>NW_019154156.1:7175946-7245088 GCF_002288905.1 Enhydra lutris kenyoni | reverse complement strand
TGTGTGTGTGTGTGTGTGTGTGTGTGTGTGTGTGTGTGTGTGTGTGTGTATCTCACATCTTCTTTATCCATTCATCATTTGATGAACATTTGGGCTCTTTCCATGATTTGGCTATTGTAGGTAATGCTCCTATAAACATCAGGGGGCATGTATCCCTTTGAATTAGTAATTTTGAATTCATTGGGTAAATACCTAGTAGTGTGATTGCTGGATGGTGAGGTAGTTCTATTTTTAACTTTTGAGTAAACTCCATACTGTTTTCCAGAGTGGCTTTACTAGTTTGCATTCCCACCAACAGTACAAGAGGATTCACTCTTCTTCATATCCTCACCAATACCTTTTGTTTCTTGTGTCGCTGATTTTAGCCATTCTGATGGGGCGTGGTGGTATCTCATTGTAGTTTTGATCTGCATTTCCCTGATGATGAATGATGTTGAACATCTTTGCATGTGTCTGTTGGCCATCTGCTGTCTTCTTCAGAAAATGTCTATCCATGTCTTCTGCCCATTTTTTTAATTGGATCGTTTTTTGGTGTTCAGTTCGATAAGTTCTTCATAGATTTTGGATACTAACCCTTTATCAGCTATGTCATTTGCAAATATCTTCTTGCATTTAGTAGGTTGCCTTTTAGTTTTATTGATTGTTTCCTTTTTTGTGCAGAAGCTTTTTATTTTGATAAAGTTGCAGTAGTTTACCTTTGCTTTTGTTTTCCTTGCCTCAGGAGACAAATGTATTAAAAAGTTGCTATAGCCAATGTCAAGGAGGTTGCTGTCTGTGTTCTCTAGGATTTTAATGGTTTCCTGTCTCACATTTAGGTCTTTCATTCATTTTGAGTTTATTTTTGTGTGTGATGTAAGAAAGTGGTCCAGTTTCATTCTTCTGCATGTTGCCGTCCAGTTTTCCCAACACCATTTGTTGAAGGGATCTTTTTCCCCCATTGGATATTCTTTCCTGCTTTCTTGGAAATTAATTGACCATATAGTTGTGCATTCATTTCTGCATTTTCTGTTCTGTTCTGTTCTATTGAGCTGTGTCTGTTTTTGAGTCTGTACCATGTTGTTTTGATCACTATAGCTTTACAATATAACTTGAGGTCCAGAATTGTGATGCCTTCAGCTTTGCTTTCCTTTTTCAAAGTTGCTCTGGCTATTTGAGGTCTTCTCTGGTTCCATACAATTATAGGATTGTTCATTCTAACTCTGTGAAAAATGCTGATATTTTTATCAGGATTGCATTAATTGTGTAGATTGCTTTAGGTAGTATAAACATTTGAGCAATACTTGTTCTTCCAATCCACAGGCATGGAATACCTTTCCATTTCTTCTTTAAGTCCTTGTAAAATTCACCTGAGAAGCCATCTGGCCCTGGACTTCTGTTTTTGGGAGATTTTTGATTACTAGTTCAATTTCTTTGCAGGTTAATTGTTCAAGTTTTCTATTTCTTCCTGTTTCAGTTTTGGTAGTTTATATGTCTCTAGTAATTTATCCATTTCTTCTAGGTTGTCCAATTTGTTGGCATATCCTTTTATTATAATATTCTCTTATAATTATTTGTATTTCTGTGGTGTTTGTTGTTATTTCTCCTTTCTTATTTGTGATTTCATTTATTTGGGTACTTTCCCTTTTCTTTTTGATAAGTCTGACCAGAGGTCTATCAATTTTATTAATTTTTTCAAAGGACCAGCTCCTTGTTTCATTGATCTGTTCTATTGTTTTTTTAGTTTCTATATCATTTGTTTCTGCTCTATTCTTTATTATTTCCTTCCTTCTGCTAGCTTTGCTTGTTGTTCTTTTTCTAACTCCTTTGGGTGTAAGGTTAGGTTATTTATTTGAGATTTCTTTTGCTTCTTAAGGTACACCTGTATCACTCTATATTTCCCTTATTTTTCTCAGGCATTTTTAAATTTCTTCTTTGATTTTCTAGTTGACCTCTTCATTGTAGCAAGTTGTGTTACCTCCAAGTAGTTGTGATCTTTCCAAATTTTTTCTTGTTGTTGACTTCAGGTTTCATAGTGCTATGGACAGAAAGTATGCTTGGTATGATCTCAATCTTTTTGTGTTTATCAAGGCCTGATTTGGATCTATTCTGGAGAATGTCCCATGTGCACTTGAAAAGAATGTATATTCTGCTGTTTTAGGATGAACTATTCTAAATATATCTGTTAAATCCATCTGGTGCAGTGTGCCATACAAAATCATTGTTTCCTTCTTGATTTTCTGTTTATATGATCTGTCCATTGATGTAGGAGTGGTGTTAAAGTCCCTTGCTTCTATTGTATTATTATCAATGTTACTTTACAGTTATTATTAATTGTTTTATGTATTTGAGTGTTCCCATGTTGAGTGCATAAATATTTGCAATTGTTAGAATTTATTGTTGGATTGTCCCCTTTATTATGATATAGTGCCCTTCTTCATCTCTTTTTACAGTCTTTGTCTTAAAGTTTGTTTTGTCCAATATATGTTTTGCTATTCCAGCTTTCTTTTGACATCCATTTGCATGATAAATGTTTCCTGATCCCCTCACTTTCAAGCAGGAATCTTTAGATCTAAAACGAGTCTCTTGAAGGCAGCTTATAAATGGGCCTTGTTTTTGTTCTTTTTTTAAAAAAAAAATTCATTCTTATACCCTATGTCTTTTGATTACACCATTTAGTCCATTTACATTCAGAGTAATTATTGAAAGACATGTGTTTAGTGCTATTTTATTACTTATTTTATTGTTGCTTCTGGACATTTTCTCTGTTCCTTTCTTGTTTTTGTCATTTTTGGTCTTTGCTTTCCACTCAAAGAGACCCCTTCAATAATTCTTGCAGGGCTGGTATAGTGGTCATGATCCTTTAGTTTTTGTTTGGAAATTCTTTATCTTTCTATTCTATATAGTAGACTTTCTGGGTAGAGTATTCTTGGCTGCAGATTTTTCCCATTCAGCACATTGAATATATCAATGCCACTCTCTTCTGGCTTGCCAGATTTCTGTTGAGAAATCTGCAACTCGCCTCATAGGGCTTCTCTTGTAAGTTAAGGACTTCTTTTGTCTTGTTGCTTTTAAGATTTTTTCTTTATTCTTATATTTAGCAAAGTTAATTACGGTATGTCTTCATGTTGGACTGTTTTTGTTGATTTTGATGGTAGTTCTCAGTACCTCCTGGATCTGGATGTCTGTTTCCTTCCCCATATTAGGGAACTTTTCAAGCACTATTTCCAAAAATAAATTTTCTGCCCCCTTTTCTCTCTCTTCTTTCTCTGAAACTTCTGTTATACCAATGTTACTACATTTGATGGAGTCACTGAGTTCCCTAAGTCTATGCTTGTATTCCATAATTATTCTTGTTCTCTTTTTTTCAGCTTCATTGTTTTCCATTATTTTGTTTTCTATATCACTTATTCATTCCTCTTCTTCTTTCAGCCTTGTGTTCATTGCATCAAGTCTGTTTTCAACTTCAGTTATATTTTTTATTTGTAAATGATTCTTAACTCTTTCATCTCTGTGATAAGGGTCTCCCTGAAGTCTTCCATTCTTTTCTCAAGCCCAGTGAGAATCCTAATGATTGTTTCTTTAAATTCTCCATTAGGTATAATCCTTATATCTGTTTTAATTACCTTTCTTGCTGTGACCTTATCTTGTTCTTTCATTTGGAATGAATTCCTCCATCTTGGCATTTTGTCTGAGTTTCTGCCCTCTTCTCTGTGTTAGAAAAAAACCATGTGTCTCCTGCTCTTGTGAGTATTGGCTTTATGAAGAAGAGGTCATATAGTGTCCAGGACCTGGTGCTTCAGAGAGAGATTCTTATGTGTGCTGCATGAGCTCTGCTGTTGTTTTGGCTGCTCTGTCCTTCAGGCCAGTCCTCTGCAGAGGCTCTCCTTGTGTGCAGTGGGCCGTGTTTGGTCCTTGACAAGAATGTAGCAAGTTTTAACTAGGTGTGCTCTGGTCTGCTTATGAGATGAGTCCTGACAACACTTCCATCAGAACCAAGGCCTTGCAGAACTCTATGGTAGGGAAAAGTGGTGGGGGCAGGGGTTTCTGCTGGTCTTTTGGAGAAGGAGCTCACCACATTGGGACTGAGGCAAGCTTGACTGAGAGGGGCAGCCCCACCAGAGCACAGGGTTGTGGGACTAGGTGTAAGCAGGTTAGGCAGCCAGTGTGGGCACAGCACTGCTTCTTGTAGATGGCTCTGTGTTTATGCTGGTGGGTGGGGGAGGGAAATGACACCAGCCAGCTCCTTTGTCCCCAGGGAGGCATCTCTGTGATCTCTATTTCTCAAGGATGCACTCCAAGAAGAGCGAATAATCTTCCTACTGTGTGCCCCAGTCATTCTTCAGATCACCGTTTCTGCACTGGCTGTTTATGGGTTGTTTGCTTGCCTTCTCTCCAGGAGCAGGGAAGCACCCTCAGGGCTCTATCCCAGCCAAGCCCACTGACCTGTATAAGCCCCACTGGTTGCAAGAAGTCATGAAAATCAGCCCCTTTGGGAAAACGTTCTCCTGGTGCATTCTTCTGTGTCTCCCTCTCACTCTCACCTTTCCCTGAGAGTAGGCTCCCTCCCCTCTGTAGCACTGATGATCCATTTCTCCCCCAGACCCAGTCTCCACACTTCCTACCTTCTTGGATGTGGCCACTTCTCTTCCTTTAGTTGTGGAGTTTGTAATGTCAGTCTTCAAGTTGATTTCTAGGGTATTTAGGATGATTTCATAGTTATCTAATTGTGTTCGTGGGACAAGATGTGCCTAATGTCCTCCTACTCCATTGCTGTCTTCTCCAATAACTGATTTTAAACTTTTTATTGCCAAATGAAGAGATTATTTATCATTCTGAATCCATTTTTTTGCAACAATACATCTTGACACAGTTGTCATCATTACTTTTAATATACATTTCAATTAAATATGTTAACTTTGAATATTCTATTGGAGGTGATATGAAATCTAAATTATATGCTGGCATTTCCATTGACATAGCCTGGGACACTTTGTAAAATATTATTTATATTTTATGTGTCTCAAAATGTGGCCTAATTGACTCTCTACCTGGTATTTCTAACCATTCCTTTTGTTAACTGCAATCCACTGGTCCTTAATAGTTATCTGTCATTTCATTCTCTTTGTTGGAATATTTTTAGCTGTGAGACTTCATTGATAATTATTTTCAGGTTTTTGAGGTTTTATCTCATTTTCAAAAGCTATCTTTTGTCTCCAAAAAGAAAAACGACCTTTCCTGGGTTCTGTTCTTTTATGATGCCTCCTTTTCCCCTTAGCTTTGGGTTGATTTCCCTTGAAGCCTGCCTTGTACCTCAAGTCTGAGTATCAGGATGTTCTTACCTTTTTAGTAAGATAGGGCCTGTTCCTTGCGGCTGCCAGTCTCTAGAAAACTAAGATGTATAGTCAAAAGAGATAGATGAGAAAAAGTATAAACCATCACACGAGATTGCTCTCAACTCACCAAACATTTATTTCTGTTGTAAGTTCTGCCATCAGCAAGGCAGTGGTTGTCCTATGTTCCTTTGATCTCCAATTTACTGTTCACCAAACTGTGCCATCTTAAGTGCCAAAGGGGTTGTATTATGACTTCATCTCATCTGGTGGCCTGCAAAAAATTCTTCCCTTTTTTTTGGTGGATCTCAAGACAAAATTAATACCTTGTGTCATTCATTGATCAGGCCTTTCCTTCAACTCCCAAGAATCCAGACATATACACATTATAAAAGTAAAAATTCTCTTTAGAAGAAGATTCTGGAGGAAATTTGATCTTTGACTTCTCCATATGATTTATCAAAGTGTCTACACTCAATCTACGCAATCCAGTGTACAATAAAAATATCCCATTAATCACATCTTCATCTTCTTTCATGCCTTCTTACTAGACCTCATATTCTTTTGTTCATGTGTTTCAAACTTTAAAAATGTGACAAGTAATTACCCACATATATTTCAATGAAGATTGTTTCCAACTGGCTTTTCATATTTGTTCAAGATATCTACAATATAATTTGACATCTTGACAGTTCATAAAATTATCTTTAATTTATTCCCTAAGTAAAATTGCACTTTGTTGAGGTAAAGGATTGGTACTCTGTAAACTACAGAACAGTTATGAAAGAAATTGAGGAAGACACAAATAGGAAAACATTCCATGCTCGTGAATTGGAAGAATAAATATTGTTAAAATGTCTGTGCTACCTAAAGCAATCTACACATTCAGTGCAGTCCCTATCAAAATACCACCAGCATTTTTCACAGAGCTGGAACAAATAATCCTAAAATTTGTATGACACCAGAAAAGATCCGCAAAGAGCCAAAGGAATGTTGAAAAAGAAAACCAAAGCTGGTGGCATCACAATTCTAGAATTCAAGCTGTAATCATCAAGACAGTATCATACTGGCACAAAAACATATACATTATGGAACAGAATAGAGAACCAGAAGTGGACCCTTAACTCTATGGTCAACTAATTGATAAAGTAGGAAAGAATAGTGAATGAAGAATGGACAGTCTCTTCAACAAATGGTGTTGGGAAAATTGGACAGCCACGTGCAGAAGAATGAAACTGGACCATTTCCTTACACCATACACAAAAATAGACGCAAAATGAAAGACCTCAGTGTGAGGCAGGAATCCATCAAAATCCTAGAGGAGAACATAGGTAGCAATGTCTTTGACCTCAGCTACAGCAACATCTTAGTAGACACGTCTCCAGAGGGAAGGGAAACAAAAGCAAAAATGAACTATTGGGACTTGTATCTACATAAAAAGCTTTTGCACAGCAAAGGAAACAGTCAACAAAACTAAAAGGCAACCTATGGAATGGGAGAAGATATTAGCAAATGTCTTATCAGATAAAGAGCTAGTATCTAAAATCTATAAAGAACTTATCAAATTCATTACCCCAAAAACAATCCAGTCAAGAAATGGGCAGAAATAAACAGACATTTCTCCAAAGAAGACGTCCAAATGGCCAACAGACACATGAAAAAATGCTCAACATCACTCAGCATCAGGGAAATACAGATCAAAACCACAATGAGATACCACCTCACACCAGTCAGAATGGCTAAAATTGACAAGTCAAGAAACAACAGATGTTGGCAAGGATGTAGAAAAAGTGGTGGATGGATAAAGAAGATATTATGTATATACATACACACACACATACACACATACATACAATGGAATAGTACTCAGCCATGAAAAAAGACTGAAATCTTGCCATTTCTAACAACATGGGTGGAACTAGAGGGTATTATGCTAAGTGAAATAAGTCAGTCAGAGAAAGACAAATATGATATGATTTCACTCATATGTGGAATTTAAGAAACAAAACAGATGAACATAGGAGAAGGGAAAGAAAAATAAAATAAGGTGAAATCAGAGAGAGAGACAAACCATAAGAGCCTCTTAACTATAGGAAACAAACTGAGGGTTGCTGAAGGGGAGGTTGGTGGGGGGATGGGGTAATTGGGTAATGGGCATTAAGGAGGGCATGTGATTTAATGAACACTGGGTGTTATATGCAACTGATAAATCACTAAACTCTACCTCTGAAACTAAAAAAACAAACTGAAAACATGTTTATTTAAAAAAATTCCACTTTGCATTTTGATGTCCTTTGGTACACCAATTATTCTCAAATTGGATATCCTGGTTTTATCCTTGGTTTGTAGATTTCTTTCTTTGTCATTGTCTATGTACCTTTGGTGTCTTTCACTTGTTCTGTTACTGTCTTTTTAATATCGCAAGTTCTTCATTCTTGATGTCAGTTCTGCTCCTAATGGTCTTCTCTGATGCTTGACTGCTTTTATAGGATTTATAGATTTCACACAGCTTTTCCTTTTAATGTTGTATTTATTTATTTGAGAGAGAGAGAAAGAGAGAGAGAGAAAGAGCAGGGAAGGGGCAGGGAGGAGGGAGAAGCAGACTCCCTGCCTAGCATGTAGCCCAACATGGGGTTTGATCCCAGGGCCTCTGGGATCATGACCCGAGCTGAATGCAGTCATTTAACTGACTGAGCCACCCAGGTACCCCACATAGCTTTTAATAGCATCTTTGCTCTTGTTTTGGTAATGATTATGTCTTCCTTTAAAGTAGTGAGTGTCAATTGCTCTATAATAACATAAGCAGTTTCTAGATGATGGTTGTTTTGTCTAACTTCCTGTCTCTTTAGTATTTGCCCTAATAAAACTTGGCTTTTCAAAAATCTTATTTTTGTTTTATGTGTAACTTGTTGATATCTCCTTTTATATTTTCCTTTTTAAAATAATATCTTCTTATGAGTTTTTCTCTGAGTTTCCTTCTCTTTTAGATTCTCTTTTTCTAAATTTAGCTAAGAAGTCATTTGTTTTTCAGTCTTTTCCAGAAGTTTCTTTCTTTTGCTTTATCTAACCTGAGGAGGAAAAAAACCCAAGACATTGTGGTATGCTTATGTAAAAAGGCAGAGAGTGCTTGCCACCCCCAACTAGTCTTTACATCATGTTCATCTTAAACACATACATATAGTGGCTCTAGAATAATCCCTCCACCATATTGCTTAATCTAAAAGGTTGAAATAATAATAATGGCAATAGTACTTGTGACAATTTGTCAATGATAAAAAAAATATGCAATGGTAGAGTAATTTCCCAATCATTACTTATTTTGTAATCTTACAAAGCCCTTGCATGGGAGGTAAGATGGGCAAATTGTCCAAACTAATGATGAGTAAACTTAGTTTGAAAGAGGTTCAGTGACTTGCTCTTGGTCTCTCAGCTTGGCCAGACTATGAACTTTATATATATATATATATATATATATATATATATATATATATGTCTACAAAGTTTGAAATCTTTCTACTATAGCATCTTAATTTTTAATTTTTTTAAAGATTTTATTTATTTGTGAGAGAGAGAGAGAGAGAGCACAAGCAGGTGGAGTGGCAGGCAGAGGGAGAGGGAGAAGCAGGCTCCCCACTGAGCAGAGAGCTGGATGTGGGGCTTCCTCCCAGGATCCGGGATCACAACCTGAGCTGAAGGCAAACCCCTAACCGACTGAGCCACCCAAGCTCCCCCTTAATTTTTAATTTAATGCTGAGACTTTCAACTAAGCAGAATTTTTTTTAAAGTTTTTATTTAAATTCCAGTTATCATACTGGAATTAGTTTTATGTGTACAGTAGTGATTCAGCCCTTACATATAACATCCAGTCCTTATCACAAGTGCATTCCTTAATCCCTATCACCTATTTAACCCATGCCTCCACCCACCTTCCCTCTGGTAATCAGTTTGTTCTCTGTATTTAAAGTCTGTTTCATTGCTTGCCTCTCTCTTATTTTTTCCCTTTGTTCATTTGTTTTGTTTCTTAAATTTCATATATGAGTGAAATCATATGGTATTTTTCTTCTTTGACTGACTTATCTCACTTAACATGGTACTCTCTAGCTCCATCCATATTGTTGCAAATGTCAAGATTTCATGTTTTTATGGATGAGTAATATTCCATTGTGTGTGTGTGTGTGTGTGTGTGTGTGTGTGTGTGTAATATCTTCCTGGGTTTTTCTTCTCAGATCTAGGTTTAGGTTTTGGGTTATAGTTAGGGTTAGAATTAACATTAGGTGTTAGGCATTTGGGATTTATGGTTGAAGGTCCAGGTTAGTGTTAGGGTTAGTGTTAGGTGTGTGTCTGGTCTCTTGTAGTTCAGAGACCTTTCCAGAGAATAAAACCCTAGACTTCTAAGCAGAAAAAAATTCTACCGTAGTCCAGTAAGAGATAATGTTAGTCCAGTGGTGTATTTCTGATGCCCTGATGTCATTCTGAGTTGGTAATTTATCACACCCTCTGTGAATAAGATACTCTGAAGATCAGCAACATAAGCCCTACCAGAAAAAGAGCTAACACCATGACTGAGAAACAGTTAATGGCTCCCAAAGTTTGGCTACCTTCAGGAACTTGACTTCTTAATTTTGATCAGTTGGCCTGTCACAGCACACAGGGGACCATTATAATCAGGGACCTTTATTCAAGTATGCTAGTGACAGGAACCCTTTAATCTTTCACATTTCTATTTTATCTCAAGTGGCCAATTGTAGGCTGTCAGCACTTCTGTGTGTTTGATCAATAACTTTTCCAACCTGTAGTGAATACAGTGTGCTGATCAATTGAATGATATGACATTATCGTAAATATGTTTACTTTCAAGTTGTGTAGAAAACTGTAATTAAAAGTTAGAGGATAAAGAGTCATTGTATTTTGATTGGAAGGAAAGTGAAAGGTAGCCCATGCATTAACAGCTTATAAGGAGTGAGTGCAGTCCCTGAACAATTTCCTCTTTAGAAGGTTCCTTCTATAGCCTCTTTAGAAGCCTCTATAGAAGCTCCCCAGCATTCAATCATCTTACTAGCTGTCCATGTTACACCTGGAAATCATTTCATCTACTGCTTCCCCTTCACTGTCACAGTCAAGCAGTCACTGGAACCTATAGTTTTGATCATTCAATTTCTCCAGAATTTGACCATTTATCTCCATCCCCAGTTCTACCACTTTGGTTAAAGCCCTCACTGTAGCTCACCTGGGTTACTGCAGATAACGTCCTAATTAGTCTTCCTGCCCCCATTTGTACCTCTTCAGATCCATCATCTACTGGTACTTGATATTTATCTTAAAATAGGAAGTGGTTTCCTATAACCTTTAGGGTGTGGCTAATACTCCTTGGTAAAGCATATGATTATGATCTAGATCTTCCTGACCTTTTTGGCCTCATCTCTCCATACCTCCCCTTGCCTTTCTTCAACAATAAGCACCCTCCATCCTAAATTGCTCTCAGTTCCCCAGATATACCAAGTTCTCTTTGGCTCAAAGCTTTTTCATAAACTTCTTCCCTTTTCTGGAATGCCCTTTCCTTCATCCTTGGCTGCTGCTGCTTCTATATTGCTTCTAAGACTTCTTCCCTGAATTTTCTGTTTGTTGTCTGATTTCCCAACACTTTGTATTTACTTCTATTTTATCACACTAGACATTATTGTTTCTTTGCTAATGGTCCTTCTTCACTTTGATGTGAGGTTCTTGAAGGCTGGGACCATGGCTTCCTTTATATCTCCAGAAGAATGTATGGTGTGGAATCCAGAATAGACCTACACTATGTGTTTTCCCCCCAGCTTCACTGAAGTATAATTGACCAAAAAGTTATATGTATTTAAAGTGTACAGTGTGATGATTTGATATACATTGTGAATGATTACCATAGTCAAGCTAATTAACACACCCATCAACTTACATAGTTATTTTTTTGTGGTGCAAACACTTAAGATCTACATTCTTAGCAAATTCAAGTATACAGTACAGTATTACTCACTACAATTACCATGTTGTACATTATTAGATCCCTAGAGCTTGTTTATCTTAAAACTGAAAGTTTGTACCTTTGACAAATACCTCTTCATTTCACCCACTGCCCAGCCCTTGGTATCCTCTAGTAATCCCAATTCTACTCTGTTTCTATGAGTTTGACTTTTTTTTTTTTTAATTCTACATGTAAGTTAGATCATATAGGATTTGTCTTCTTTGTCAGGCTTATTTCCCTTAGCATAATGTCCTTCAGGTTCATCCATGCACATGGCACAATTTCCTTCTCTTTTTAATGAATGAATATTCCATTATGTATATCTATACCTGTCTGCCTATCTATAAATATGATAGATATAAAATGATAAATGGGTAAAAATTTCATAAAATTTTTTTACCCATTTATCATTTTATGGACACTTAGGTTCTTTCCACATGTTGGCTATTACGAATAATGCTATAATGAGCATGGGAGTGTAGATATCTCTTTGAGATACTGATTTCATTTCCCTCAGATATATATAACCAGAAATGGGATTGCTGGAAGATATTAGCTGAGGGTTTGTCATGTATGGCCTTTATTATGTTGAGTTAAATTGCTTCCATATCTAATTTGTTGACAGTTTTATCATAAAAGGATGCTGAGTTTTATCAAATACTTTTTCTCTATTAAGATGGTCATCTGAAATGTATCCTTCATTCTGTTAATGTCGTATATCACTGTTGCTAATATTTGCATGTCAACTCATTCTTGCATCCTAGGGTTGTTTCAGTTAGATATTAAATTTAGTTTGCTAGTATTTCATTGAGGACTTTTTCATCTATGTTCTTGAGGGATGTTGGTAGTTTTCTCATAGTATCCTTTCTGATATCAGGCTAATGCTGGCTTTGTAAAATGAATTTAGAAGTGTTTTCTCCTCTTCAATTTTTTGGAAGAGCTTAACAAGGATTGGTATTAATTCTTTTCTAAATGTTTTGTAGACTTCATCATGAAGCCAATTGATCCCAGGCTTTTCTTTGTTGGGAGATTTTTGATTATTGGCTCAATCCCCTTACTCATTATTTGATCTTTCCACATTTTCTACTCAATTTTGCTTCAATTGTATCCTTATTCAGCTTGCCTACTCTTACTGGAATATTTTGAAAATAATGCCAGGAATTTCTTCTGTAAAAGTTTAAGTATGTATGTACCTTTAAAGATGTGGATTCTTCCTTTTTAAAAAATTTTTTATCTTTTTACTTGAAAGAGAGGAAGCACAAGCAAGGGGGGTAAAAGAAGAGGGAGAACCTCAAGCAGACTCTGAGCTGAGTGTGGAGCCCCATGTGGGGCTCAATCTCATGACCCTGAGATCACAACCTGAGCCAAAACCAAGACTCAGATGCTTAACCAACTGCACCACACAGGCTCCCCAAAAGATATAGATTATTTCTAAGAGCACCATCACAATACCATTATCACACCTAAAAGATGATAGTTTCCTTATATCATCAAATATTCAGTTAGCCCCACCAACCCTTAGATATTTTAGCCAGAAGGAGACACATGATATTACTGCTCACATGTATTGGCCAGAACTAGTCACATGGCTCCAATTAAATACAAGGATGCTGGGAAATGCAGTCTTTTCGTGTCCCTAGGAAAAGCTTTATGAAGCAGGACTTGGTGAACACAACATTAGATAAATTCCCAAGCTCACCTCGTTTCTTCTTAAATATTTTTTTCCTTGTATTTATGTATCAATAAAAGTTCTCAGGCATATTGAGCAATGCCACTGTCATTAACTACTTGAACAGGACATCTCAGAATTTTGGGACAGACACACAGACACACTTAGTTTATTTAGCACATAAATATTCCATTCTGATCACTGCACATACCTTTCATAAAGGCCCAATTAAAACCTTAACCTCTTTTGGAGAAAGATTTTCCTGATATATAACTGGCAGTGAGGGGCGCCTGGGTAGCTCAGGTCATGATCCCCGGGTCCTGGGATCGAGCCCCGCATCGGGCTCTCTGCTCAGTGGGGAGCCTGCTTCCCCCTCTCTCTCTGCCTGCCTCTCTGCCTACTTGTGATCTCTCTCTCTCTGTCAAATAAATAAATAAAAATATTTTTTAAAAAACTGGCAGTGAACTTTCACTTCCTAATTGTTTAAATATACTAGCAATGTGTACTTGATTGTGAATTACTTCAATCAGAGTGGTTTTCGTTTTGAATCACAGACAGGATCTGGTCCCTGAGCGAGTGGGTGCTCTGCCTGGTGATTCTGCAGCATGAACCATCTCTGGGAGAGTAGGTCAAAGCACAGGTGATATGGTGAGATATCTAGGGTGAGCACAAGCTACAAGGAATGCAAGTTTTGAGGTCAAGAGAAGCAGCTACTCATTCTCAGAAATGGTGTCAGTAAGTTAGGTGAGAAGGTATGCTAATTAACAAACCTATCTATTGCTCAGTTTTTCTTATATTCTTAGGGGTGACAACCACACTGATGACATACTTTTTATGTCATCAGAATTTCTTAGTGTATTTATTGGCTTTGGCTGATTGAAATAATTGAACTGATCTGGCTCCCAACTAAGTCCTCTGTCCCTAATGGGATGAAGGAATCCTGGGGCCTCTGATACAGTCAGCACATGTAAGACAGGAGTGAGACTTGTCGAGGTACCTTCTGAAGCAGTATCATCCCCCCGAGAATCTACACTGCATGACAATTTTGATAGGAACTTAAAATTCCATGTCCCATCCCTTATCCATTTTTTTTTGTCTTAAAATACAGTATCACAGAAATCTGTACACTGGTAAGTTTCGTTGAGCGTTCCTGAACTTACACAGTGGAATGAAAGTGTGACTTTCTAGTTAATTTAAGTGTAATGTTATATAAAACAAGATATAAATTCCCTTGGAAGCTGCCTAATCCCCTTTGGTTGACCCAGTCTGTCTCACCTTCTTCTTTTGTCAGCCTAGTTTTCTGATACTCCCCAAATGTGCCCTACCCAGTGCTCCAGCCTTGAAAGGCTAAAGAGCTGAGGATGTTTTTGTACAGTGGTGTGCTCCTATTAATCTCAGAGATTTCTCTACATCTTGTCTGTCATCCTTCAGTAGTTATTTAGCCATGTCTTTCCTAATTAAGAAAGTTTAGCTCTCATATGTCCTAAATCCTGTACCTCGCCTACCCCAGCAGGAATTTCAATAGGAGCAAGGGCTAGAATAGAAGTTTTCACCAAAAGCAAAGGAAATTGAAGCAAAAGCGATATAGCAAGACTGAGGGATAAAGAGCCAGGATGTTGATTTGGGGACTCTTGACAGTGGAAGGAAGCGCCAGCCAACTCCTAAGCTGAACTCAAAAGATGAGTTCAGTAATCCTGAACTCAAAAGATGAGAATAAGGGTGTGTGTGAATGGACAATGGTGAAAGATGGAGTTGAGGGCTGCAGTGATTTTCTAGAACATGCTCTGGGGTTCCAACCTTGACTTTATGTCACGGCCGGCATGACAAATTGACCAGGAATGTGCAGGTAAGAGGATGGTGAAAGGAAATTAAGAGACAAAGAGATGGGGTTAGGAGGAGCACTGAGGAGGATGTCCAACAGTGCCGATTTTATTCCACATCTTATAATCATTTATAAGGCAGACCACAATAGGAGGAGTAATACATCAGTATCTAGTCAGATAACCACAAGTTCCTATAACAAGTTTACATTAACTACAAACAAATCTCATGATGCCAGGTAGTCAAGGCTAATGCCATTAGCTACTATTGATGCAAGATAATCAACCAGGGAGCGGGTTATGGGAAGTACAGGAACAACAAGGACCAACTAAGAATTCATGACCCTGACCACATTGTTCCCTTCTGTAGGGAGAGCGTGTGGGAAGTCACACAAGCACACAACATGTAGCACAGACCCTTCCTCAGTGTTACTCAACTTTCCTGTCCTTAACCCCTTATCAAGGCGTCCGGACTTTAAAGGAGACACAAGTCAGGGCCTGGTTCGATCCCCGACTCCAACCATGCCGTAGCCTCCAACAACTTTATGAGCTGGAAGGATCTTGATTAGCGAGTAGGTTGGCCAGCTGTGAAGACTATGTAGAAGAGACCCAGTAACGCTGCAGCCTTTGTTTCTAGTTTGCATGTTCTCTAATTTGCCAACTCATGTTCTGCTCAGCTTTCTCTGAATGGTGCGAAGTTTGGGTTTTACTTCTACTTTTGCTGTGATAAATAACTTAGAATTTAAGTTCCATCTGAAAATGAAGATGTTTCTTCCATGACCCAGCAAAATGGTGCTCTGACACTTCCTGAGTATTACCATCCAATAGCAAGTCCTGTCCAGAGCCACTCAGGTCTCTCTGTTCCACTTTCTAGCCACTGTAGGGTAGAAGGTGGTTCTCAAATCTGACTGGCATCAGGGACACGAGGAAGCATGTTAAAAGTCCCAGTTCTGGGTATTATGCCCAGAGATTCTAATTCAATACACTGAGTGGGTTCAAATTTGGGAACTGATAACACAGATTCACATGTAATTTGTTCTGTCAGCATAGTGACATTTATATTTCTGTGAGTATTAATCTTTAGAAACTAGATAATTAGCACTTATCTGTACAAATCTGAGATTTAAAACAAAGAAATAAAAAGCCCAAGTTAATTAGGGTTCTCCAAAAAATTGGAGCCTGCAGTAGACAACATAAGCTGGCAGTTTTCAATGCAGACTAAATGTTGTAGAAATGGTAGCCAATCTCCACATCCTTGTACATGAACGAGAGAAGAAGTGATGCAATATATGCTTGAGCAAAGATGTTTTTTAAAATATTGAAAGTCTTGACTTCCATATCCATATAAATGGAGAAAATTGGACCCATAGGGAAAGGCAGAAAGACCCTCTGTTAGCATCATGGTATTTTCATGAGACATGGTATGGATGAGAAGATGAAGGGGATTTACTTAAGTGGACAGATGTATTTCTGCTATAGAGAAATGTAAGAAAAGGCATGTGATACTTTTTAGGAAAACAACAGGGTAAGAAATGACAGAAAAGACTATTTAAGACAGAATTCAACATTTTTCCTTCTAAAAACTCTTCTGACTTTATAATTTCTGTCGACATCACAGAGAGTCCAACCATCAGTTGCTGTTTGTTTGTTACCACCTTACCACTTTACTGTAGAGCGAATCACCACCCACAGGATAATTCTGGCCCCACCTGTTTTTGTAAGGCCCCCCGAATTATTTTTACATTTTTTAAGTGGTTGGGAAAAAAAAACTCTAAAGATGAATGATACTTTATGACATGCAAAAAGTATATGAAATGCAAATATTAGTATCTATAAATGAAATTTTACTGGAACGCAGCCAACCTCGTTCATTCACATATTATCTCTGGCTGCGTTTACAGTAACAGAACCCCAGGTAGTTACACAGATGCCTGTGACCCACAATGCCTTAAATGTTTAATCTCTGGCCCTTGACAGAAAAAATATGCCAATCCCTGTGTCTGGTCCTTTACAGAAAAAGTTTGTCTCAGTAGATTATAAGCTCCTTGAATCCAGGAATACCTTTACCTAATACCTTTATCCTAAGAAGCCTCTAACAGTGCTTACTTAGCACAGAATAAATTCTCAGTAGATGTTTGAAGAAATATGTATTTAAAAAATAATTTAGTACAAAATAAGCTGCTCTTTTTCCCTGTAGCAACTAACCCAGGGATTTCACTCAGGAGGGTCTCAGTATATGGGGTTTTTTTTTAATTGAAATTTAACTATTCTCTTGTTTAAGTCAATGGTTTTCAAACTTCACCATGCATCAAAACCACCTGGAGGACTTCATAAAACAGATTTCGGGGGCCCATCCTGAGAGTCTCTAATTTAGTAGGTCTGGAGCAATGCCTGAGAATCTTCATTTCTACAGTGTTCCCGGTGATCCAGGGACCACATTTTGAGAACCACTTGTTTAAATAATGCTTCTCAAACTAAGATGAACATCGGAATCATCCAAGGAAGTGTGTTAGAAATATAGATTTCTGGTCTCACTTCCAGAAATTCTGATTTAGTATATCTGGGCTTGGGCCCAGGGATCTGTGTATTTAACAAGGTGTCCAAGTGTTTCTGGGGTTTCTGGGGGTCACCCCTTTTTAAGATCCATAAGTGTAATGTCCTCTGAGGTGTGAGTATTGTTTGATATTCATATAGTTAGTGTTTTATTCACAGACCAATAGATTCATGGGTTTAGAAGAGATCACCTCGTTTGCTAGTTCAGTTTTCAAAACTCAAATGACACCATGGTTGGGTGAGGTATTTGATTTTTTTTTTTTAATCTCCTACCTGGGAATGAAAAGAAATAATATAAAGTAGGATGAAGAGGAGAGCTGAACTGAACCTGTGCTGTCTCTGGGGATGGTGTCTGGGGAGGGAGATGTTGAGGCTGGCAAAATTTGCTTCTGGATAATGGCCCAGCAGTTGGGAAAAACTGTTCCAGTGTAACTATTGGCTTTTTATTTCATGGAGAAAACTACATAATCCTATATGTTAATATTTCCCTTAAATTCTCAGTTGCTGAGAAACCGATGACGTTAAGAGAAAATCCTTTTCTTCATAAATTAGAGCATAATGGCAAAAATAATTTTTATAATGACAAAATTGCTAGGCTCTAGTGAACATTATGTAAAGCTTTTAATTTACAATTTTATTTCTAGCTGTGTGATGCTCTAGCAGAAATTTTCAGTAGTGTAATCATCTGTTGACTGTGTCGTTGAAAGAGATGGTACACTCCCTGTAAGCTCTTATCAGCTCTGATTTGGTCCCATGAAAACTCCAGTTCGCCTGGGCTGAACTCCTGAAAGTCTCGGTCGCAGGCAAGTGCTTCCATGGAAGCAATAGTTGACACAACATATCCCTCTCTCCATTCTGCACATTAATAAAGCAGTCAAAATGAGAGGCCATGTGTTGTAGCAGAGAGCTGGATTTGGAACCAGACAACCTAGTGTCACGTGTGTACTGCATACTTGGAATGACAGCTCTATTCCTTCACTATAAAATTAAAGGGGTTTTGTTGGTATCAGATGATTCTTACACAAAAGTGTTCATGAACCCCAAAGCATCAGACCCCCTTATGGCATTGTTAATGTGATTGCTAATTCAAATCTTGTCTGGGAGTCTGGAAACATGTGCCTGGTACATAGTATGCAATCTATACATGTTTATTGAATGAAACTGAGAGGATGAAATGACAGCAAGAAAATTTATTGTTTTAAAATAGAGGATATGCACTGTGGTGAATGCTGTGAATTGTGTAAGACTGATGACTCACAGACCTGTACCCCTGAAATAAATAATACATTATATCTTAATTAAAAATAGAGTAAATGCCTTATAGAGCAGAACTAGACTAGAGGTAAGTAATGAACCAAGTGTGTGTTTTGCAGAACAGCACATTTGCTTTCCTGCAGGCATGTGCTTTAGAATTTGTTGCTAGCAGTCTTAGATGTAGAAATGTGCTTTGTTAAATTTACTCTGTTAATAAGGTAACTGTATTAATACCATCTTAGAAAATTCAGAGAGTTTTAATGGTATTTCAGATCTACTTTAGATTTATTGAGGGTGAGAAAAAACCTTCATTTAAACTGCGTTGTTGTTCCATATGAAATAAAAAGGAATCTCACATAGCTTTATTTCTATATTGATATTACTTTATTTTTACTTTTTTAATTTAAATATAGTTGACATGCAATGTTACATTAGTTTCAGGTGCACAACCTAGTGATTCAAGAAGGTTGTACGTTATGCTCTGCTCCTATGTATTAATACTTCTGTAGCCTGTAAAGGGGACTGCCTTCTCACTCACTTCTCACTGGTTGATTTCATTCTACTCAGCTTGTTTCCAGATACCTGAAACAAACCTACTGCTGTACTGCCCTTTGACTCTTATGTAGTCACCAGGAGACTAAATCTGAGTACCACTGTTTTCCCAGTTTAACCTTTGGGTGTCAGTTGGTTGAGGTTATTGGAACAAAATCCTCAAATGTATAAAGTGCTGCTTTTGCTTGTAGAATTGAGCAGAAAGGTAGTGGTTATTGGTTACTGCATGATGTGTGATAATGTCAGCAAGTGGGTTGGGTAGCTGTGATGCCAGCTGCTCTGCGGACTCCCCTAGTGAAAGCTAATGGGAACTCCTAGGGAGAAAAGGGTGGAAACGAAATCCCATGTTTTCCAGAAGAGGGACCTGCTGTCCAAGTGAGACAGGGATTTCTTAATCCACATTAGACAGATTTTAGGGTCTGCAGGGGATGAAGAATTAGTCAGCACCACAACCCATGTCTTCTTGCTCTTGAAGTGACTCAGATTCCTGAGATAGAACAACTCCTGTAGCTGCGCACACATCATCGACTTGGGTAGAAATACAAGAGTGAGGGAGGACCCTGGAGCTCATCTAGTCGAGTCTGCCATAGTGTGTGAAGCAGATGCTCTCGACACAACCTTCTTGGGCAGCAAGCTTCTTTCTATAATATCCTAATTTTTAGGATTCCAAACTTGCCACTAAGCGAACATATTCTATCCCCCCAAGTCTCTATTCTATAAACTTGGATTTCCTTCCCGTATGCTCTATTCTGGTAGCATACCCCACCACTATTCAGTCAGCTAAGTCAGAAACAGGAGTCATCTTAGACAACGTCCTTTCCTTTCTTGTATGTTAGTATCTGAATCCTGGTTTGGTTTTGGTTGGTTTTGTTTTGTTTCTTTGAAGCAGCTTTTCTCCTCTTCCTTTTTTTTCTGTTATCACTGTCTGTCTCCATCAAGACCTTCATTATTTTGTGCTCTATTAATAAGTTTCAAACAAGAGAAGTATTTCTGTCTCATTGATTTTTGTCAGATCTCTCCTCTATTATTCAAATCTTCTCCAGAGAAAACTGCAAAATCAGTTTTATTGTCCACCTGGAATTTAAGGCTCTCCACAGCTTGCTACACATGGCATCCTCTTCCAACTAATTTCATAATTACTGCTACTATACAGTACACAGTCTGAACTGTGTTTTCCTGTCCTCAGAAAAATGTCCCATTTGTTCATAACATCAAGGCTTTTTTATTCGGTAGCCCCTGCCAGACTGGTTCTTGTCCCATCATTCCAACTATCTAAATTCTGCCACACATTTTCCCACATTCTTCCATTCTCATTTCTTGAACTCTGTTGACACCCCATGTTGGTGGCGCATACACCATTCTACCATGCAGTGTGAGTGGCAATGTCTGTGTGGTTATTACCTGCACTATAAGTATAAGCAGTTGGAGGACAGGTTCTGTATATTTAGTGCATTTAAGTGGGAGCTGCGGTTCTGTTGAGAAGAGAAGGGCTGGTAGTAACTTCCTTTGGATGATCCTGGAGAAGGTAGGTGACAAAAGAGTGAGACACTAGGGACGCTCAAGAGCAGAGAGCAGCTAATGCCTGCTTAGGCCTGTAACAGCTGGTGCCAGTAGACCAAAGGCCTTTTGAAGAATCAGTGCTAACTCAGAAATGGTGAGGGTACAGCCTTGGCAAGGAGGACAGGTCACCAACACCTGGCAAGTAGACAGAAGGAGTTGGGGCAGGGTAATGTGTTACACGCAGGTCTTAAAGGTGCTTAAATTGAGGCTAGCCAGACAGGGTTCTTCCCCAAGAAGGACATAAGTTCTATGGAGCAGACTAAGCCACTGTGTCTTTATATAAACAAGGGATTTTTTAAGTAAAAGAATTAGAGTGATCCTTTGGCTTTGAACACTAAGATTTCTGATATAAGACAGACACTTGATGCTTTTAAAAAAATTTTCCTAAGTACCTCTCATTCCCATGTTGAGGAAGTGTTTGGGGCTCCTGTTGTTTCTCTGAAAAGATTCCTCAAAAACAAAAGAACGGACCTCTGATTATCTTTTTGAACTTAATACATCCTGGGAATTTAAAAAAAAATTCTTGATTAAAATAGTTTGAATATAAAGGGCCATACAATTTAATTAAGTGCCTGTTGTTGGATGCCAGTTGCCCTACGGTCTTATCTCCTGTTTCTTGCTCATATATTTTTGTTATGAATTCCTTTACTCTTTCCTGATTAACCAACAAAAATGCATGACTAAATTGTTTAAGCTTAATTCTTGGCTTATTTGTGCTTTATATTCTATTTTGTTGGCAAGGTCTTTCCTCCCGTTAGCAGAATTTATGGCAGAAAATTGCTTTAGCTTTAAAAAAGAGACCTGGCAGAGCAGGAATTTTAAGCTGATCACTTGGTTTCTGAAATTTTAGCAGAAATAAACAAGATGATTAGTTTGAAATGTAATTCATAGTCAGTGGGTTTAAAAAAATACTCGAATTGCTGATTACAGCTAGCTCAAATAGACCCCCTAAAATGTAATTCACTTTTGGAATGATTCCAAATGGATTCTTTCTGCTTAAATTTGCAGAATTTCCCAATGCTGTGTCAGTATTTCAGATAGTATTGGAAAAGTTTATTAGTAGCATTGATCTAACTTTAAATGCACCGAATGTTGGTGGTATCTTGATCTGAGCACAATATACATGAATTAAAGGGAGACAGCAGCTTGGGTAAGTGGAGAGCCCTGATTTTTCCTCATGCACTTGCAGCTCTATTGTCCTTTTTCTCCTAATTTTTTTTTTCCTTTTGAAAATTCTTATTATGGATAATTTGAAGTGTACACACAAAAAAGAGAGAGCAGCACAGTAAAGCTCCACCTATCCAGTACTCAGCTTCAAGCATCATGAACTTACGGCCAATCTTGTTTCATTCATCTCCCACCTGTTTTCTCCTTTTCCCTACGCTGAATTCTTTCGAAGCAAATTCCAGACATTCAAGTCATTTCATCTGTAAATATTGTAGCATGATCTCTAAATTATGATTCCTTAAAAAGTAACTTTAATATCACTACTGCATCTAAAATAATCGAGACCGCTTCCTTAATCAAATACCCAACTCAAATTCCCTGTTTTGTCTTATGTAGTTGTATATTTATTCAAATCAGAATCTAAACAAGGTCCATATATTATAACTGCTCAAATGTCACTTACATTCCTTTTGAGTATATTTTTCTTCTTCCTTTTTCTTCCCCTTGCAGTATGTTTGTTAGAGAAACTGGTCCTTTATTCCTCTAGATTGTCCCACAATATGGATTTTGTGGATTGTATTCCCATGTTTTTACTCATCATTTTGCTCAGTGTCTTGTATTTGTTGGATAATTGGGTCACGGCATGATCTGTCCCTGCCTAACTCTTCAATTTCATGTCACAACGGGGTTTTTTGTACTCTACCCATCCCAGAATCTGCTCACCTTTACTTAGAATGGTCTTTGACTGCTCAGCTCAAATGTTACTTAGGAAAGCCTTATCTGATTAAGGCAGAACCCTTCATAAGCTTTTATAGCACTTTCTGTTCCTTCATAGCAATTACTTTTATAACATATTTGTATGTATATTATTTAGTACATTTTTAAAAAACTGTCTTTTTTCAACACACCATTGAATAGTCAGCACCTAATGTAGCAACTAGTCCATGAAAATGTGCCAAAAAATTATGAATTTGATGATTAACTTAGATGACTCAATATAATGAATTATATCCTCCCTTACCTTATTAAACATTACTTAATACAAATGAGGTGATCACAAGTTATTCTTTATCTTGGTCCTGCCTCCTAGCCTTACACCTGTGGCTACTTTTCACACCTACCATTCTGTGACACTACACACAAGTAGTCAGTATTCCTCTGGGGAGACCATAAAGGACATGTGAACTTTAGTCACCTTTCTTTTGGTCATCATAATAGTTTGGAGAGCCTGCATTGCATAGGAGTCTTCAGGGAAATTATCTCAAAGTTCAAATGAACTCTTTATTTAAAAGGAGATGTTTATATTTATGTATTAGTCTGCTTGGAGTGCCATGACAGGATTATACAGACTGGATGGTTTAAACCACAGAAATTCTAGCCTCCAAGACTGGAAGTCCAAGATCAAGGTGCTGGGAAGGTTGGCTTCTGGGGAGCTCTGTCTCACTGGCTTGCAAAGAGCTTCCTTCTCACGGTGTCCTCACATGGCCTTTCCATTGTGCACATGAAGAGAGAGAGTGAGTTCTGGTATCTCTTCCTTCTCCTATAAGGACACCAGTCCAGTTGCATTAGGTTCCCACCCTTTTGACCTCATTTAACCTTATTACCTCCTGAACCGTATCTCCAAATACAGTAGAGTCCCATTGGGGGTTAAGGCTTCAATTATAAGGGGACACAATTCAGTCCATAACAACTCAGTAACACGTTTCCCAGGGGTCTGGGTCTAAATTGAATCAGCTCTCTTAACTATCAAACTTCTTATTTCTATTTTAATGCTTACTAATCAATGACCCATATTTTAAAAAGCTTAATCACAGGTTAAAAAATCATGATGACTTTAACTGTAGCATTATTTTATCTGTGTCTACCAATTCTAGGAGAATTGGATCAAAAGTCTAAAATTAGCATATATTAATTTTTCCATGATTATCTAATTTTTAAATTAAACATTTAATATATTGGTTAACTAACATAATCTTAAGTGCCAAAAATAAAGTTTCAAGCATACAAATAGAGTAAAAGCAGGGATAAATTTAGAACTAAAATTTGAATACAAAATGTCACTTGTATTTCTGAAAATTTTTCTAAAGTACTTAAAACGTACTTACTTAAAAGGAACCCTGACTAAATATCTCTTAAATCAATTTATAAATAGACCTTAGAAAAATGATGTGAAAAACCATCCTCTAACATACCAATCCTCTGACATACCAATTAGTTATATGACACAAATTCAAATTTTGCAGACTCTAACCATTGTCATCTAAAATGCATTCAGGGGTGCCTGGGTAGAGCCTGGGTTAAGCAGCCAATTCTTGGTTTTAGCTCCGGTCATATCTCAGGGATGTGAGGTTGAGCCCCATGTTGAGCTCTGTGCTCAGTGCCAAGTCTGCTTGAGATTCTCTCTCCCTCCCCCTCTGCCCCTCCTGCTTATGCTTTCTCTCTCTCTCTCTCTCTCTCAAATAAATAAATAAATCTTTAAAAAAATAAACTAAAATAAAATAAAATGCGTTCATGCCCCCTCTCATCAGTGCTCCATCTTCCTTTCATTGTTTTATTACTTCCACAACACTTATTTTCTAAAATACCATATGATTCGCTCATTTTGTGTGTCTGCCTACTTCAACTAGAATGTAAGAACCATGAGATCAGGCTGTTTTGTTCACTGCAGAATCTTTGGCTTCCAGAGCAATGCTTTTTACATGACGGGCATTTAATATACATTGGCTAGATAAATAAATAAATTAGTAATGTCAATTATTCTATCCAACTGGATTTTAATGGCCATTTTTTAAATGTACACTAACTATAACTTATAAAGCAATGCATCAGAATCACCAGGAGGGCTTGACATAGGGCTTGTTGAACTCCATCTCCAAATTTTGGATTCTGTAGATCCAGCATGAGGCCTGAGACTCTGCATTTCTAACATCTTCCTAGATCATGCTGTTACAGGTGGTAGAAGAAACATAGTTTGAAGAAACACTGATTTACAGAAGCCAAAAATCAATAGCATCATGAAATTTGGGAGATGGTTATGAATTATGGTAATTAACCTGCAGAAGCAAGTATAGTGGAGCACTGGATTGGTACGTTAGGAAGTGGTTTCCTTGACTCTCTCCCAACAAATTAAAGAGCATGCTGACTCCCCATAGGCTGTCATCTTGTTCGAGTGTTTTAAATATGGACCTGCATGATGGCAATAGACTCACAGAAGGCATGTCTTGGCTCTCCCCAGAGTCTCTTTGTTAACATGATGGATGAATGGAAATTTCCCTTTGGAAGGCTGTTAAGGCTTTTCTTTTGGTAGACTATTTTTAAAAGAATTTGTAATGCAGCATGAAAAGAAAGAATAGCATTCAAGTTATTGAGATAGTAGGATTTAGCCTTTCTCTGGTAGCTTTCATCATAAAAATTCTTTGCAAATACTAACTAATGCCTCAGGCAATCCTTGGAGGTAATGTATACTCCCTACATTTTGTTCTTCTAGAGCTTGGAGACAGAGGTTTGGCATCTGTCTTGTATTTTTGTGGCCTCTCTCTTTTTTGGTCTCTTCATGCCCTGATAAAAATCAGCTCTTAAAAATCGGATTTTCCTGCTACTCAGCAACCTCTTGAGGTCAGATGTTTCCTGCCTCAATTGTTATTTCTGACAATCCTATTTTTCCTGTGCAATGATTAGTTACTAAGGCTATGATCTTAAGGATTCTGACTCTGTTTGTCATCCAGTAGGGAGTGAACTTTCAGGGTAACAGAGATCTTGCTTCTATGGACACTCTTTTGTGTTTAAAAAAAAAAAAAACCCACAATGAAAGAAATGTATGCAGAATTGTCAGCAAAATAAGCACAACTTTGTTGGCCTGGAAATTTTTCATTAACATGCTCACTGTATTGAATAAGTACTGGGTTAAATTTATCTTCTAAATCTTCCTGTGTTCCTAAATTTTGAGAGAATGAGAGTATATCTTTTATTGGATGAGAAAGCATATACACAAAGTCCAGAGGATCAGGCAAACATTTCTTTCATTCTAGGTACATCAAATCCACCTTGACCAGTACAGGGAAAGCAGCTTCTCTTTCTAGTCTTTCTTCTTCCTTCATATATTTACTATTTGTTGAGTGACTAGTACAGGCTAAGTTCTTGTCTAGTTTCTGGGATTAGAGCAGTGAATAAGACAGAGGTTCTGGTCTCATGGACTTAGATTATAGTAGAGGGGGATAATTAATAAATAAAATTGTATATATTAGAATTAAGTGTAGATAAATACTGTGTAGACATTAAGACAGAACTTTGAAGTAAGATGACACATGGTACAAGTCCAGAAGAAACTGTAGGAATGAGCCATTTCGTTGTTGAGGGAAGAGTATTCCAGGCATAGGAGAATTAGGATTTTCCTAACCCTGAGGATTAGGAGTCCTGGGGAAGAGCATGGCTGACATATGCAGGAGCAATAGAGAAATAATGGGCTGTAGTAGAATGAGTCAGGGATACAGTGGTACCAACTGAAACCAGAGAGATAGAGGAATATACAGAGAGTTACAGATCAAGTCTCCTTATTTTTTTAATATTCTATTTTTTCAAGATTTTACTTATTTATTTGAGAGAGAAAGATTGCGAGAGAGCATACAAGCTGGGGGGAGAAGCAGACTCCCTGCTGGGCAAAGCCAGAAGCGGGACTCTGTCCCACGATGCTGGGATCATAACCTGAGCCAAAGGCAGACACTTAACTGACTGAGCCACCCAGGTGCCCCAAGTCTCCTCATTTTTTAAAAAATTTCCCATAAACTAGTTGGAGAGTTAGCATAGTAGGACCTAAAGAATCGATATTTACCTTTTTTAAAAAGATTTATTTATTTATTTGAGAGAGAGAGAGAGTGTCTGGGGCAGAGGGAGTTGGGGCAGAGGGAGAGGGAGAAGCTATAAGCAGACTCCACACTAAGCGTGAAGCCTGACATGTGGCTTGATCTCACAACCCTGAGATCATAACCTGAGCTGAAACCAAGAATTGGATGATTAACTGACTTCACCAACTAGGCACCCCTTGATATTTAACTTTTTCAAGATATTGTGCAGAATTGGATAAAAGACTAAGATATGTTAGCTTTTCTCTAGAAAAATTACAGATTGGATATATGGATTGTTTGAAATTTATGTTATTTCATAGCATTAGAAATTCAAGACCTCAAGCTTAGCTTCTTATTTATCACCAAAGAACTCGGGTTGCATCTCTAAGGATTTTGTCCCTTAAAGGGAATCACAGTGAGAATCTGTGCATAGAACTTGGTTCATTCTGTGCCTTTCCATCATATCCTCCTACTATTCCTATTCTGTCTGCACTAAGACTGAATTTGAACTTGTATTACATCAGGCAAACAATCATTTTTTTTTATTTTAAAAGATTTTTATTTATTTGACAGAGAGAGATCACAAGTAGGCAGAGAGGCAGGCAGAGAGAGTGAGAGGGAAGCAGGCTCCCTGCGGAGAAGAGAGCCGGATGCGGGACTCAATCCCAGGACCCTGAGATCATGACCTGAGCCAAAGGCAGCGGCTTAACCTACTGAGCCACCCAGGCGCCCCAGGCAAACAATCATTTAAACAAAATAATTCAGTCAGAGAAAAATAATTATCATATATCTCTCTGATATGAGGAATTTGAGAGGCAGGGCAGAGGGTCATGGGGGATAGGGAGGGAAAAAATGAAACAAGGTGGGATCTGGAGGGAGACAAACCATAAGACACTCTTAATCTCACAAATCAAACTGAGGATTGCGAGTGGGTGAGGGGAAAGGATGGGGTGGCTCGGTGATGGACATTGGGAGGGTATGTGCTATGGTGAATGCTGTGAAGTGTGTAAGCCTGATGATTGACAGACCTGTACCCCTGGGGCAAATAATGCACTATATGTTAATTAAAAAAATGTTAGTACATGCATTAGTTTATACACTAATTCAGTAATTTTCATGTCCAGTGATTTTACACAAAATTATATTAAGTAAAAATCATTAATTCAACAGCAAAAAAAAAAAAAAGAATTTAGCCTTGAATTCAGTCCTTAGCATTAAATTTTTAAATGAATTAATTTGTTGACCATTGTGATTAAAATAATCACCCCATTAGAATGTATGTACAGTAGAGATAAAGGGAATTAAAACTATGAAGTCTGATTGTTCCATTTTCTTCTATGAATAGTTAATGTTATACCTCAGGAGGACCATAGTCTGAAAATGTACTTGGATTTCCTTTATGACTCTTGCATATTTAAGCTGGACTAAGCATGTTGGTTTGCAATAAATAGCGATATAAATCAGGAAAATAACCAGCCTAATTTTGATTGGCAGAATTAATGTCATTGGATCTATTTTTTATAGTACTTTATTTCCTATATCTTCTAATGTGGTTTCCCTGCATAACAACAAGAAACACCACTGAATTTTATGAGTAATTTATTTGGTATTGGCTTTTTACTACATCTCACAAGGTACCTTGAGGTTTGGTATTATTTTTAATTACGTATTTTACAACCATATGACCTACTTATAAGGGGAGAATGTTGAGTGGGTTTGGGGATATAGAAGGAGATCTGACTTGCCTAATAATGACCAAAACAATGGTATACATTTTCATCATGGTGTGAGGCAATGGAACCCCCATTGAAAGGGTGATTTGAAGGCTTTTCCAGTTGAGGTGACCAGGTGTCCTTATCCATCCACCCATCTATTCAAGCCCTTCCTTGATCTCACATTTCCCTCCAACTACCTCCTTATTTCTAAATTTCCTTTTCATTGAAATAACTCATAATCATTATATACACATATTGCCTTTATACCTCTCTTCTGTCTTGAATGCTTTCCAGGTAGGCTTCTGTTTTTACCATACCATGAAAGTAACTCTTACTGAGATGATCAAGATACACATTTTCAAATGCAGTGGTCAGTTCTCAGCATCATCTTGATCTTTCAGCTCATTCAAATGTGTTCATTTTTTCTTCCTCCTTAAAACACTTTCTTCATTGTCTGCAGCTCATTTAGAGTATCCTTTTGCCTCACTGGACACTCTTTCTCAGTCACTTCCTCATTTCCATTACTTCTAAATGTTGTAATACTTCAAGGCTGATCCATGGACTTCTTCTAACCTATGAATTATCTTCTTTATCTTTTTCTGCAGTGGTCTCATCCTAGTCTCTTGGCTTTCAATACCATCTGGATAGTGTCATCCTCAACATTTAGATCTTCTTCTTGGACTTCTCCAAACTTCTAAGCAATGTAAAATTGTCTAAATTATGTCTTCAACTGGTTATAAAAATATACATCTCAAGTTAAAATGTCCAGAACAGAACTTCTGATTCCTAGTACTCCAACCTGCACTTCCTGAAATCTTACCCATCTATTAATCATCAAGCATACTGTTAAGAGTTTTTCAGACCAAAACCTTAGATTGAAAAATCCTCTTTCTCTTACATAATACATTTAATCCATTCAAAGCATGTTGGCTCTTTCCTTAAAATGCATTCAATCTTTTTTTTTAAGATTTTATTTATTTATTTGACAGAGAGAACACAAGCAGGGAGAGTGGTAGAGGGATAGGGAGAAGCAGGCTCTCTGCTGAGCAGGGAGCCTGACGTGGGGCTGGATCCCAGGACCCTGAGATCGTGACCTGGGCCACAGGCAGAGGCTTATTAACTGAGCCACCTCTACCACTACCATTCTAGTTCCAGGTACTATCATTACCTGAGAGAGTTTCTAAAGTCATTGTCCCTTCTACATTTCCATGGCAACATGAGAGTTCATGTTTCCTAATCATTATTTGCTCTTATCAGTCATTTTTATTTTAGCCAATTTAGTAAGCATGAAGTAGTATCTCATGGTGACTTTAATTTTCATTTTCATTATAATTAATGATGTTGAGCAGGTTGACTCATCATATTTAATTGCAACACATCCTGGCCCATGATACCCTCCAGGTACTCTTTATCTGTTCAATCTCTAATTTTTTTTCATAGCACTTATTACCTTCTAACATGACATATAATTTATATTATTACTTATTATCTGTTTCCCTGATGATCTCCCTTCACAAGTAGAAATGTTAGCATGGAATCTTCTACTGTTTTGCTTGTTGATAAAGCCCAGAGAGCCTAGAATAAAACCTGTATCTATTTGATATTAGATGCATATTGCTGGGGTGAAGGAATGATCAATAGCCCTGTCTTACTAGGAGTACTAATGCCGGGAATGGGAAAGTTTCTGAGAAGACTCACATCAAAGAAGTGTAGTGGAAGGTTCCTGGCCATTATTTCCCTTCATCATCTATATGCCACTTGTCCTTTCTGTGTCTCTAACAGGCAGGAGGCAGGTGTCTGAGTAGCATGACTATCACAGATAGCAGCTACATAGATAGCTGTATATACTGCACTATATGGGGATCCTCCTAGAGAACTTGATGGAAATGAAAAATTACTATGAAACTGGAAAAGTATTGGAGTAAAGTAGAATAGCTTCTATGGTAGTCACACACACACACACACCCCCACACCATATATATATGCACAGCAATGCCTTTGCAAGAAAATCACAGTGGTAAAGTATAAGACAAAATACCAAATATTATGCTGAGTGGGGAAAATAAAAAGAATAAGACCTACTAGCTGCCTTGAGGAGTTTGGCTTGCCCTACTTCCATTCCATTCACTCTACCACGGATTGATCTAAACATGTCACCTTGTTCTCCATGAATTCATCACGGTCCCTTTGTTCTCCATTAAGTCCATATTCCTTAATGGAGCATTCAGAGTCCTTCCCAACCTGGCCCCAGCCATCTTTTCCACTTCAGTTCTTGTTGTTTCCCCTTATTTTTTTTTTTAAAGATTTTATTTATTTATTTGACAGAGAGAGATCACAAGTAGACGGAGAGGCAGGCAGAGAGAGAGAGAGGGAAGCAGGCTTCCTGCTGAGCAGAGAGCCCGATGCGGGACTCTATTCCAGGACCCTGAGATCATGACCTGAGCCTAAGGCAGCGGCCCAACCCACTGAGCCACCCAGGCGCCCCTCCCCTTATTTTTTAATTTTTATTTGTTATTTTTTGTTGTTCCCCTTATTTATCCAACCTCCCAGCAATACAAGGAGCAAAGTTCCAGGTTAAGGGCTTTTTCTGATACAGAATACTCATTTTATATCTACTTGTCTTTTGCTCCATTGGCATAAAGCTCCTCACTCCCCATTGTACATTTACACACACATGTCTTTCTATATTTTGTAAAATCCTGCTTGTTGTGCAAGAACTGATTCAAAGGGCACTTCCTGTTGTAATATTCTTCTGTGGTTTAAGCAGAATGAATTTCTTCCCTTCCCATACGATTATGACTCTTAATACAGTCTTATTTTGATTTTGGTTTTGGTTATCCTTATCTCCATCAAATATGAAGTCTGAGGCCAGAGACTGGGTCATGGTCATTTTTTTGCCCAGTGGTTCCATCTTTCTTTGCCTATAGTAATTGTTTGTTGAATGTTCATTGAAACAAAATAAAACAAATAATAAAGATTCCTCTTTCCTTGTACCTAGGATATACTGAATAGATTTTTTTTTTAAACTTAACCACAATGATAATCAAATGCATCTGGACATACAGTTATTTGCATCATAGGGACATTTACACAAACTCAACTATACTAGATCTATGTAAAAAAATCGAAAGCCAAAAAAATGAAAAGAGAAAATTACGACTTAAACAGTGGATAAAATTCTTACTGTTGCCTCTGCTGAGTGCAGTCACAGGAAAAAGCAGATGAGAGATATGGATTTGTTCTTTTTTTAGTTGGTTCCAGTTGTAATTCCTGTGAGCCCTCATGGTGTGAGCATCTTTGCTGTGGTGAATGGGATTCTAGTGTTTAAGGACAGGCATTTTTCAAACCATGTGGCCTCTGAGAAGAAGCCAAGTACTTTATTTGGTATAGCCCACTGACTTTTTGACCCAATTCCCACACAAGGTATTACTCCACAGTAATCTGGAAACACCATGGTATCAAGTCTAGGCCATATTTCTAATAAAATAACTACATATATGGTCTTTCTAACTCAAAAATGTAATAGCAAAAGTAGATGATTCCAAGCAAGCCACAAAGATAGTTAACATTTGTAGAAGATGAGTATCTAAGAAAGATTTAATCATTGTATTTATTCTTGTGGCAAAGAAAATAGATGTCCAACAAAGTTCTCTAAATGAAAAATGATTTCTCACATGGAAAATGGTGACCAGCTTTTCTTCTCCACTGAGTACACAACAGGAGGGAATGTTTAAAATGTAGCATGAAGGATTTATCTCAGATACAGAAAGATTTCCTGTTTGTCAGACACTGAGATGACTTCTTGAGAGAAGTCAATAGAATCTCCTAATGTGGAAACTTTTCTTTTAACCTCATTCTGTCTGGAATCGTTTGTGTCCACATTTTTCAAAGTACATTCTAGTGTTTTATGGACACTTAGGGAAGTTAGTCAAAGTAAAGATTCTGTTATCAAATGCATTTCAGAAACACTAGGTTTAACAAAATTAAATAAAATTCTCTATTGAAGGGCTTCATGGCATTTACTCTGCTCTATGCTTTGTGAATTTCTGGCAGGGGTAGGGATATGTATTATAAAAAGCATTTCTAAACTTTATTTAAGCATACATGACCCATTTTTTAGAGGATTTTTAAAGGATTGATATTCTGTGTTACTTTCTTAGAGATATGTCGCCCTACTTATCTGAATGTAGTAGATATATTAGGTCGACTTTCATGTAATGTTGAAAAAAATTCTCACTTGCCACATTACTACTTTTGAAAACAATGACAAAGTACTTTGTGGAGATAACTCTTTTTTAAAACTACCTAAATATGGATTCCTTTGGAATAATTTCTTTTACAGTTTTCCATGTTGTCCAGTGAGCCATGGTGGAGTGAAAACAATGAGTGTTCAGAACCAGACTCAGACTCATGGAATCTTCCTCCTTACTCTGACTTCTGAACACATTATTTGTGATAACTTATAGTAGAGGCAGAGGCTATAAGTGTGCATGTTGGCTTTTGCTATATTGAGGATTGCAGCTCTGAAGGCTTCTAATGAAATGAGAGGCGAGTAGATTCATGAGACGGTATAATTTAGGGAGGAGAATTTCACCTAGAATAGCTAGCTTACTTACTACTACATTGCATGACAGTTTACCCATGGAAAGCAAAACTATCACTCTACATAACTCTTTACATACTTACTGTGGTAACTTCTCAAGGTCTTGAGTGAATCTTTTGGGAGCTACATAAACGTAACTGGAAAGGTGTACTGGAGAGAAGTTATCTCTGTGTCTACTTAACTGATAATTTCAAATGAGGAAAAAAAAATAAATAGGAGGTATATGAGGGAAGAAACCCACAGAACAAGGTGACATATTGTCTGGGTGGTAATTTATTTCGAATGTGTGTGAGATTAATTGGGCTGTAAAGTACACTCTACAGGTGGTTAGTTAGCACTTGAAGTACCCAAATCAGGAGATGGTGTTCCTTAGGGATCTTATGTTAGTCGGGTTCTCCCAAAAAACAAACTGTGTGTGTGTGTGTGTGTGTCTGAAAGAAAGATATATTTTTAGGGATTGACTCATGGTGATCATGGGGGATGGCAAGTTTCAAATTTGTAGAGCAGACCAAAAACTCAAGCAGCAAGATTTCTATTTTGGAGTCTTGAGGAAGAATTATTTCATCCTTGGGGAAGCTCAGTCTTTGCTTCTAAGAGCTTGAGCTGATTGGATGAGACCCACCTACATCATGGAGGGTAATGTCCTTAAAGCCTGCTGATTATAAATGTTAATCACATATAAAAGATGACTTTCTAGACTGGTGTTTAACCAAACAGTTGGACACTACACGCTAGCTGATTTGATACAGAAAATTACAGAGTCTACACAAGCACTTCCAATATTATTGTCAAAATTCATATAAGAGCTTTGTTCTTCAGCATGAGAATTTTTAGAAAATAATCTTCTATCATTGAAGTAAGTACTGGTCAAACTAAGGGGTTTGCCAGAAGGGGTGTATGGACACTATTGGCCTTAAATGAAAAAGGTCCAGCATGAGCAGGGCCAGCAGCCTTATGGAGCTAAAACTGAGCTCTGTTTGGGTGTGTTTCCCACAGAAAAGACTAGCAGGTAAACTGATGTTTCCATGTAGTACTGGACATCCTCCTCAGAGTCAGTCTGTCATACAAGATTCTCCTGAAGGGCCTGAAGACAGAGGGAGACTCTCTGAGCTTCCAAGAACAGGTGGTGTAGGACTCTATCTAGCTGCCCATAAATGTTGGCATTCCAGCAGAATCTTGTCAAAGACTTGCTTTCATTGTTGCATTCCATCTGGCTTTTATCACCAGAGGTTTTTACAAAGGCTTTGGCTGTTGTTAGACAGCCAAACCAGCATAGCTTAGTTCACAACAGGAAGAATTTGGAATTCAATATCAAAAAGCAATTCACTGGGAGAAATGCTGTGATTTCCTCTCCATTCCAGTTGACTACCATCCTTTCTTCATTTGAGTGACTTTGGTCAGTGAAGTCTAGTCTTCTGTCTCCCACAGATTTAGGTCTTCATTATGATAATGTTTCATGGAGGAATAATTGAAGCCAAGAGTTACTGAAAAAACCATTTTACTCATTTCTTGACACTTAAAATTCTTAAAGGAATTAATTAATGTGTGGGGGCTTCCCTCTTACCTTTAATATAATTTTGAGCTTCATATGAATCTTAAAAAGCTTCCTGTCTTGTATATACACTTAAGAGATGTAGGTTGATGCCATCTTATAGAAAATAGTCTTTTTAAGAATGCATTTTCCATATCATGAGTGAAAATGGGTATATGAGAGTCTGAATTCAGAAAAACACAGATATTTGAACAATTTAAAGACATAGGACTTTTACTATATTTTATTAGCCCGTTAACATTTTCCCACTTAAGTTATAGAAGGTAGGTGTTTGCACACTTAATAGTGGAGAAAGAGGACTATTCCATCAAGTGAGTTTTCTCTTAAAAAAAAAAGCTTTTTAACTACTTCTTAAGAAGCTAAATAATCCATCGTGCTTTATCACTGTGAACTTGGAAGTAGGAAAGTGGATCTTGTCCAAAGAGATACACTACCTTTTGACTTAGAAGATATTTTGCTTTTGGATGAATACATTGATTGATAACAGGAATCAACTACACTATTAATAGTAGCTCCCCCCAAAGCTCTGTTATACAAATAAATCTCTGACATCTTTCTTAGCTGCTAAAATAGATGCTTGCTAGATATATATTTCCTTTCATATATTGTGGCCTTGAAGTGAGCCAAGAATTTCTCTGCAAATTTGTTTGATAAAGCACAGTGAATTCTTGCCAGTTTTTAGGAAATACTTCTCTAAACTATTCAGATCTTCACTCAGTGAGAGAAACTGGAATTTTTGGCCTTTCTTTTTGTTGATTTGAGATTAGGGAATGAAGGTACCATGTTCTGTGTGTCAGAATGTAGTGACAGATGAATGAGAAGTATTCCTTTGAGTGAGGATCACTCAGAAGATTTTGGTGGATCAGTGTTTTCCTAAAGCAGTACTGGGCAATGTTAGCAGGCTACTTATCCACAGGAACAAAACTTCTAATTTCCACAGTTCTATGTCCTCATTTTCTCTACCTCTGTTTTCTCTGCTTCATCAAAGCTGACTTCACTGTATGACTCCATCGAGGATTCCATAACCCAGAACTAGGGACCTAGGATGCCATTATTTAGACCTTCCCTGAACCATACATATCTACAAGCAGGACCAAGTTGTGGGGAATGAGATGCCAGGCCAGGGCCTCTAGGAGCCCTTCAGTGGTTGTCCACTGTCTTCTTCCCTCTCAGCTCTGAATTGGCCCTGAGCATAGGAAAGCGGTTCTACTTAGGTTTTCTCTCTTTAGTTCTCATGAGTGTGCCTTCCAAGTGCCCTGTCTGGTACTCACCCCATGTCATAGTCTTCCTGAAACCCTGTGAGTCTGATGGGGGTCCTGGTACTTTACCCAATCTTCTACTTGACCTTTAGTCAAGCTGACTTTTGTCCTGTCATATGAACACGTCTCAGAGCAATGCCGCTGCTTAGATTTTCTGAGTGTGCCCACTTAAGTGAATACCTAGTATTTAATGCTGTGAAAGTGGGACTGAAAACCCAGCCGTATTCTCCTGGGTGAGTGTTTGTAGCTAAGTGGTTATCCCTCTGCACATCTTCCTGGTGTCAGCTCAGCCCGCCCTCCCACAACATTTTCCTGTTGCCTTAGTAACCGTTTTGCCTGTGATAGTTAATTTTATGTGTCAACTTGAAAAGTGTTTTGAGATGAAATTCACGTTTAATTAAGTGAACTGTGAGTAAAGCAGATTGTTCTCTGCAATGCAGGTGGGCCTCATCTAAACACTTAATAGCTTGACTAGAACAGAGAGACTGGCATCCTCAAAGAAGAGGGAAATCTTCAGCAGAGTGTTTCGGGGCTCCATCTGCTCCATTGACTTTTCTGGATCTCTACCTTCTGGCCCTCAGACCGGAGCTATGTCATCAGCTTTCCTGGGTCTCGGGCCCACCAGCCCACACTGCAGATTTGGACTGGCCAGCCCTCATAACTGCATGAGCCAATTCCTTGTAAAATCTCTTTCTGGATATACACACATCCTATTGGTTCTATTTCTTTGGAGAATCCTGACTAGTACAATGTCTTATTTTGAAGTCCTTCCATCTGTAACACTATTATAAATGTATACATTTTTTATAATACCTCTTATATATATATGTATTTACTGTGGGAAAAATAAGGCTTCTTGTTGACTTTGGATCACAACTCTAATATGCGGTTTTAGTATCTGCAATCACAGGAGAACATCAGCCCAAAAACCTAACGAAAAGTCTCAAGCCTTTGTAGTTGCAATTTTCCTGCCTGGAATGAAATGCTCTTCCTCCTGAGAGCTGCAGGGATTATTTCTGTATTTTTGATTCTTCCTTCTCAAGGAAGCCTTCCTCAACCATAGTCTAAAATAACCCCTTTTATCATCCTGCATACCCTTATCTTAATGATATTTCTTCATAGAACTTACAACCACTTGGTATTTTATTATGCATGTATTTATTTCTTTATTGTCTAGCACCCTACTAGTATGTGAAATTCATGGACTTTGCTTTATTTGCCGCTATCTCCCTGGTGTCGAGATAGAGACTTGCTCAGACTAGACTTTTGAATAGTATTTGTTGAGTGAATGAATAAATGAATGTTCTATATAATACTAGAATAATTAATACAAAACTTGTGAATTTATGTACCACTCAATTTGAGAAAAAAACAGAATCCTATAGCGTGTGTTATATTACTTTAGTGGAAAATGTATTTTCCTGTCTCAGATATGTTACAGGGTTGAGAGGTCATGATAAAATTACATTATTGGGAAATTAACAGAAAATGTTATGGGGGCAAAGAATTATGTGTGAAAAAGAAAAAAACAGTGTGGTCATGATGACAAGTAATAGAACATGTATGGACTTAATGGTTCAGACCCTTGTCCCAGCTGGCTGATTTCCAACTGTGCTGTTTGTTCACAGGCCCTCTGCGCTCTGTCCTTGGAATCTGAGTGTTCTCCAGCCTTCTCTAGCCTTTCTTACTGAGAAAAGCAGTTTTGACAGAGCATTTGAATGCTTATGTTAAACAGAGAGAAAAGGGTATTTGTGTATAATTTTTTATTCCCAAGGTAAAATATTGTGACTAGGGCACATCATGTGTCTATTTTTCGGATATTAAGTGCTAACATGAACAGGTGGTCCATATAAAATAATGGGACAGACTAATTTGGAGTTGCATCTCTGTAGGTTAAAGAATAGCCATATCGGGACGCCTGGGTGGCTGAGTTGGTTGGACGACTGCCTTTGGCTCAGGTCATGATCCTGGAGTCCTAGGATCGAGTCCCGCATCGGGCTCCCAGCTCCATGGGGAGTCTGCTTCTCCCTCTGACCTTCTCACTCATGCTCTCTCTCACTGTCTCTCTCTCAAATAAATAAATAAAACCTTAAAAAAAAAAAGAATAGCCATATCTCTGTTCAGCTGGCATATTGGAGCAGCGATACCCCAAGCTAGAGACCCACAGAGCTGAGCTATTCCTAAAACACCATGGCAGTCTTACCTGGCAGCCTCAGCCCACAGCATCTCATCTGCTGGCGGAATGCATTTCGGCTACATAACAATTACGCAGTGGACAGGCTGGAATTGCTTCCCGTATCTGAGGACTGCTTTGAGGTTCAAAGCCAGATGGGCTGTGGGAAGAGGACAGGCTTTGGAGTCAGCCAAATGTCAGACTGAAACCCAGCCTTTCCTCTCACCGGATGAACTTGGCTAAGTTATTAAATCTCTTTAGATGGTAATTTCTTCATCTATAACATAGGAATAATTGTACTTACCTGGTTAGGTTACCAGGAGGGTTTATCTGGCTCATAGTAAACACTGGAGAGATGATAATTTTTCTCCTACTCTCCACCATTTGCAGCCTGTGTGTTTTCTTTTTATTTGTTTAGTTTTGGGGTGCTTTTTTTCCTTTGACATGTCTACCCCTCCTAGGACACACAGAATTTATAATTTGGAAGGAATCATAGGTCATCTAAGCCAATCCCTTCCTCCATCTCCTTTTTTCACTTTACTCTTAGAATACACACACACACACACACACACGCACATGCACACACGCAGTTTTCTACTTCCTTTCCCATTTCTGGTCATAACCATACATGATGGAGAAAGTTCATGTTATTGGGTACTCCTCAGATCTCCCTAAAAATCTATAATGGTTTCTTTCCAGTTGGAAAAGATTTATTCATGATTTTCACTCTCTTAAACCCTCCTTTCTAGCAATTCCTTAACACAAACCATGAATGAAATGTCAGTGCTAGATCCTTTCCCATCTTGCCCCTTTTAGAGAAGTGATTTTTAGAAGGGCTTTCCCTTGTTTACCTTCGAACATTCGAAAACATTTAAGCAGAGTGTAGTTCACATTTCTAAATAGAGCTATGAATTTATTTATTCATGTTTATACTTAAACAAACAAATAATCTTAGAGCTGTAGTACCTCACTCCACTTAACCTAGAAACATAATTTTCTGTTCTTGTTTGATAAGGAGTTCTGTTTTTAATTGAGGTATAATCTACATACAACAAAATACACTGATCATAATTTTTATGAGGAGATAAGGAGTTTTAAGTTCGTGACCTAGTTTGTGAGAAGTTTAAGACTACTGATTAAAAACAAAACAAAACCAGAAAAGTGATGCAAAAGATCTAGTTCAGAACTCAAAAACAAGAAGTATAAAATATCAGTGTAGGAATACAGAGTTTTCCTCAGCCTTTAGCTCCCTGATCATTATTGCACATGGCAGTACCTCTTGCAGAAGAAATTGGCCTTTGATAAGACCAAATTGTAAAATTTTTAAATTGTAAAATCTGCAAAATTGTAAAGCTAATTATAATCCTAATTAGTTTCACCATTGGTAGTATTAACAAGTATAAGAATTTTCTTGGGTTAAAAGTTCCAGGATATTTTAAATAATACTGGCCCTCTGATTTACTTCATTAAAAACAACTGTTTCATTTTCTATGGTCAACAGCAAAGGCATTACAGTGCAGAATTTTTTTTAAAGATTTTATTTAGAGAGAGAATCCCAAGTGAGTTCCACAGTTAGTGCAGAGCCCAACATGGGGCATGATCCCACTGCCCTGAGATCATGACCTGAGCTGAAATTAAGAGTCTGACGTTTAACTGACTGAGCCACTCAGGCACCCCTACACTGCAGAAAATTCTTAAAGCATTCAACAGCTCTTGAGTTTTGCCATTTTTGGACCTATAGAGTTTCCATATTTGCTATCTTACCATTTGTGATTAAAATTATTTGTCAGGGGCCCAAAGGTCTGAGATACATGCTAATTTTGAATGGGGGTAATATTCACTTCCATCACATTGCTGTGAAGATCAAACATAACTTAACCTGGCACAAATTTAAGATTATCTTGGTGCAAGATTCATACATGGAAATCATTTTATGTGAATAATCTATCTGATGGTTCAGCTCCCACCCCACCTCCATGTAACTGAAGTTCTGAACATATTTCTCAGGAATGTCAAAGAAGAATTACATGATCAGATGCTGTATGATAGGCTTCAGTTGGTTAAAAACACTTAGCATTCTCTATTTTAAAATTCTTTAATAATGAAAGTAACAAATATCTGTGAAACATGTTGATTCCCCCAAGCAAGAAAGTTATTATGGTCATCAAAGAACAAATAGTAACAAAGAACAATGAATGCAATTGAAGAGTTTCAAATGGCAAACATTGTATCATGATGAAAAATATCTCCTCATGGGTCAATTCTGTCAGACCATTATGAGGCACTTTTGTGTGCTCAAGGCTGAGAACTTGCCATCTCAACTTCATATCACAATAACTTAGTGTTAGCGTTTTTTCAGAGATAGATTACCTTCATTGGAATTCCCATAAAGCCACACAAGTGCCTGATAATCCCAGTGATAAATGCAACCTTAATTGAGAATTTTTCCTAACACATTTTTATTGAGTTTTTATTTTGTATGTGCCTGGTCCTGAAATGACAAATTTGAATATATTGAGCATACCCCTGAGGAATTTGCAGTGTGATGGAAAACATGGCCACGCAGAGAGATGCAAAATGATCAGTTAAGGACAATGGTGGAAGTCCATGGAGGACGCTAGCAGTACCCAGGAGAGGGCTTTCTAAGCCAGACAGTGAGGATGGGGGTTTGTGTGGAGTAGTTAAGGAAGGTTTCTTGAAGAAGAGAAACTGAATCTTACAGGATACCTAGGAGTTCTGAAATGCTCATGCTCTATTTACTCAACATCAACTATCTTTCTACTGCATAAACAAACACACTGATAGAAAACAACTCTATGTTTAAATCTGTGTCTCCTTTCACTGCCCATGGTTTCAGTTACCTGTGGTCAGTTGTGGCTCATCAGGTAGGCATGCCATCATCTCTTCCTCATCATCAGAAGAAGAGGGGTGTACACAGTACAGTTAGAGACCAGTGAGAGAGACCACATTCACCTAACTTTTATTACAGTATATTGTGATCATTGTTCTAGTTTATTCTTATTTATTACTGTTAATTTCTTCTGTGACTAATTTATAAATTAAACTTTATCCATAGGTGTGTATGTATAGGAAGAAAATGTGGTATGTGTAGGGTTTGGTACTATGTGAGGTTTCAGGCATCCACTGGTCGTCCTGGAACATGTCCCCGACGGATAAGGGGGAACCACTGTAATTGAAAGTGCAGAGGAAAGTAGTAGTATATTTAGTCCAAGAGGAGAAGCAGAAAGGAGAGGACACTCCAGAGGGGGCTGCTGGGACCCCCTAACTGCAGCCTTGGTTGTTTATCGGGGTTTGTCTCCTATCTGCTGGACAGCCCTTTTTCTGAACAGCTGTGTTGAATACTTGTCAGTGGGAAAGATTTTGAATTTTCAGATATGTGGCCTTTGACGTGAAGCCAGCAGGGAGTCTAGATGTAGAGAGGCAGCCGTGCCCATTGTCAGCTTGGCAAGTGTCTTAATCTGGGGCAGAAGGGGAGAGCTTGACTGTCATCAGCTTCCCCGAAGATTGATAAATGGATGCAGACAGCGAGAGCTGAGGGTTGCCAACTAGATCTTTAGGATTGAAATATAACTGCTGTATGTAGAACTCTGAAAAACACCCACATGCTGCAAACACATCAGGATCCTTTTCAGAGTTAGAGCACATTGTATTAAAAATGATAATAGTAGATAATATCATGAGGCCTATTTTCTGCCTCCTGGGGAAGGAAATAGCCTGCAGTGGATGGATCCCATGCTGTATGGTGCCACTTCTTCTCATGCACATGTACCCCCACACTGTCAGCCACAGTGCCAGTGCCTGGGAGAAAGTGTAGTGTGGGTGTTCATGTGGACTTGTGTGTGCCTGTGTCTTTAGGTAGGAGCATGTGGGTGTGTGCATCTGTCTGTACACACATGGACGTGTAGGTATATGTGTGGTATCTGATGTGTCTGTCTTATCTGTGTGTGTGTGTCTGTATATGTGTGTATTTGTGTGTCTTTGTGCACATGTGTGGGCATATGCGTGTATCCATGTCTCTGTGTCCATTTGCATGTGTGGACAAGTGTGTACACCTGTATGTGTTTGTTTGTATCTGTCCTGTCTGTGTATAGATGGGAAGGATTGTGTGACTGTATCTGTGTCATTGTGTCCATGTATGGACATGTGTATACATCTGTGTGTCTGACTGCCTGTACCTGGGTGTGCCTCTGTGTGTACGTTTCCCTGCTGTATCCTTGCTCTGGAAGCCGAGCTTCCAAGTTACATGTAGGCCCCGGGCTGGATTTCTCCTGTGGTCACTGGTAGCACTAAGAACGGCCACTGCTGCAGGGCTTGGTCAGATGCGTGGTCATAAGGGCATCTTAGAGACTCCTAACAGGAGTCTTGAGAATAGATATTTACTTTTTTCCAGCTCAGGAAGACCTGCCCAAGCCAGAAAATTAATTTCAAGCTCAGTCGTGTCTGCTGCAGGGAATCTATTAATATCCCACTAATTATTATCACAGGTTTGCTATGAGGTAGGATAGGCTGTAGTCATCACCTTTTTTTTACTTATGTGTGTCAGCTTAAAGTATAGAAAAGTCTAGGGGCCCCTGGGTGGCTCAGTGGATTGTATCTGACTCTTCATTTCAGCTCAGGTCACGACCTCAGGGTCCTGAGATTGAGCCCCACGTTGGTCCGTCTACCTGGCTCTGCGCTCAGCAGGGAGTCTGCTTGAGATTCTCCCTCTCCTCTGCCCCACCCCTCATGCCCACTGTCTCTCTCTTTCCCTCACAAAAAAAATAAATAAATAAACAAATAAAATCTTTTTAACAAAAGTATAGAAACGCCTAAAGCCACATCATTAATTATAGGCAGGAATACTGTGTGTGATCAGTGGCTATATCATTAGCTGTTTTAATTCCCATGTCTCTCTGTTCCTTGTGTGATCAGGAATATGTACCTTCCCACTGGCCTCATTTCTCAGAAACAAATGCAATATGTTTACTTTGGAAAATGCCACAAATGCCTTCTTTCTGGTTCCTCGAGTTCTGTTTGAGTTTTATCTGAATTTATTTGGCTGAAATCAGCTATAATTTTTAAAAACAATTTTTTCAAATAAACTACAAGAATGTTTAGCCAATTTTTGATCCCCAGTTTCAAAATTGGGCTCCTCTCCCAGTCTTCTTGTGCTTGGAAATTCAGACGTAGCTCAGTGACACATTTTTGCCTAATTTTCCAACTTACTACTTGGCAGATGCATTTGCAATTTAACGAAATATCATCTTAGATATTTTATTTTGTTTAAAAGATTTATTTATTTGGGAGGGGGAGCACTTAAGAGGTGGGAGAGGCAAAGGGTGAGGAAGAGAGTCTGAAGCAGACTCCCTGCTGAGTGTGGAGCCAGATGTGGGACTCGATCTCACATACCTGAGATCATGATCTGGGAAGGAATCAAGAGTAAGATGTTCACTGACTGAACCACCCAGGTGCCCCTCATCTTAGATACTTTACACCCAGCCTGGCTGCCTGGGAGGAGGGAGAGAAAGTAGTGTCATGAACAGCAGTGTTTCAAGTCAAGGAAGCACTGGTGAATATTACTGGTTTAAAAATTAACCCCATGGGGGCGCCTGGGTGGCTCAGTGGGTTAAAGCCTTTGCCTTCGGCTCGGGTTGTGGTCTCGGGGTCCTGGGATCGAGCCCCACATCGGGCTCTCTGCTCAGCGGGGAGCCTGCTTCCTCTCTCTCTGCCTGCTTGTGATCTCTGTCTTTCAAATAAATAAATAAAATCTTAAAAAAAAAATTAACCCCATGAAGTGTGGGTATTTTGTCTTTAGCTGAAAATTTTAACTGAAAAGTTAAAAAAAGCCCAGATCCACTTCTTGCCTCTTCAAGCTAGTGCCTTGGAGGAAGTAGAGAATGGGGCCTCCAGTGCTCACAGCTCATGCTATGGGCTCTCCTCCTTTCTCCCCCCATGATGGCCTTGTGACTCCAGGTGACATAACTCAGACAATGTGCACTTTCGGAGTAGAGAATATTGGCAACTCCTCAGGCCCCACTAAGTCCTGAGTCTCAAGGGATACCTAAAGGCAGGAAGAGTCACAACTTGACTCCAGGCCTGCTGACTGCTGATCTGGGCACTGTTGTCCTGCACACATGGGGCTCTCCAGTAGCTTCGCGGTGACTGGTAAGTGAGAGCTGACTCACCCAGGGCATGGGAGAGTCTCACTTCCCATCTCCTGCCCACTTGTCTAGGCCAACTTGCCGCCATTCCTCCATGCCACTTCATGCTCAGGAAGAGCAAACGGCTCATAAATACACAATGGTGTTTTACATCTTCCTGTCCTTGTACTTTCCGTACCTTCTGACTAGAATGCTCTCAGCTACTAATGTAATTTGGGAAGTGCCAGGGAAATGCTCACATGGACACCCAGAACATCACCATTCATTCCCTTTATACCCAGCTTTGCTTCCGTGGGTGCTCCCCACCCCCCACCCCAACCCACCCCCATAATTCATCTCGTTTCTGTGAAGACAATGACTTAAAGTTGCATTGGTAGCAAGATGTGATGGTGTTTTCCCTCTGCTTTGCTGCTGGGGAGGACAAGGTGCCTGGGCGGCGGGGATGCTGATGGGGCAGGAGGCAAGGATCAGCGGCTGCTGAAGGCAGTCTCATCTGATCCGAGTCTGGCTTAGGCCCAGCCCCCCTGATGACACCATACACCCCTTGGAAGTTTCTGGGGCCAGTGGTGTGTCAAAGGTACAACATGTGAGTGTTTCGGTGTGCTAGGTATTTACCTGTGGGGTTTCTCTGTTAAATTCCTCACATGGATCAAAATACTCACACTCGTTTGATGATTCATTTCTTCAGTGAGAATGATGGTTAAAAATACAACAAAATTAAATGAACTTTCACTTGTCCTTCATGACTTGCCTTTCAAAAACCATGTGTTCTGGGGAAAAAGGCAAAAACACAACACCCTAGATGTTCTGATTATCTGTTGCTGAGTTGCAGACCACTGAGGCGCAGGGGCTTATGCTAACATTTATGGTGCTCATGAGTCTGCAGTTTGGGCCAGTCTCAGGCAGGCTCGCTCTTCTCTGCTCCACTTGGCATCAGCTGGGGCAGCTTGAAGGTTCCTGTTGAATGACCTGACAGGCTCCCTCACTCACGTCAGGCAGATGATGCCCGACAGCCCAGCTGGAGCTGTCACCGGGATGACCCACAGGTGGCCTCTTCCTGTGACCTGTGCCTCCTCACAGCACTGTGGCTGGGTTCCAGGATGAGTGTCCTGAGAAGAGGAGCCAGGAAAGAGCCCTGTCTCCTTTAGGACCCAGCCTAAGGAGTGACGCAGGATCACTTTGGCCACATTCCATTCATCCTCACAGCCACAGACCCTGCTCAGATTCAAGAAGGAACATGTGGGACCAGAACTGCTTTGGCCATTTTTAGAAAATACTATCTGCTACACTAGAGCATAAAGAAATTTTAATTGACTTGTTGTTGCTGGTTTTCCTGTTCATTCTCGCCAACAAACTCTTCTTCAGGGTGGGTTGTGTGCAGGCCAAGGAAGCCTTTTACATGACTAAGTAATTATTGTATTTAGTTTCTTTTTTAATTATAACTTTCCTCCATCACCAACATCTATTTGTCCGTAGAGAAAAACTTTCTTGCGTATAGCAATTAGGTCCATGTGGATCAAAGGTTTTTATTACGACAGCTTTGAAAACAATCTCACAAACGTTGTACGAGATAAAATTCCAGCCCGTCCACTTTAGTATTTAATGCTTCGTGTACAACTGAAAGATTTACAGGAAACTTAAAGTACTGATTTGAGTCCACATAGGTTCTTAGCAACAGCTGAGCACAAAGTCTTTGACCAAATATCTATGTTTTCTGGAATGTAATTAAAATAGTTGTCTAGAAATGTTTTGATTTGCATAACATCCTTAATTAACTGTGTTCAGTTAAGTATTTAGTTGTACTTAAACTTGTCCTTTTTGAAAAATTAAAGATAAGGAAAATCACAGAAGAATTTGGCCTTGAGAAAAATAATAGAAGTTTTAAAAATTGTAACAATATTGCAATATTTGTGATTACATAGTGCCTCTAGTTTTTGGGTATTTGAACTGTTCTGAAGCTTGTCTTTTGTCTCATTCAAACTGCATCATTCTGAGGCCACGTTTCTTTCTGGAGGCCTGGAAAAATCCTTGAGTCACGAGATAGAGCCTTGGTTCTGCCACGCTCAGTGGCAAGACACAAAATTTGGTGATACCTCATTGGTAGAATGAAGGCATTTGACTAAAGAACCTCTAAAATGGTTTACTTTATGAATAATATATAAGAATGCCATTTGTTAAAAGGGAATATAACAAAATAATATGAAGAGATAATTTTTTCCGATGTTGGGCTAGTAATTAGAAATAATCAAAACCATGTATTTTACTTGGCAACACACTTCAAAATCTTCTATTTCCCAGCAACCAATTATTCAAGCTCTCTTGAGACATTTCAGGGTCCTGTTTGGATTTGATGAAGGGAGTAGTCAACCCTTAGCTTGTTTTATATGACTTCATTACAATTTGAGAAGCAGATGGTTACTTAATTGATACTATTTGATAAGGGCAAAAATAGGACTGGGCTCTTTGCATCTTAAATAGATCTTAAAATAACAGTCTTATGAAACCTTGCCAATAATTGGGCTGTATCCATATTACAGACAGACAAAAGGAGGCAGGGACCTTTGTTCTAGGACAGTTACTGATGCCAAAGTCTATTCTTTGGGAGTTTTGATTATTGTGATTGATTAAGTATGGATCTCATTAAGTAGGTATAACCACATTGAACATTTTTTAATTCAACCAGTATTTATAGACTACCTACTTCAAGTGAGGTGCTTAGGGTCTCAGCAACAAAAGTAAATGGCACTCAGTGAGATCCTCAAGGAATGCAGTGCTTGTCAGAGTCTCAATGCTTACCCTGAACACTCAGTAAGCTACACTGTCCCTTAAAATGATATTATATTCATTCTATTTTGTATCAAAACATTTTTTGATGTAAACAAAAAACAATAGCACACTACTATTGATCCCTTGTAACATGTCAGGTATAATACTGTGCCCTTAATATTCATTGCCTAATACAATACCCATTTGAAGGAGTCTTTTTCAGCATGACTTCTACAGTTGGAGGTTTGGGATTCAAATTCCAGCTTACCTAATAGTTGTGATGACCTCAAGTCTCATTGCATTGGCCTTTGAACATTACATGAGGATTTACAGAATCACGCCAAATACTTAATGTAGTGTCTGGAACAGTAAATGTTCAATAAATGTTAACTCTTTAGAATTGTCATTGTCGACGTCAGCTCTATCAGGTAGGTAATATAGAACATTTTTGTGTGGCTTTGAGTAGCAAAGTAACTTCCCTAGTCGCAGCTTTTAAGCAGCAGGGCTGGAAAGCTAATTGTTGTTTAGTGCCAAATTTCTTAACTTTTAAACTATAATTCTGCCTAATAGTTAAAAGTGCTGAAATTTAGTAAAATATTTCTTTTTTTTTTTTGTTCTGTTAAGTGTTCAGCACTTGATACTTCCAAGAATCCTGTGATCAAAATCCCAAGTTGACTGTCTGGTTTTGTGTGGCAAAGATTTGCAAGTAAGCAAATTCAGTTTCTCATCTGGGGTTTCTGGACCTGGGAAAATAGTTTATGGTAGGGGGAAGCAGAAAAAAAGATTGTGGATGCTCCTTTTGAATGAGCAGCAGTCTTTGTGCCTTGAATTATTCTTTCTAAAACTTTTGATCTGTTAATCTTATCCTAAGAGAAATTATATATTTATGTTTCTTTTTTGTCTTTTATAAAACCCACATGAGAATGGGTCAAATGCCTAAAATTTTTTAGGATTAATGAAGCAGATATAGTTGATGAGAGCTCTCAAAATAAAGTCATAGAATGTGATCAGATGTTCATTCATATGCCAGATTAAGTGTGATTTATTCACTTTAGTGCCAAAGAGCAAATTCCTAAGCTACTTTAGGAAAACATGAATGAGAGTGGAAAAATACCTCGGAATGAGAAAAGCTGAATTCTAAGCAGAGGCTCGAGGTTAGAGCAAGCTTGTCCACAGGATGACTGGTGCCATCTGTGTAAGACCCTCGGTGGGGACTAGACAAAATTAAGCCTGCTGATAGAACTCAAGTAGCTCCGGATGTAAAGGGAACCAGGCCACAGAGATGGTGGAGAGCCCAGATACCTTTAACTGGATGCTCCGTTTGACATCTCACAGTGCTATTCACTAAAGGGACAGGAAAAGCAAGCTGGGCTTGTCATGAAGCCATGCCACTGAGAACACGAGTAAAATAACTCAACATGCATTTTTCCTAGTTCTCATGTCCTCTGAATCACTCTCTGTATCAGCGCGTGCCTGTATGTATGTGTATGGCTAAATTATTACAACTACCCAGTCATTATTTCCTGGTCCTGACTCCATTGGCTATGCATTCCTTTCAGTTTAGTCTTCATGTCTGAAATTATTTTTAGTTTTATTTCTGTTTTCAAGTTCATCATATTCCTCAACACTTCCCTCTGCTTTTTTCTGCATAGATGCTGATGAGCCATAGCTCTCAAGACTACATATATTTAGAACCAGATCAGACAGTCTTATAATTTTTGCTTCAACTGTTAAACATAATTTAGAAGGCTCAAGAGGAAAAGGAAAGTCTATTTATTCACCCATATTTTTGCTTACTATGTTCTTTCTTTCTTCTTGATGTGCTAGATTTCTTTCTTCTATCATTTCCTTTCGGCTTAGGGAACTTCCTTAGTCATTCTTATAGGGTAGGTCTGGTGGTGACACATTCTCTTCATTCTTCATCTGAGAATGGCTTGATTTCCCCTTTCTTCCTGAAGGATATTTTCACTGGATGTAGACTTATGGGTTGACAGCTCTTTCTTTAAGCATTTTTCAGTGGCAAAGTATTTTGCCACTTCCCTCTGGCATCTGTGGATTCTGATAGGAAATCCACTGGCATTCGATTGTTTTTCTCTGATAGGCAGTGCATGCTTTCTCTCTGACTGCTTTCAAGATTTTTTCTTGGTCTTTAGTTTCCTGAAGTTTTATGATGTGCCTTGGTATGGATTTTTTTTTTAATTATTCTGTTTTGCATTTGCTTAGGATTTGAATCTGTAAACTTATGTCTTTTGCCAAATTTGGAAAGTTTTTAGCCATAATTTCTTCTAGTACTTTTTTCATCTATGTCGTCTCTCCTCTCCTTTGGGGACTTCAATGACATGATTGTTTGATATTTCAGTATAATCTAGTAGACTGAGGATCTATCTATTGATCTTTTTTCCCCCGCAGTCTGTTTTCTCTCTTTTATCAAATTATCAAATTTGATAAAACATTGTTCTATCTTCCAGCTCATTGACTCTTTCTTCCAACCCCTTTGTTCTGCTATTGAGCCCATTCAATGAGTTTTTAGTTTCAGTTATTGTAGTTTTTAGTTCTAAAATTTCCACTTGGTTCTTCTTTATATCTTGTTATTTCCTTGCCGGAACTTTCTAGTTCTTTGCTGAGACTTCCTATTTTTTCATTAGTTTGATCATGTTCATGATTGCTTGTTAAAAGAATTTAATGATGGCTGCTTTAAAATCTTTGTCAGATATTTCTAACATCTCTGTTACCTCAGTGTTGGCTTCTGTTGATTATCATTTATCCCTCATTTGGGGATCTTCCTGGTTCTTGGTATGATGTGTGATTTTTGACTGAAATATAGATATTTGGGGTACTTTGTTGTGATACTCTGGATCTTATTTAAGTCTTCAGATTTAGCTTTCTTTGACACCTCTCTGGCCAGGCAAGTGGGGTCCCACCTTGTTACTGCCAGGTAAGATTAGAATTCCAGTTTGTCTCCTGTTGACACCAAGGTGATGGTAGTGGGAGGGAGGGTCCCCTTGTTACTGCTGGGCAGGTGTGAGACTTCCTCCTAGGAAGGACCCTTCCTCTGATACTTTCCTGGCAGAGAGATAGTAGTGCCAGTATACTGCTCCCCTGTGACTTCCAATGACACCAAGTGGGTGGGGGCTGCCTCATTACCAGTGTGTGATGGTGAAAGTCCTGACTCTCTGGGAGGCCTCACCTGACACCCCCCCTCCCACAGAGGTGAGAAGGAGGGACACCTCATAACTGTTGGGTGGGGCAGAAGTCCAGGCTCCCATGTGGTTTCCACTGACTTGTGAAGATCAGACAGGTGCAGGATTTGTTACTGTTACCACCCAGTGGAGATGAAATTCCCAGCTCCCTACTTGGCCCTACATGCTACTATCATAACAGGAGAAGGGGAGAATTGAGAATTGAAGCAGTTTGTTACAGCTCTGTGCTGGTGGGAGTCTGGCTCCCCTCTTGGCATTGGCTGGTATGGTGAAAATGGGGCCACTGTGTTTTCTGGGGTGTCTACCTAGAGTACGGAAGCTTTTGTCTTAAAGTTTCTGTCTTTCTAGGCTGCCCCTTTCCTGATCTTGGCTAGGGAGAGCAGGCTTCCTTGGGGCTTTTTGTGTGCATGTGTTGGCATCCAAGTTGCTGGCTTCTCTAGTTCCAAATGTGGGCCCACATAAGGCAAAGAGAAGAGCCACTGTATCACTTATTGGGTCCTGAAGTCCTTAGTCAGTCTGCCTTCTCACCATCTTTCAGAATCTCGCTAATTTGTTTTACTTATAGTATCCAAGGCTTTGAATTGTACTTAGCTGGCAGAATGGAGAAAAGTACAGATATTCCATTTTTCCAGAAGTGGAAGTCAACTGTCTACATTTTACATGAAATTACTTATAAGATCCATCACTGTCCCTACAGTTGTTCAATTGTCTCCTCAATCCCCCATTCACATAGGAGAGATGACTGAGAGTTGGCCACTTAGCACTTCTCAGTGCATGAAGGCCTAGTGCTGGAGGGAAGTGGCTCCAGGAAGAAGGGGAGGCCATGCCTGACCTCTCTCCCCACGGAAAGCTTCTTGATATGTTCAGTTCTGTTGTCTGCTGCCATACCGATTCTTAGCCAGTTTTCCCCAGACTCAGCTGGAACCAATAGGCTTATAATAAGGCAAGGAAAGTAAATATTAAATATTTATTTATAGTTATATGACTAAGCTTATGAATAATGCATAAAGAATTTTCCAGGGAAAAAAGTTCTAAGGGCACTTTGTTTGGTAATCATTTAAAAATATTTTTATTAGGAAATAATCTTCACCTTGCTAAAAGTTGCAAAAATAGAATAGTAAAAGGAAAACCCAAATACCCTTTACCCAGATTTATCTGTTTCTTACACTTAACACTTTACTGTGTTTTCCTTATCATTTGCACACTCTCCCCAACACACACACACACACACACACACACACACCCTAATTTAACATGCCATCTGCACTCCAGTTTTGTCAATTGACTCAATGTCTTTTATAGAGTTTCCCCTCCAAGACAGGACTCAGTATAAGCATCAAGTATCACAAACATCTGTAGAGCTTCCTTAGTCTCCTCTAATTGGGAACAGTTCCTAACTGATTTTTTTTAAACAATAAAATGGTAAAACTGTATCTGTCTCTTATCATTAATGTTATTTATAGGTACACTTAGCAGATTGTGAACTTATTAACATGGAAAAAGGAGAATTTCACTACTATGTAGTAGTAAAGAGGATCTTTCAGCAGCATGTAATTAAATAAAAAAATGAAGCCACAGCAAAACCATAAAATGCTTGACCCAAAATTAGAAAGTTGTTTATGTAAGTTAGAATGGAAAACATTGTTCTTTTGTCACCTAAAAGCTTCGAGGGGTGATTAATGAAAGTGCATTTGTACAATTTACACAGAAATTAAATGCTCGCAAAGTTCCAAAATGACAGGTTTTAAAGCTCAGCTAGAAAATGTGCTTTATTCTAACTTGAATAGTCACATATTGCTAACGTGCCTGTCCCAATAAATCCTCTCTGGACATGTACCATAAAAGTATAAATGAGAAAAGCACAGTATCTTGACTCACTTAAAATGCTTAATTCCTAACAGCCTGTCAATAAAATCATGTTCAAAATTGAAGGTATCATTAGCACTCAAGTGAATGGTCACCTTTAGATGCTAGGGATAAACTGTATTCCCTGAGACTGCAGTCGTGTTTCTCAAACATGCTTTGAAAATGCATCTGAAATGCATGTTCTTACTATGCAGCAAAACCAAACATTTGGCAACTAGAGTTTACCTTTTGGTTCTGTATGTCAGTGGGTTGGCCCGGCTCCTCCTCTGTGCCCAGTGCTGAGATCTCTAGTCAGGGCAAAGAGTTTTCCTCACAGCCAGGACCAGCTGAACTCTGGTTTCATTTCCTTGGATGCCAGAAAAAGATGGTTTCTTATTCATGTGAATTTCCATTTTCAAAAAAAGGCCCTGCCCTGAACCTGGAGATGGAGAGAGTACTTCTCTCAATACCTTGGACTGATGAGGTCTGGATTAGACCAGACATTGAAACATCTTTCCTATTGAAGAAGCATGTTAATCTCTGTACTATTTGTTTTAGAATTTTAAGCAATGTGACACCTGTCAAGATATTTTCAAACCCGAATAGAGATTATTTTAGATGAATTATGGCTTCTTTAAACCATATCTTATTTCAGTGGTTTTGAGAAAAATCATCTCAGTTTTAGTTTATATAGATATCTTGGGTTATTGCACCATTTTAGGGGGAGGCTCTGGAGGCCAGGCTGCCCTGATTGCATTCCTCACCAGTGAGCAGGGAACTGAACCCTGTAAGCCTCAGCTTCCTCATTTGTAAGAGGATAATAATAGTAGTGACTTCATGGGACTTTATGAGCAGTTAAATTTTAAGTTAGGTCATGTATTTAAAACCAGTGTGCTTTAGTCCCAGGCACAAGGTTCCCTTCTCATGCCTTAGACTTCAGAGGATTCCACTCTGGTTCTTCTATAGCAGTATTCTTTCCTACAAAATGGAGAATCTGGGATGAGTGGAGGGGTGGCAAGAAAGTCCTCTCCCATCTCCCTGCCTCTCAGGGAATGCTACCCCTTCTGGAACAAGATCTGGGCACTAGAAGCTCCAGATCCCTGCCCAGTTGTCCCCGAGTACACTTGTAGGGTCTTCCCAGGCTTCTTTTCTGCTTCTGTCCTCCCAAAGGTTGACACTGCCCCTACCTTCTCCAGCTGGTATGAGCATCTTTCCTCCTAAGGGATGGCCAGAGTGTGGCAGTTAGTAGGGCTGTGGGATGAACTTTACAGTCTGGCTGTCCACACACGCATACCTATGGCCCCTTACAGAGTCATCCAGATTGAGTGAGAAGAAAAGGAGGTGAGCTGGGGCTGCCTTTTCCTGGGCTTCCATAGTCCTACATGGAATTCGAAGAGTCTGAGCATGTTAAATTCTCAGTCTCATGGCCTCCCAGGTTGTTAGGAAGGAATATTTGTCAAATAGGAGACAAGATGTATTTTATGTGTTTAGTTCAATTTGTACTCTTGCCCCAGACTCCACCAGTGTTGGGAGTGAGACTGTGTTTAGGCACTGACTAGCGCATGGTAAGAACTCACCAAATACTAGTCACCATCATTGTCATTATTGTTTTAGTCATTACCTTCTGCCACTTGTGGCATGGCGCCATTTCTCTGAAATGGGTGGGAAACAGCTCTTTCTTTCACCCCTGTATGTCAGATACCAGCTCTGTTTGTTACAACAGGCAGTAAATGATTATAAAGATTTCATGGATGGTCTTTGAGAAGGCTGTGGGGAAACAGTGTGATATGGACTGGAATGGATGGGCCATCCAAGACAACTACCCCAGCCCTTTGCTATGGGTTCTGTCCAGGATCTGCCATTCTGTAAGCTCCCATTCTGCACAGTTCTCAGACGCCCGTGGCCTCGTTCCCTCAAACTATCTGATAACCAGAGTCATTTGATAAACAGGAGTGCGCTGACATTTGATACTTCAGCTTCCTCTTAGCCTCTCAGGGCTTAATTTTTTCTTTCATCTTTTAAATGTTGGTGCTTTTATAAGATGCTTTAGAATGGTTCTATCCTGTGATAGGCTCTTGCCTCAGGGCAGGATCTTTGGCAGATGGCAGTTTATTTCAAGGATTAAGGGTTGGGGTTCAAACCCTCTTCAGATAATGCCAGTGGCCCCAAATTATCTTGTTGATTTTGCATCTAGGACGGTTCTGTAGTAGGAGCAGTCTCACAGAAAGAATACCTTAGCACAGGCCTTTGTATTAGAAAAAATACAAATTTTGGCCAAGTTCCAGTCTTTTCAAATAAGCCTCTTTGCACAAAAAAGATCCCACCCTCTGGTGCATTTTCAGGAGAAATAGATAGAGTCCTCTTAACTTTGTGAGTGATGTGCCTCCATTGGCAAGAACCACAAGGACCATAGGAACACAGCACTTGGGTTTCGTCAAGTTGGGTAGTGCTAATGACCATTCATTTGTGAGGGTGTTTACAGTATGCTTGCATTGTATTCAGTGGTTTGTACATATTATTTAATCAATGAGAAACTAATATGTCCAAATTGACAAAGCTAACAAAATAAGAAGCCAAGATTTGAAACCACTTAATTTTTTAAAAAGCTAAGAGATACTAAATTTCACCACTTTTTTGTTTGGGAAGGAAGACATCTTCCAACCTAATCTATGGCCAATGTAAATAAGACGAGGAGCTTATAATTATAGTTTCAAGGAACTTCAAATCTGATTAGCAAGAACGGTATTATCTTGGGGGATGGGCAAAATGGATGAAGGGAAATAGGAGATAAAGGCTTCCAGCTATGGAATGAATAAGTCATGGGGATGAAAGTTACAGCTTGAGGAATATAGTCAATAGTATTGTAATACTGTTGTTTGGTGACAAATGGTAGCTACTCTGTGGTGAATTTAGTACAATGTATAGACTTGAGGAGTGACTCATGTTGTACACCTGAGACTAATGTAACATTGTGTGTCAACTGTACTGCAATTTATTTTTTTTATTTTTTAAAAGATTTTATTTATTTATTTGAGAGAGAAGATAGAGACAGAGAGCTGTGGAGGCAGAGCAGAGGGAGAAGCAGACTGCACCCTGAGGGCAGAGCCTGACGTGGGGCTCGATCTCATAACCCTGAGATCACGACCTGAGCTGAAATCAAGAGTCAGATGCTCACTCAACTGAGCCATCCAGGTGCCCCATGTACTGCAATTTTAAAAAAGGACAGTATTATCTCCTAGAAACAGTGATGACTGCCATCACCAGCCAGGGACTATCATAATTTATACTCCCTTGTATTTGTTTGTGGTAAAATACACCATAACCATACAATTTAATAAACTTTCTCTAATCTTCACAATACCAGATAAACATGAAATAAAACGTTCTCAATTCTTCCTCTATTTTATCACCTATTCTTCCCACCTGTCTGCCCTTTTCACCATGTACCCTTCCCTCTCTCATCTAATCAAGAGCAATTCCAAGCTGTGTCCTCCCAAGCAGCTCTCAAAATTATCTATTTTTAAAAAAAAAGAGATTTATTTATTTATTTATTTATTTATTTATTTATCTTAGAGAGAGAGTGTACTTGAGCAGGGGGAGAGGAGGAGATGGAGACAATCCTGAAGCAGACTCCCCGCTGAGTGCAGAGCCTGTAGCAGGACTCAACTCCAGGACCCTGAGATCATGCCCTGAGCTAAAATCAAAAGTTGGACACTTAACCAACAGGGCCACCCAGGTGCTCCCAAATTATCTACTTTATTGTTTCCCCATTACCACTATCTCAGTCCAGGTCAGGGAACAGGCTGCTGTTGGAAAACTCTTTGTGTTGGAATTCCAGCTCTGCTGTTTATCAGCTGTGTTACCTCAGTCCAATAACTCAACTTCTCTGTGTTCAGTTTTCAATCCATAATTTGGGGGTGATAGGACATAGTTCACAGGGTTATAAAGATTAAAGAATATATATAATACACAAAAGTACTTAGAATAAGGGTGTAAGGTGTTACTATCTTTAGACTATTTTTTTTAATTTATTTTCAGCATAACAGTATTCATTGTTTTTGCACCACACCCAGTGCTCCTTGCAATCCGTGCCCTCTCTAATACCCACCACCTGGTTCCCCCAACCTCCCACCCCCCGCCCCTTCAAAACCCTCAGATTGTTTTTCAGAGTCCACAGTCTCTCATGGTTCACCTCCCCTTCCAATTTCCCCCAACTCCCTTCTCCTCTCTAACTCCCCTTGTCCTCCATGCTATTTGTTATGCTCCACAAATAAGTGAAACCATATGATAATTGACTCTCTCTGCTTGACTTATTTCACTCAGCATAATCTCTTCCAGTCCTGTCCATGTTGCTACAAAAGTTGGGTATTCATCCTTTCTGATGGAGGCATAATACTCCATAGTGTATATGGACCACATCTTCCTTATCCATTCATCCGTTGAAGGGCATCTTGGTTCTTTCCACAGTTTGGCGACCGTGGCCATTGCTGCTATAAACGTTGGGGTACAGATGGCCCTTCTTTTCACTACATCTGTATCTTTGAGGTAAATACCCAGTAGTGCAATTGCAGGGTCATAGGGAAGCTCTGTTTTTAATTTCTTGAGGAATCTCCACACTGTTCTCCAAAGTGGCTGCACCAACTTGCATTCCCACCAACAGTGTAAGAGGGTTCCCCTTTCTCCACAGCCCCTCCAACACATGTTGTTTCCTGTCTTGCTAATTTTGGCCATTCTAAGTGGTGTAAGGTGATATCTCAATGTGGTTTTGATTTGAATCTCCCTGATGGCTAGTGATGATGACCATTTTTTCAAGTGTCTGATAGCCATTTGTATGTCTTCAATGGAGAAGTGTCTGTTCATATCTTCTGCTCATTTTTTGATATGATTGTCTGTTTTGTGTGTGTTGAGTGTGAGGAGTTCTTTATAGATCCTGGATATCAACCTTTTGTCTGTACTGTCATTTGCAAATATCTTTTCCCATTCCGTGGGTTGCCTCTTTGTTTTCTTGACTGTTTCCTTTGCTGTGCAGAAGCTTTTGATTTGATGAAGCCCCAAAAGTTCATTTTCGCTTTTGTTTCCTTTGCCTTTGGAGATGTATCCTGAAAGAAGTTGCTGTGGCTGATATCGAAGAGGTTACTGCCTATATTCTCCTCTAGGATTCTGATGGATTCCTGTCTCACGTTGAGGTCTTTTATCCATTTTGAGTTTATTTTTGCGTACGGTGTAAGAGAATGGTCGAGTTTCATTCTTCTACATATAGCTGTCCAGTTTTCCCAGCACCATTTATTGAAGAGACTGTCTTTTTTCCACTGTATATTTTTTAGACTATTATAAAAGATCTAAGAACTACAGTCCTGTTAAATTTACAACATACTAATAGTCATTTTCATTTTCAATTTATTTTGTCAGGAAAATTATACAGGATTTACAAATGGTTAGAAGATAGTTTGCTGGCTATCCTTTCAGTGGAACACTGATATCTTGTCCAGTGGAAACTCTAGGGATGATCTGATTTAGTAGCTGTGGACATTTTTCATAGTCTTTGCTTTGATTAGATTATTTTGCAGCAGTGCATGTGTAGAAGTTATAGAAAACTCAAAGCAAGTGATATTTGTCATAAAAAAAGAAAGGAATTTTGTCTTATAGATACATAATTGGCTTCCACAGTGTGGAAAAGAGAACCTCAAATATGATGTATTTCTGCCCTATGATAACAACCACTTTTGCATCTATAAGCAAGTGGATTTCTTAATTCCTGATTTTGTGTGTGTGTGTGTGTGTTCATTAAATTCTACTTTGAAATAGTTTTAACGTCTTACTGGTACCTTCCTTAATTATTGAGTTAAATAAAAACTTTGACATATGCAAATCTCCCAAACAATATAACTAAGCCAAATCAGAGTCCCTGGGTAAAAATTTAAAAATGATCCTTCTCTCATTATTTTGAAAACCCAAGGAAGGACACCAAGATTGGCCTAATGCAACACTGAGAACTAATAAATTTGTTGCCATTATTTTCTTCTCCCTTTCTGTTTTCTACCTTTTTCCATATTCTTCGCTATCACAGCAGGTGTCAGAATCCTGCGGTGGTGGAGACACCCCATCCCCTACACTGACCAGCCTCACATCTATCCCAGCCTCACCCAGTGCCCCTTCTTGATCCTCACCTCAAAAGCGATTTGTGTCCTGAATCTTCCCTCATCACCTTCCTCAACCTATCCCGTAAAATAAGTCCTATCAGTTCTGATCCTCAGTTCCTCAGATCATTGATAAGCCGATAACAAGTAATATGAAAGAATCATTCATTCATTAAGCAAAGATTATTTGTTGAGCTCCTACTAAGTGCCAGACTTAGTAGGCACTAAGTAGCCTACTTAGTGGCTAGGTAAGCCACCAGAGTAGCCAGCACTCTGCTAGGTTCTGGAGATAGAGGAGTGAAGACAAGAGAGTTCATGTCTCCAAAGAGCTTTCGAGTCTATGGAGGGAGACAGACAAATCAGAGATTTGGATACGGGGTGTAGGGACTCTGACTGAGGTAAGGACAAGAAGCTATGATAGTGAAGGGAAGCGACATTGAAGACGTGAAGACAATGAAAAGTATGTGGAGGAGGGTATCCAGGGAAGTACAGATTCTACCACTTGATCCCCAGGAAAAGGTCAACAGGATCCATCACATTGAAGTAGCTTTAAATGGCCAACAGAATTCCCTCGTATTGCCTTCAGAAGATTAAGGTCCTCAGGCAGATGCCCTCAGCATGGAGAAGCAAAGAAAACAACCTTTGCCTCCTATTTTTGTTCCTTCTCTTGGTGTCCTTTGTGATGAAAAATCCTACAGGAAACAAGAAAAAAATGGAACACTTGTTTCTGTGTGACTTGAGAAAGGCCTGGAGAAGAGGGGTTCCTTCACTGGGGGAGAGCTCCATATCCTCCTTCTGCCAGTAGCAACGTTGATGGCATTTGGATATTTGCACCTCCCATACCTGATGAGAGACCATTATGTTCCTCCTAGTAGTGAAGTGGGTAGCCTCTGAAGTGCATCAGAGGGGAGTTCAAGTTCTGTCTCTCATTTGCTGGATGGTGACCTTGAATAAGACATTTAACCACTTTGAGAGGAACCTCCCTTTCCTCACCTGCCTTTATACAAGTGCTTGGCGCAGTGCCTGGCACATGGGAAGTAATAATAAAAGGAAACAATATTCAACCTTCCAAGCAAAATTTGTCAACAGTTGACAAACAATACAATCTGCTGTCGCTTGCAAAATTTTGTCCAAACAAGTCTGCAGAACCATTTTTATACATTTGGTAGTTGGGAAATATGAGGGTGATAAGTTCAGAACCATCTATTTCTATATGGGTGACAGATTCTAATGCAGTGCAGAGTTTAGTGATACTGAAATATTCCTGTATTACACCATTTGGATATTTTATATCCCTTAGAAAAGTAATCATCTCAGTGTCCTTTCCATGTGTGTGTCTCAGTCCAGTGCACTCCTGGTCTGAGACACTCTGCTGTAGCAGAGAGGAGCCAATTTACAACTCTGTCTGGCACTTTCCCCGCAGGCCATTTCAGGACTGACTGGAAGGGATGGCAGTAGGGCTGTCGCATGACTTGTGTAGTTTCTTTGAGCAGGTGTGCGTGACGCCTCTGCCTTTCTCCATTCACAACTTCCCCCCCATGCCAGAATGTATTGCATTTTGGAATTATGCAGCACAACAATCTCAAAGTCTATACTTGCTGTGTTTCCTGGGAATCATGCCTTTACAGCAATATGCCTATATTTGTGTATTCAGGAAATTTGGCTCAACCAAATAGGTCAACAGCAGTTTGGGGAGCAGAAAGTATAAGGACGAAGAAGATATCATGTCTCTGTTCTCCCCCTCTCTTCCCCCATCCCCTGCCTGACCCTCTAGAGAGCACAGAGTTAAATAAGGGTCATCTGCCAATCCATGACTATTCATGCAAAGATATATTGGGAATATGAACACTGGGTCTGAGCCAGGATAAGCAATAGTCCCTGGTAGGACAAGTAGAAAAGAGAGGTCATTGTAGTATTCACAGAGGAAAGAATGCTTGTATGGGGCTTTCGAAAATGAGCAGGATTTCATCAGATGGAGAAGGGGGAGGGTACTACCATCTAGTACAGGGCTGTTGAGACTATCCTGTCCAGTAGGATGCAGAGGAGAAGATTGTTTGATTGATGATTCCAGGGAAGATAACCACTTTCAGGGCTTAGGGAGAGGGAAGAATATAAGGGAGATTCCCAAGCTAGGGGACTATAAAAATATATGGTGCTTGAGCTCTTGCTTCTTGACACTGTCAATAAAAAGCTGTTGCCAACCTTTTATTACTTACTTAGCACAGCTAGGGTGTTTTCTAGATCATGCTCAGAAGTGTTTCTATGCATGTACAAGATTATAGGCCTCTAGGTCCACCCATCATAGTTTCCCATTATTGTGAGATGTCAGTGAGGGAGCTGACTTGGCTCTGTCGGTGTCCTTGTCCACACAAAGCCCTTCCTAATGTAGTTGGAGAAATCAGTACAATATCCATATCTTTCTGAGGGTTGCAAGTCAGAAAATTCTGATTTAGCTGCCTCCTATCTCCACTTACCTTATTTCCATTTTTCTTCATGTTCTAATTAGCATAATAATATGGAGGAAAAGCAAGATTTTGATGAGGGTAAGAGGGCACAAATGAGTTCAGTGTTCCCTTGTTAAGTGCACAGTCCCAGCAGGATGTCTGGAGATTGGGCAAATAGACAATCAGGGGAACTAAGCTTGACCTGAGAGCTTGGTGCAGCTAAATCCAGGTGTGATCCATGGCAGAGTGAGAAAGGAGGATGGGTGGCAAAGTTGAGGACGTTCACATCTCAATGATAGGATAAGCAAGATCTTCATGAGAGCAGGAAGATGAAGTGGATTAGGGCCCAAGAGGAAAGCAATACACATTTGGAATTATTGCATTGGAGAGTTCAAATGACAGGTGATAAGTCACAAGTGAAGGAAGAGCTAAGCAACGCTGGTATTTAAAATGCAGTGGAAAAACATGGGGTTATGGAGTGTTGTGAGGCTGTTCAGTTTTGTAGCTTTTACCAACAAGGTAATTTTGACAAACTAGGAGGAAGCAGAAAGTTGGGATGGTTTCAAGTTGGAGACTGGTTGGAAAATCCGGGAGATTTCTACTCATGCTAATGTGTGATTTTTAGTGTTTGGTAGTTTTAGGTGGTGGTATGTACACCCCCACTCCATAGCTCTTAGCTGTATCTATGTGAATACATGTGATTATAAGTAATAAACTCAAACTGACTCAAATAATAGAAGGAATTTGTTGATTTATAAAACAAGATTCAAGATTGGTAACTGGTCTCACAGGATTGTTATGGATATGTTATGTCTTACAGGATTAAATAAATTCATTGTATAAAGTGCATAAAACAAATTTTAGTCGAAACAGATGCTCAATAAAGAATTTGGTATAGCAACATCATCATCCAGAATCCATCATATCTTTGACTCTATTCTGCTTCCCTTTTGTTCATATCCAGTGAGAAAAGGCCTATCTTCTAACTTCTCTCCCAGAAGGGCAAAGAGCTATCTTCCTCAAGCATCTCACAGCTCATTGGTCTGGTCGGAGTCTGTCACAACGCCTGTGGGGAAGGTATTGTCACGTGCTTATTAACAGTTTGTCTTAGTAGGACCATCACTGTGGATGGAGAAAATGGGTTTTAACCTGGTTATATAAAGCAGAGCCCACACCTAGAGTTGAGGGTGGTCCATATTCCTGTTCCACTACGTTAAATTATGGGCAGCGGCATGGGATTTGCTAGAAAGACAACCAAGAAGTTCAGTGTAATTACTGAAGCTGTGAGGAAAAAAAAAAGTACAGTTTGCTTCATGAAGATTGAACAAAGAGTTCTAGTGTTTTCCTAGGCCCCCATGGAATTGTTTTATTGGCATGAAATAGAGTTAGGAATCTCCTGAAGGAGCTGGCCTTGCTGATAAGTCCTATCAGAAAAACATGGTTGCTGTAACAAGTTACTGGAAACATGGTGACTGAAAACAACAGATATTTATTCCCTCATAGTTCTATAGCCAGAAGTTCAGAATCATCATGGTGTGGGTGGGGCCATACCTCCTCTGGAGGCTCAGGAAGAGAGAGTCTGTGAATGGCCCTGTCAGCTCTGGTGGCTGCTGGCATTCCTTGGCTCGGGGATGCTTCTCTCCTGTCTTTAAGGTCAACATCTTCAAATCTGTCTCTGCTTTGTTGTCACATGACCTTCCTCTCTGTGCACATCAACTCTTCCCCTTCCAAACAGACAGGTGTCCCTGGTTTTCAAATGTTCACATTACTCGTCTTCACTTTTATGAAAGACCTACATTGGTACCTCTTTTCACTAAGTGAAAGAAATCTGAAGTGAATTTTTGCTTTTATGAAAAAAAGACGAAAAGAGGAGATAGCGTTTGGTGTTTGTTTTGCCGCGGAGTCTTTATACAAAGGCAGTGTGCACCCTGAGCCCCAAGAGTGGTCCTGCCAGGCTCCTCCCTGGGAGCATCTCCAAGTCAAGCTGTTGTAGCTTTAAACTGTGTCTGTGAGCATCTGGACTTTATCTTGACTTATTTTGTGCCTTTGTTTGCAAGATGTATCCTATGATATCAGAAAAACCTAAGAGAGGTTATTTTTTGGGTCTGGTAATGCTAAAAAAATATTTCCATATAAATCAATGGCAATTGTGTCATTTTGGTTTACAAAAGCTTTAATAGGAACCCTCTACTTTCAGATGGTGGAGGAAGCCTGTCCATGGGATTGCATTTAGGGCCCACCCTGATAATCCAGGGTAATATCCCTATCTCAGGAACTTTACCTTAATGACATCTGCAAATATTTTGCCACATCAGGTAATATTCACAGGTTTTAAGGATGGAATTTGATATCTTTAGATCAGTTACTCTAAAATAATTACATTCAGTGTTGGCAGAAACTCTTATATAACCAGTTACCCAGTGTAGAAGAACAAATTGTTATTTAGAAGGATAGTATGCAATTACCACATACCCCCCTAATTGTAAAGACTTCATCTGTTTCCCTCTCAAAAGAGGGGGGGAAAGGAGAAGAAACACTAAATTAAGTGTCCACATCCATCCTGATTTCAGAAACTTAATGTTGGGAAATGTGCCTTTTAGAATTGAGGAAATGTGGTAATTTATCTTGGAAATATCACCGGGAAGTTACATTGTTTAAAACTAGATGTTTTATGGGTAGTTACTGAGATTTTTCTAAAGAGCTATCAAAGGTGAGCGATAATGGAATTTTCCAGAATGAAATCATCGTGGCTATGAGTAGAGCATAGAAATCCCTCCTTTGTTGGTGTGTTGTAGATCTCAGAACTATTTCTAGAGTTTAATCTTGGCCATTTACTCAGATTTTTCCTTGAACCACTTCTGTTCTGATCTCTTTTTCTGTATTTTCCATATTGTAATGATTTGGTTTTGTCAGCCGCTGTTTCCTCTCAGATGTTTCCCCCCCAAATAATGCAAACGCTATAAATGGATAACGGAGAGAAGCACAAACTGAACTGACTGAGCACATAGCTGTTCTCCAGGGAATCACAAATCACCGAGTGTTTTTGCTTCTGCTTCCCGAGTTTTTCCTGAATCCCTTCACTTCTTGCAGTAGCCGCTGCAAGAGAAGGGGAATGACGCCCAAGCATGCCAGCTCCCTTATCCCCAATCTGAATACCTTATCTTCCAAGGCAGAGAGCAATTAAGTCTAAAAGATGGGATTGAGGATTCTAATTGGCTGATCTTCAGGAGATTGGCCTGGATTTTTCAGGTAGGCCAATGTCATGGCAGCATCCTTAAATGGGAAAGAGGGAGACGGAAGATTCAGAACCAGAGAGTTGACATTATGAGGGAGAATTGACTGGCCATTGCTGTATTTGAAGATGGTGAAAGGGGGGTGTGAGAGGAGGAATATGTCAGCTGCTAGAGGCTGGAACAAAATGAGGAAACAGTTTCTTCCCTTAAGCCTGCAGCAAGGGCATGGCCCTTATGATTCCTGGATGGTAGCCCATTTTGAACTTCAGACCTCCAGAACTCTAAGATAATAAATGTGTTGTTTTAAGCTACTAAGGTTGTGGTAATTCTTTATAGCAGCACTGTTGTAGTTCTGCACATCCCATTCTCTAGGTCACTGAAATAAACCTTGGTATGACTTGCAGTTTTACCCCCACCACTGTGTTTCCACCCTGCATTCAGAGCTGTCTTTCTAGAATGATGTGCAACTCATCTCACTCACCAGTCTCAGTGACCTTCCAGTGACTCTCTTCTGCTCTTAGGGCCCCAAATCTCTCCGGATTCTCTGCTCAGAGCTTTCTCCCTCTGCAGGTGCTGCTCCTCCTCTAGACACTCATTTCTGTAGAGTTGCAACTTAGCTGTTGCTTCCTCCTGAAAGACCTTCCTGAACTCCACATCTAGGTTCGATGCCCTCCCTTCTATTCCCATGAGACCCTGGTCACCACTCTTACACATCATTTTGTGTTTGCCCATGTTTCCTGCCCTCCTGTAAGCTTGTTGGGGGTAGGGATGCTGACTGTCCCAGCAGCTGACACCATGCTTGGAATCTTGCAGGCCCCGCTTCATGGTAATGTCTATACCTATTACTCAGGTGACAGGAATGCTTGAAGTTAATTGGGTCAAGCCATTTCAGTTCAGGAATGTCCCCCTTTTAATGATTCGACGAGGGCTCACACATACTTTTACTTTTTCCTGTCCTTCCCTCATTACTTAGAACTGTACCCTTCCTGTGTTGTCCAAGCCAGGCATGTGACAATTACCTCAGCCATGCCCAGATTTACTACCCAGCATGGTCACGTGCTTGAGGAGCTGTACAGATCTCCCTGCACGGCCTTTAGGTCTGGAATGTGTTTTTTTCCAAACATGGCATCCCTGCAATTTGTGCAAACAAAAGGAAAAACATGGAGATGGAAGAGAGTCCTCATTCATAGTCACCAACTGAATGGATTCTAATACTAAAAGCAACTAGAATGGAGGAAATAATAAAGGTGAAGAAAAGCAAAGAATAAAGATACACTGCGTGTTATAACATTTTAGTTTGCAGAGGGAGGATGTAATTTTAGCCTATTTCATGTTATAAAAACCATTTAATCCTTTGTTCTGTTATACTCGCATGGCTAAAGTGAGGCTATTTCCTCAAATCTCCATGATTAAAAAGCCTGCCCTTTTTAGATGGATAAACTTGAAAAGAAGAAAGGGTTTGCCTCATGCCAGGCACCTCCCAACAAGGCAAGTTATTAATTACTCTCTATGGGGCCTCGCCTTGCTGTAGTGTCAAGCCAATGTCCTCATATCTTCTGCTCACTGCGCTCTGGGTTAGGAAAGCCAGGCTGGCCAGGTTATTTCAAGGTCTGTGTTTCCCTGGTTGTTGGATGTGCACTCGGGTCTATAACTGGGCCCTGCTGTGCCCCTAGACATGCCTTACGTAAGATGACAGAGCCCTACCCAGGCTCTGGGTATGTCTCTGGTACATATAAACCCTATGTTTACATGCGAGCAGCATTTTGTTCATATGCAAGTATAATGTTCAGATGTGTCCTCTTGTCCCCTCTATAGTTTTGTGTATAGTCATGTTTAATAATTTAAATAGTTCGCTTATTTTAGAAGACTTGGCTTAGATAGAGATAATGCATGATTTCAAATATAAGTTCATAAATCTGTGATAAAAACATGAGGTAAAATGGCAAATTCCTAATAATCACTCTTTGTCTTTATTGTTTTTAGCTCAGGATTGAAGCGTATATACCACAGTGCCTAGGTATATTACTTCTGTGGTAATTTCCTGAAAGCTCAAGTTTGGAACAGAGAAACAATCTTTGGTATCCTCAAATAAGTACATGATATGCATTTATGCTTTTCAGAACACTGTTTATTTCACTTGTCTCCTCTAGTATATGGAGTGGTTTTTGTTTGTTTGTTTCTCTTGACAATGAACATGCCCTTGGAGGAGGTAGAATTCGTGGATTACAAACCTCAACATTGTAGACATTCTATGGGAGTTCCTAGCCAGTGCACTTAGGCAAGAAAAAAATTGACATGCTTATGTCTTAGAAAGGCAGAAAAGATGATTGTGTATTTACAAAATCTTAAGAAATCTATGAACAAAGCTACTAGAACCAGTAAGTGAGTCTATCAAGGCAATGGAACACAAGATCAATATACAAAAATCAATATTTCTTTATTTGCAACCAATAATTGGGAATTACAATTAAAGAATAACCATTATAATACAGTACCAAAAAAATCACAGCAACGTTAACAAATTATATTCAAGACTTGAACACTGAAAACTATAAAACATTGCAGAGAAAAATCAAATTAAACTTAAAGAAATGGAACAATATACCATGTTCAGTGATTAGAAGACTCTATTTAGATGTCAAAATCTCCCAAATTAAATTATACATTTAATGCAGTAGCAGTCAAAATCTCAGCAGGTTTTTCTGAAGAAATTTATAAGGTGAGTGTAAAATCTATACAGAAATGCAAAGAACCCAAAATTGACGAAACCACTTGGAAAAACAAGAATTACACTACCTAATTTAAAGAATTCTTATGAATGCACATTAATCAAGATAGTGTGGTATTGATTTAATCATGGGCATATTGATTAGTGGAACAGAACATAGAGTACATAAATAGATCCAAATGTATAGGGCCAATCATTTTTGATGAAGTTCTAAAGTAATTGCATAGGGGAAAAGTTAATCTTTTTGACTGGTAGTACTGGTACAGTTAGATATCCATATGAAAACAATACATCTTAATCTTTACTTCACATAATTTTAAAAATTAACTGAAGAAAATATATTAATGGCCGATAAGTGCACAAAGGATTCTCAACATCATTAGTCATTAGGAAAATGCAAATTAAATCCCCAATGATATAACACTATACACCTACCAGAATGGCTAAAACTTGAAGAAATAATCCTAACAAATACATTTTTTATTATGTTATGTTAGTCACCATACAGTACCTCATTAGTTTTTGATGAGAATGTAAATGGTATGCACCAGTTTGGAAAATACTTTGGCAGTTTTTTGTCAAGTCAAACATATGTATAACCAATCTTCAGACCAGGAAATCCCACACTTAAGTATTTATTTACCCAAGAGAATGAAAGCACATGCTCACCCAAATATTTTTATTTAAGTGTTCATAGTGGCTTTAAAACATAATGGCCGCAAACTGGTAATAACCTAAATGTCCATCAGCTGGTGAATAAACAAATTATTGCATAACCATATAATGGACTACTACTTAGTAATATAAAATAACACTGTATTTTTGTATTGTTACATGCAACAATATAAATGAATCTCAAAACTATTGCATTAAGTGAAAGAAGCCAGACACACAAAAGATCATATACTGTAGGGATTCCCTTTACATGAAACTCTAGAAAAGGCAAAACTATATTAAGAGCAGATCAATTGTTGTTTGTTGCCATGGATGAGCAGAGGTGATTGGCTACAAAAGGGCACCAAGGAATTTATAGGAGTGATGAAAATGTTCTACGGCTTCGTTGTGTCATGGTTTCATGAGTATGTAAAGAATTATCCTTTTCTACCTTATTCTGCACCACAGTATTGTTCATCACTGATTAATATTCAGCCTGGCAAATAATTTAAACAGTGTTCATCAACAACTTTATCAAAGATCACAAGAAATGTAAATTTCAAAGGGAAAATCAGACCAAAGTTTCATGTTTTATTGAGGAGTAGAAGATATGTTTGTGATTTATTAAACATTCATATTCCTTCACTGGGAAATAATTTACCAAAATTTACAGTGATTATCTCTGGGTCATGTGATTATTCTCAGCTTTTATCTTTTTTAAAGATTTTCTTATTGGCCAAATATTCTGTGATGAACATCTTATTTCTTTAGCTATTAGAGGATGTCATTTTAAGCTGACACAGACGAGGTAATGCTGACTTTAACAATTAATAAATTAACTTGGTAGTTTTAGTGGTATTCTCGAGTGAAAATAAAGGGCACAAAGTTTATAGGAAAACTTCAGGATAAAAAAATGTTTCAGTAATTTCTTCACCTTCTGAGAATTTATTTTTCTATCTTGTTCAAACAGAAAAATAAGGCAGTCATTAAAGCAAAGCTCAGAATAAGGAATAAAATGAACAAAAATCACTAGCAGTTAATTTTATAGGATTATTGAAGCTGGTTAGGTACTTTCAGCTTTTCTCTGGTGAAATTATAAAAATAAATCATGTTTTATAAACTGTGCTTCTGGAAGAAACCTGTCTCTTGAGAAATGAAAAAAAAATAAAGCTACAAGTATACTGCATAGTAATTTTTTATCTTCTTGTACCAGGTTGAAAACACTTTCTCCTTTAAAAATATTATCATGTGTGTGTAGCCCCTGTTGCAAATATTCAAATGATGTTGGTCATTTTTTAAACAAATTGTCATTTTTTAAATATGCACTGGAGAGAAAGGAGAAAATGCAAGGACAATTCATCATTTTCATGGCTATTTACACAAGTGATTGGAAGATTGTTTTTACTTCAATATTGCAGCATTTCCTGAGGGAGAGATTCCTCCTCTCCCGTTTGTCCTGTTCCAGCTCTAAGTGCCGTGTTTCTAATGTTCTCCACCTTTGCACTCAGCAGGGAGGAGAATAATTGGGAAATGCAGGGATAAGGGGATAGAATTGGAAATGATTCTAACAGTCTGTTACTGCTGCAGTGAACACACTGATTCCAAAGACCATGGTTACATTAGTCATCAGGGCTATATTCATCTATAATAATCAGTCTGTTTTGTCTGGCTTATATTTTTCAAATTAGTGCAGTATTAAATTGGTATTCATAGACTACCAGACTGTTCTGTTTCAACTTCTTATTTTATTTTTAAAATGCCATAGAATTCCTATTGCCCTTTCTGTTTTTAGCATAGCATATTTTATTTCTGCACTATGAGCAAAATCGTCCCTGGAAAATGCTGCTTCTAAGGTTATAGATTTAATTTAAACCTTGAATCAAAGAAAAATGTCAGAACCCTTTTCTTAAAGCTTCAGCAAACATGAGTGCTAGCTTTTCTTTTTTTCT
>NW_019154156.1:7164752-7175936 GCF_002288905.1 Enhydra lutris kenyoni | reverse complement strand
TTTTCTTTTCTTTTCTTTTCTTTTCTTTTCTTTTCTTTTCTTTTCTTTTCTTTGTATGAAGCAGCTTTCTTATTTTTACTATTGCTGGTGCCTTAAAGCTTGTTGAGTATTTATTTCCAGACACCAGAGAACCACTGGGACATCTCCCAGAGGCTTCCAAAGTTTTGTGACCACTTGGTTTTGTGACAGTCGCCCATTACTGTGTAACAAACTATCCTCCAAATTTAGTGGCCTAAAATAACAACAATCATTTATTTGCCCAAAGTTCTGCAAACAGGCTGGGTTCAGCTGGGCAGCTGTCTCTGCTCTGTGTGCTATCAGCTGGTCAGACTCCTGTGTTTGCAGCAGCTGGTGGTACAGCTGGGTCTGGAGCGTCCAAGCTGGACTTACTTATGTTTGGCGCCATCATGATGGCTGGAACAAACAGGTGCAGTTTTGGCCTCCCCTTCATCAAAGTGGTCTTTATCTCCCAAAGTTTCTCTCTTTACATGGCCTGCAGTCCATGAGGAGGCTGGCTCAGTCTTCTTGCATGGTATCTTGAGCAGCAAGAGAACAAAAACAAAAAGTGTGAGGCTTCTTAAGGCCAAGGCCTGCTTCCTGCACACCATTGCTTTTGCTGTGTTTTTTCAGTCCAAGAAATTGATAATATTGGAGGGTGGTATCTGAGGGTAAGAAATCAGGGGGCAATGACTCATTTGGAGCTATCTTATAGCAATAAATCCCAGTTATCCTGAGGAGTGCCTCTATCATTTCATTACAGTAGACGCAAATAGAAGTTATACACATTTCCCCCTTTCCGTGACCATCTGAAATCGGCTCACTGTTCCCACACAGGAACTTGAAAGTAAACCTCTGATAAGGCCACAGAAGAAATTCAGTGAACTGGCTGCCTGAATAAGGTACAGAAGGAATCCTCCAAGTGAATGGGTACTTGGTCAATAGTTGGCTGATAAATTTGAAAAGTCAGTTAAAGATGAATGATATCACTAATAAGATTATTTTATTATAATTCCAAGTTAAAAGTATGGTTAATAAATTAAAAATAATAAGAATTAGAATTCACTGAATATTACCAAAAAACCCCACTCTTCTTTACATTGCTTATTTAAAAGAACATATAAAATATTCTCTCATGGCTATAGGTGGGCTTGGATACCAGCTGTCATGTATTTCTGGAAGAATTAAAATACTAAGGCCATTTGCTACTCAAGCTTAACAAGTGGAGAGAGCTTCCTCTTCTAAAGTGGTGTTGCTATTTTGGGACTTTCCTGTAGAGCCCCCAAATATCCTTCAGGTATCAAAATTAGACACTTGAAATTATTTGTCTCTTCCTATTAATAATGTAATATTCTCACTACATGTTCTGGTTAATTAAGTCCCACAAAAAGTAACAAATGGATGTTCACTAAATCAAATACATATGATTTCATTTTTAAAATGTACTACAATTTTAGTTTGTATTGGTCACACCTGTGAACTAAATTTCAAAGTCAAAACTCAGTATTTTTTTTTTATCCAAAAAAGGTTTTGTTCTGTGTTTAACCTCATACCTCTCTTGCATTTCAAAAATAGTTTAATTGATTGTCCATTATATGAGTCAGTGTGGCTACATGGACAGGGTATCCTTTCAATTGTTAAAGTTTAGTTAGTAGTGGTATGTATCTCACAGAGTTCTTGGGAAACTTAAAGCGGTTAATTCATGTTAAGCACTTAGAACAGTATCTTACTGCAAATGGAATCAGACCCTCATCACTGCCCTTCAGCTGCTCCTCCAGCCTGTCCCAGGGACCTGGGACTGGGGATCCAGCCTAAGCCACTGTCATACCTTCTACAGGTCTTCCAGTTCCTTTGTTTCTTCCAGTTCCTTCCAGTGCCTTTGTCTCTTCTCCTCGGTCCTCAACTGGGTAGCCTCAGGGATTCATGGTACCTAGATTCAAGTCATTGCTCTGCTCAGCCCAGCACCACCCCTGCCACCTCCCCCCACTGCAGAGGGTAGGTCAAAGACCTCACATGGGTGAGCACACTCCTTTCCATCTGGCCTGTCCCACTCTGTCCCTACCACCTCCTGCTGGCTTCTTGCCCCTCGGCCTCAGCCACCTGGGGTTCCTTGCTGCTCCTGCAGCTCCATAGGCTCTGGGCTTTTGCACATGCGGTTCCCACTATCTGGAGAGCTTTTCCCTCACCCTCGCAAGGTTCACCTTCCTGCTTGCTTCACTTCATGTATTACCTTCTCCAAGAGGTCTTCCCTGACTGCACTGCATAAAATTGCATTCCTCCCACCCCCAGCACTAGCTCTCCTTCTCTGTCTTCCTTGTCTCTCCCTTAGCATTCCTTACCCTCTGAGAGATCACTAACTGTTTTGTTAATTGCCTATCTCCCTCCACCGGAAGAGCAGTTATTTTGTAAATGTTCTCAGCACAAAAGATAGAAACAGGCACATACTAGGCCTACAAAAATATTTGTTGGGTAATAAGTGCTGCAGGTATATACATCTTATACATGCACTGCTCATGCTGTTGATTTTTTTTAAATGTGAATTGTCTGAAATTACAAATATGTGACTGAGGGTAAGGAAACCAGTCGTTGTAGGAGGAGATCCTCAGCTACCTTACAGTAAATCCATAAAGGCAACTGCCTTCACTACTCTGCTACCCTCCTCCCTCCTGTGCCCGGCATTCCAAGCTTCTAGGTTCTCAGGGAATTCACCTAATAGTTTTACTCCTTCCTTTAAAATCTGATGGCTCCTTCCCATTAGTATGTAAATATTTCAAGTTTCTCTCATTTTTAAATGAGTAGATAAATACACCTCTTTATGCCTCTTTTCCTCTCCTCCCCTCCTTTCTTTCCTTTCCTAGGACACGTCCACCTTTCAGGGGTGGCCACTCCTTCAGAGAGTGGCCATGTCCCACTCTCTGGGTTCCTGGTAGCTCAGTCCAGTGGACTCTTCCTAGGCATTATCCTTGGCCTCTGAGCTGCACTTGACATTGTTGACCATGGGTTTCCTCCTCTCTCTTCTCTTGGCTTCTCCTCTCTCTTCTCTTGGCTTAAGATACATCACAGTCCTTTTAACTGTCCTTCACAACCCCTTCAACTACTTTCTCCATTGCTCTGTCAACCTCTTCTTCCACTCTAAAACCCCTCTTCTCAAGCTTGCTTTTTCTTAAGAGCTCTTCAGTTTCAACAGTGTCAGTCTACATGGTGACTAACTCTTCCATCTGCATTTTCACCCCATATCTTTCCCCAAATGTCAGAGCCATCTACCCAGTTATCTGAAGGGCACTTCCACAGTTTGCCCTCTGCTCCTCCAACCCCAGAATATCTAAAAAGAAGCTCATTGTCTTCTCTCCAAAGCCAGCTCCTATCCTTTAATCTTCCCACACCTTCGTTGCGCCCCATCAGAGTGAGATGTTTCCAGTTGCCTCAGTTTTGTTTGGGTGTTGCTTTCTTTCTTTGGAAAGCCTTTGCTCTTGCTCTTCCTCCCCCTATTATCACCTCCTCCCTGGCCCTTTGTTCCCAGTTCTGCCTCTCTTGGTCCAGCATCACCTTGTCTGCTAAGACCTCAGCAAGTGCCTGGTCCTCCTATGTGCTCCCATCATCCCCTGCTCCTCTCTGTCTCTGCCCTTATCACACTGTGTTGAAATAAATTGGTTTTCTTCCACCATGGGAGCTTCTTGAGGGCGAGGACTGCATTCTTTTTTCTTCTGGGTCCTATGCACTTAGCAGAGGTCCTGCCACTTTGTAAGTGCTTAATAATTGTTTGTTGAAAGAAAGACTGAATGAGCGTGAATGCATAAGGGCCACAGAGCTCTTGGGAGAGATAACAACTTGGTAACGTTAAGCAGAGTTTCTTAATGGGAGACATGTTGTCATTTTGAATGGAACTGCTCTATTTGGTGGGCCTGTTAAGTCACTCCCCTGCTCAGAGCCTGGCTCGTGTCCTAAGCGTTGAAGGATGGTTAGCACCACAATGGTATTCTCAATCACTAAAATTGGAAATATACCGCAGCACCCCCTCCACACACACACAATTTCTAGATGCTTCTTGTGGAGACAGCTTGCCTTGGGCTGGGAATCTCAGGGCTAATGTTGGTACTCTGTGTAGTGCAGTGGTTTCTACAATAGGGATACTTGGAAAAGCAGGAAGAATTAAACCTCTCATTAGAACTATCTAATTGCATAGATTCCAGCTGCTACACTGAAAATTAGAAGACTGATGCTTTAAGAAAAAATGTGAATCTTCACTAGAAACAGATGCAGGCATGAAACTGTTGCAAAGTTGGTTAATTTTTAGCACATACTGCCCTTACAAGGCCTGGCTTCAGAAAAGCTGTGCTTTGCTGATCCTGAGTCATTCAAGTTTGATGCAGTCATTCAAGTTGGTGCTCCCAACACTGAAGCTCATAGAATAGTAAAATCCAGACTGTGATGAGAGCACTTTCTAGAAATTCAGATACATGGGGCCACCCCAGACCCACCACTTGACAAGCTCTGAGAATGGGGCCTGTGGGCATTTCCACAAACTTTCTAGGAGATTCTTAAGCACCTTCCTTTAAGAGCTGTTGGTGTAGACTGTGTTCTCTGTGAGTGGATCTCAAGAAAGTTTCTAATTTCTGGTTGTTTGCTTCTTAAAAGGACAAAGATTTATTATGGTAAATTTGAGCATATTAACTTGGAGGAGGAGGGTTTGGGCATTTCAAGTTCACACAGAGCATTGAAGAAAATGAGTGTGACTGTGACTACAAAAAATTCTGTGAATTTTCCAGAGAATTTATTTTTTAACAAAGTCTAACTTCTGATAGAACTAGTCCACTGTCGTAGGATTTTGCCAAATCTATCTGCAAGTGAATCAAGTTCTCCAGGATGTAAGAAAAATAAGGAGAGACTGCATATTCTTCTATGTTGTAACATTTTTGGGTCTCATGCAGGATAACATTTGCACATTCAACATGTCCTAATCCCAGAATATTCAAAGACGATGTAATGTTCATGTTCTAATAGAAATATATGGATGCACAAAGACATTTTCTGGCTGGTTCTCTCACCTTTTTTTTTTTTTTTTTTTTCTTTTTCTATGAAAGAAATTCCAGAGCTCAAGGTTTCAGTGAGAATTACAAGTGGTTACCCTAACCTGTCCATTTAGAGTTCCCCATAGGAAGCCTACTGTGATCCCCTACAAATGAAATTCATGTCCTGTCTGTATTCTTAGAAAGGGAATACAAGGGGCGCCTGGGTGGCTCAGTGGGTTAAGCCTCTGCCTTCGGCTCAGGTCATGGTCTCAGGGAACTGGGATTGAGCCCCAAATCGGGCTCTCTGCTGAGCAGAGAGCCTGCTTCCCCCTCTCTCTCTGTCTGCCTCTCCGCCTACTTATGATATCTGTCTGTTAAATAAATAAAAAATATTAAAAAAAAAAAAAGCAAAGAAAGGGAATACAAGATTTGTGCCCTCCCCAGGCTTCCTCAGACGACAGTTACTGACTCGGTAGACATTTCCTGCTATCACTGTCTTCCCTGAGTCTATCCACCAATCAGAGCGCTATTCATGCTACAAAGTATCATCATAACAGGAATTCCAGGAGCATGTTGACCTGTCACACTCACTGAATTTCGAATGTATTATTACTGTAGATGTAGACTTTTAAATTAAGCATGTCTGAAATTCCACTTGATGTTGGCATTTCAGAGAAGCTTCAAGAAAAACCACTCATGTATCTGTAAGATCATCTGCTCTGGGTAATGAAGGACTGACACCATTTGGAGTGAGTTCTTGACACACTCTTCCAGTCTTGATATAAAGATGATCACTCATCTTTCACACCTAAAAGCAATCAGTGTATAAGGGAAAGATGTCTCAGGTGTCACGGGGTTAGTGATGGAGAAATAATGGATGATATCTTGACTGATGGGAGCAAGTTGAAGACTATTGACAGCGCTGATGAGAATGGTTTGGGGAATATGAAAAAGGAGAGGAGAGAAGCAGAGCCAGGTGTTCAGCACACCATGGGCTCCTTCTTGCTGTGGAGCCAGCTGAGCACCACTGCACAGAGGTCCCACAGTTACATGGGTTCTAATGCATCTCTAGGTGACAGAGCCAACAGTCCTCCCTCCAAGGGGGAAATTCAGAATGGAGACAACCACATTGAAATATGTAAATACAACATCATCTTGTAAATGTGTAGTGGTGGGTGGCTTTACACAGTTCATTTGTTTACACAGCAGCCCAAGGAGATATGATTGGCCTGAATTTTCAGGGAAAGAAACTCAAACACAGACATAAGTCCAAAATCATGCAGCTAGAAAGTATCGTAATCAGAAAAGTCAGGTGGGGCTTCTGAATCCAAATTCAGTTCTCTTTCCATTTTTCCAAAGCAGTTTCCCATCATTCTGTCACCAAAAAACTGAGGCTCAGTATCCTCATTCCAAGCCACCAAAAAAAGTTTAAGTTATGATCACCATCGTCTGTTTAAAAGAGGAGAAGATAGACGGTGAGCGAAATGGGTGAAGGCGAGTGGAAGGTACAGGCTTCTAGTTATGGAATGAATAAGTGTAGGGAATACAGTCAGTGGTGTTGTAATAGGCTTGTATAATGACAGATAATAGCTACAGTTGTGGTGAGCACAGAATAATGTATAGAGCTGTCCAGTCACTGTGTTTTACTCCTGAAACTAATGTAACATTGTGTGTCAACTCTATTTCAATAATAAACAAATAAATAAGCAGAAAAGTATAATAGTGCACTTTAGAAAGAGTTTCATCCAATAAAATCCTTGCTTAAAGGATTAACTCCTTGGCTATCAACCAATTCAGTTATTTACCAAGGTTCATTTCCTGTGGAAAGAGACAGTAGTCTTACTGTAAATTGACTTGGAAAATAAACAGAGTACAGCCCCCTAGGTTATTCCTAGGAGTCATCCGTGCTCATTTTGTGAGGTCAGATTATTTAGTAAATCACTTACACAAGTATGTCGCATTTTCCTAAATCACCTTAAGGATTTTTTTAGGTCTGTCCATTATGGATCAGAAACAGTACAATTAGAGCAGGAAGTAACTATCTGAATTGTTCATAGCAATTCCCAATAGTGAAGGAAACAGACTAGTGGGATTAGCCATATTAATCAGTGGCAATTTATTGACAAGATAATTCAAATGTTGTAACAGGAATTAAGTTCAGGTTAAGACTATGGAGCAAATGCTATTCAGGAATTAGGAAAGATCCAGGCACTTAGTGAGTGGCAGAGGCTAACATGGGTGAGATAAAGTTTCTTTGGGGATTTTTTAGTTCTGTGAAAGTCATGTTTATGAATTTCCAGTCATATTTTCCCTTTGATCTTTTAAAATGTGAAATAGAAAATAGATGTCTTAAGCATAGTTAACTTCAAATAAATTAATGTTTGAGAATGGCAATCAGACCAATAATAATGGTGCATGCATTCAGAAAGGAGATTGCAAAGAAGTATATATGCTACAGTGAGAAAATGACTAAAACAATAAAACATTGGACCAAATCATTGAAATTTGGAAAATATTAAAAAATCTAAAGAAATTATTGAAATCAGGTGTAAAATTAAGATATAATCATATAAATTTCATCAATAAACAATCTTTGGTTATTATCTGGAGTACAGTCCCATTTGATTGCTTTCCAGACTTCAGCCTTTGGACCTCTGGTTGAAGTTAAGAACAATAGAGCTGAATGCATGTTATATTTTTTAGTTTACATTTTTCTATAAAACTTAGGAAACTAACTTTTATGTAATTTCTGAATATCATCTATTCTAAATCAGCTTTCCATAGTGCCATACTTTTCAGGAATACAATGTTCATTTTGTGTAATAGGAAACATGTTTTTATTTAAAAAAAGAAATCTCAGTAGCCCACTATCCTGAAAATTTTTATTTGACTTCCATCTTTGAAAACTGGGCCCTAAAAGCTGACTAGATTGGTCAATGAAACAAAATTTTAAAAACTACCCCAAAAGAAGATTTAATTAGTAGCTATTTAAACATTTTGTTAGTTACACTGAAAGTTCAATTGCCTTGTCTTTTTTGAAAACTCACAGATCGGCGGGAGACGTTGACTTCCTTGCATTTCCTTTTAAGAATATCAGTTATTGGGGCACCTGGGTGGCTCAGTTGGCTGAATGTCTGCCTTCAGCTCAGGTCATGATCCTAGGGTGCTGGAGTTGAGCCCAGTGTTGGGCTCCTTGCTGAGCAGGAAGCCTGCTTCTATCTCTCCCGCTGCCCCCCTCCCCTGCTCCTGCTCTCTCTTTCTTTCAAAAAAATAAATAAAAATCTTAAAAAAAAAAAAGAAAAGAAAGAAAAAGCATCAGCTCTTAATAATATAATTGAAGTAATAACTATTTATATTTTTTATAATCCATCATTTATTTAATTTCTTCCAGCTCTGGTTTCCTCAGTTGTAGAGACAATAATAATTTTACCTTAAGGCATTGTGACGATTACATGATCCAGTGAACATAATACATGTATCAAGTATAAGCTTTACTAACATAGATTATTTGGACCTTTTGTTGTTGTTCCTGTCGTCCATTTTTGCCTTAGGCAAATCTTCCCTCCCAAAGACTATGTCTTATTTAAATGTCACAGATACACTGGCTCCGGTGGAAGGGAATAACAATGTCCTCACCTACCAGTTTGACTAGCTGTGTTTAAGGAAATGTTGTTAAATAGGTATTAACACAACATATTAACAATACACTGTGTATTATTAATACCTATACACAACATAAACACATAGTTATGTTTATGAAGCATTCAAGTTTTCTAAGGTTTTCATTAAAAGGATTAAAATTCTCAGTGGATTAGAGATTATTTCCATGGCAACTAATTTCTTCCTTTTTTCTTCAGCACATTAAACTATATTTCTATAGTTAGTCTTAACTGCTTAAAATATCAAACATGCTATCTTACAATGACTTTTTAAAAATTCAACTGAGAAAGTGAAAAAAAGCAGTAGTAAGAGAGTCCCCCAGAACAACACAAATGTTGAGTAAGACTGTGAGAAGGAAAATCCAATGGCTCTTCATACTGAGCTTTGAAACAGGGTGTGAAACACACCATTCTGCTCCAGTTCATTGAAGCTTTTGTTGAGTTACATCAAAGGAACTCTGTTCTTGAGATAGGGTAGGGAAGAATTACCAACAGGATTTTTGACTTCCACACACTTGTAGAAGTCAAAATCAAGATGCACTTAAACTTATTCAGATAGGTAGCTCTTGAATCATTCATCTTTCTGAAAGAAAAGATCCCTTCTTGATTCTTCTGGAGACTTCAAGCCCCAATCTCGTTCAAACGCATGCTTAAAGGGGAAATACACAAAGTGCATATTGTTTCTGCACTAGTCTATGGTAAATAAAAAAATACATGTATATGCTTTAAGAGAGCATTTGATTTAGAAAATCAGAATGAAACATGATACTTTTCCTGACCTGATTGTTGAAGGATCCTTTTAATGAAATTTAGCTTTGTTTCATAACTAATGTAATGATAATGATTACAAATGATTAGGTGAACCCCAAAGGAATTTTCACCTAATCAAATACCTGGTAAGAGACAAGATTGCTTTCAGACATTTAATGTTATCAGGAACAAAAAGTATCTGCATATTATCCATATGGAGGGCTATGCTGGGTAATAGAATCAGTAAGTTGCTTTAAATGCCAGTGATTCCATTCTTTGACCATTTGGTCTATTTGCTAAAGCAAGGTCCTGCTCTGATCCTGGCCATCTTCAGGTCCTCTTCCCCTAAACCTTGTGATTCTACAGTTGCAGACCGTGTTTGAGCACAGGATATAAGGGAGGCCTTCCCAGCTCACAGAGTTTAAATTTGTTTCTCTCTCCTAGGGAAAGGATCAGGCTTTTAAGAAATTACTTCTTTTGTGATGAAGAGGGGGGAAAGATCCCAGGTAGGCCTTTTATTACTACATGTCATCACGGAAACAACCAGCATGGGAATTGCCTCACTGTGTTTCCTGGACATTCCCTAAATCTGTTAGTGGCCAGAGAGCTTAGCTTCATATATACCTAGAGAGATGAGCAAGGAGAGAGAGAGACACAACAAATTTTTAAAATTATAGTCCTCGCTATGATATGCTCTTATGACCCCTTCTAAGCAGCAGCGAGGTAATTTTTAGACACAGCTGTCCAGGAGAGTCGCTCGGGCAAGGCCTGAGTAGGTTAGCACAGGGTATTTTACGCTGTAATTGTAGCTATGATATCCACCAGCTGCCTCCCAGAGATGGCACCTGGGATTTGCTGTGCCTAAGAAGGTCCTTGAACTGTCTTTACCAATTAAAGACGTCCAGAGAAATGCAGTGGGGCATTCTCAGGCTCACTGTTGTCTTTGTCTAGGCGGCTCTCACATGTCACTTATAATAGCTTCCTAAGCTCTTGTGTGGGTCTCTTAAGCTAATGCAACTGGTCTTCCTTAGCTTTTCAAGAGAAACTGCTTCTGCCCCATTTTAAATTGATTTTCTTAGATGGGACGGTGCAGGGGAGCAAGCTTAGCATTTACTTGTCCGGAGGCTTGACAAGCACTGATCCTGTTTTTATTACTTGGGCATTACCTTGGCTTTTCTTCATTAAAGTCCAGTCCCATAGGCTTATTTCTAGTACCTCTGGTGACAGAGGTGAAGGGAACCTATTAAATACCAAATATGTCTGTTATGAATGCAGCAAAAACAGCTAAGTCAGGCAGGGGTGCTGATTTGGCTTCTTTATAGTTTTGAGTTAAAGAAGTGAATAAACTAAGTCTCTTGTTGCCTTAATTGGTATAGACTTGATGCACAAACATCCAGTCCTCCTTTGCATCTGCTTCTGAATATTGGGAATGTTGGTCTGGCTCCTGTTTGGTTTTTGTTTTGTTTTGTTTCCACATAATTGTGCATCACTGAATTAACAGTGTTTGCCAGAATTTCAATGCTTAAAGATATATAGCATCACAGGCAGAGTGTAGTGGCAGAAGAGGGAAATGAAATTTTTAAAAATCAAGAGAAAGAACTATTTCAGGCAGAATTTTTAGACAATTTCCTTTCTCCATAATGTAGATCCTTTACCCAAGGAATTTCCACCACCTCGTGCAAACAGAGAACATGCATAAGCTGGTGGCCAGCAGCCCTCTGGGCCAGAAACTCAGCACCTGAGGTAAGGAGGATTTTCTTTCTTTCTTT
>NW_019154156.1:7095098-7164742 GCF_002288905.1 Enhydra lutris kenyoni | reverse complement strand
CTTTCTTTCTTTCTTTCTTTCTTTCTTTCTTTCTTTCTTTCTTTCTTTCTTCCTTTCTTTCTTTCTTTTTAAGATTTTATTTATTTATTTGACTGTGAGAGAGAGACAGCGAGAGAGGGAACACAAGCAGGGGGAGTGGGAGAGGGAGAAGCAGGCTTCCTGCCCAGCAGGGAGCCTGATGTGGGGCTCGATCCCAGGACCCTGGGATCATGACCTGAGCCGAAGGCAGACGCCTAATGACTGAGTCACCCAGGCACCCCAAGGAGGATTTTCTAATGCAAAAACTTGGAAGTAGTTTTAGCCCCAAGCAAGTTAAAATTTATTTAATGCTTATAGCTTTTGCTTTAGTAGCTCCAAATTGCTCATTATTGGGTGGTTATTTATCTCAATATGCTGTGTCAATGGTTTTCTTACTGAGGGACAATTTATCAGTGGTTGATTTTGACAGTGGAATATCTGCGGTCAGCAGAACAAATAAACTCTTCCTCATTTAAAGCTTTTTGTACAAACAAATAGCTTAACAATTTCACTCTTTCAGGTTGTACCTCTATCATGCAAATGCCTTGAACAACCACGGGCACAGCAGAGAAAAAAATGTCCTATCTGAGGGCTCTCCAGATAGATCCCTTGTCATTCAACAATAACGTTTCTCAAAGTTTCTTTCTGAAAATATTCGTTCTGAGGAATAGCTGTTCTTAAATGGGCAAGATGGGAACAGGTAGTTGCCAGGTCAAATAAATTCAGGAAACAAAAGTTTAAGCAAAGATAAATGACTATTGCAGGAGCTTTGAATATGGTAAGAACCCTATGAAACTTAAAAAAAAAGAAAAGAAAAGAAAAGAAAAGAAACATGGATACAGCATTGCCCAAAGAATGGTTTTTAGGAGATAAGCATTTCTCAAGACCAACATTCCAAGGCATATAATTTGGGGAGAAAGAGGCAGGACTATAATTCAGTTATCTTGCCCAGTTTATGCCACAAATAAGAAATAAGGTGAGTTGGGATTAGTGGTGGTGACCTTTATTCCTCTGAATTAGTGTTTTGTTCTTGCTTACTGCTGTGCTATGAGATGATAATGCAATCAGGTCACTGAAGGCTGAATTCAAATTGGGTGAATCTTGGGTATTTACTAATATATGGGGGTGATGGGTTAGTGATGGTAGTGGCGATGATGGTGTTTTATTTCCAAGCAAGTCAGAATGAAAAAAACAACAAAAACATAGAAACACTAAAAATAAAAAAAAATTAAAAAATGGTTGGGCTCAAAGAAAAGCAGTGAAATATTTGTATATGTCTTTCAAGAATCTGAGAATTCACACAGATAATGAAACAGTTTCTGTATTTAAAAATTTCTGGAGGGCAAATAATACATTTATTCATGCTTGTACATCATTTGGTACTTGCCCTGGTCTCTCATATATACCAGATTATTGATGATGCTTTTAACTGAATTAAAACAACTCATCAGAAATCCAGTCATCATACATCATGCTATTGGAATGTCCTGCTTCACCTACAAAGATACAAAATTAAAGCTTTTCTCTAAAAATATTTTTAGCTTAAATCTTCAGAAATAAAAATATTCTGAAGTGTTTTGAAATTTGAAATATATTAAACTAATTTTCATGAGGCAATAAGACTAGCTTTTGCTTTTTGTTTATAAATGATTTTTGTCTCATCACAATGAATAACTATCCTAAAAATTCTGGTTATTCTAAACAAACATGATCTTATCTCATTCTTTTTTGTTAAGTCATGGTTGCCCAGCTGAATATACATGTACGATAGTTGACATGATGCCTTCAGTTCTGTCTTTAATTAATGCTTTGTCAGGATCTCCCTCCAGATGGCCCTTAAAGTTAGTAAGTTGCTTGTGTTCTTGTAGCCTTTCCATAACAGAACTGTTGCAATTGCCTTGGTAACTGCAAGTATGATGCACCTGCTTATTTATCCCCTGAATCTTGGGATCATATTCATAGAGAGGCTTGTGCTTTTATCTGAATGTGAGTGTGCATGTGTGTGTGTTCATATTTTTCTTTAGTCCTGTTAAATGAAAGCATTGGTGTTTGTCAATTATGGAATAATTTTAATATACTGTATGATGATAGCATTCATTGAGGGTATGAAGTAATTTGTATATTCAAAAATGGCCTTAGATCTCATGATGGGATACAAAATGAAGGGGACACAGAACATGAAAAATACTGCCATTATTGTATTAGTAAAGAGGGTTTTAAAAAGTATTAATCAGTAAAAATTTTTTAAAGGTTAATTTGAAAACCAAGTACTATTTGACAGAAACCAAGAAGGATAAACATTGAGGATCATTGTAAAAGTACTTAAAAGGATTAAAAGTACTAAAAGGATTGTCCTTTTAGTACCAAGTAGCTGTGAGAAAATGGAAGGAAATCAAAAGATGAAAGAAAAATGAGTGTAGTTATTACAATATTTATTTAGAATACTGGACTGTACAAAGCTTATTATTTTATTCTACTGTGTTTAAATTTTATAGCCACTTACTTCTTCATGTGTAGTTCTAAAGGCTCACTTTTTCAAGTTATTGCTTCTCAATATGTTCTATGTAAAGCCCAAATAATGGAAGAGCTGGGAAAATTCCTTCTTTACATTTTTGGGTCCCTGGATGGTATAATACAATGGAAGAAAATCATTTCAAGTATCACGTAGATGTGTATTATTTTTTCTTGGCTGATTCTTTTCAAGAAAGCTGCTTTAAAATGGCTGGGCTACCTTTCATTCTCACGAATGGTAACACTGCAGTTATCTTATAACATGGTGCTGAATGTGGCTCCACACAAGAAGGATAGCAGAAATTCTTTTAAATTTCATTTTGCCAAGACCTAAGGAAGAGATTGATGCCCTAATCTTCCCTTTTCCATTCACATAAGTTGCCAGTAACTGTTTTCTTGAATTAGTACATATAACTTCAATTTAGAAAAAAAATAAAATTTATTTCGAAGGATAAAAATGGCTCCTTTTCACAATAAAAGGGGTTTAAGAAACACCAACATAGAAACTCTTTTTCTCTGATTCCCCTGCAGTAAAATCACCTCTGGCTGCCAATCCCAGCTAATGACCATGCTTCACATTTATAGAGTCCTTTGGAGTTTTCCAACGTGCTCTTGTCTGTACTTCCTGAGAACTCTTAAGTGTGCATAGTAGACCAGGATGAAGAGAAACCGAGGCCCCAAGAGCTGAAGTGACTTGTAGAAGACAAGACCTAGATTGTAACCCTGGTTTGCTTAGGTGTGTGTTTCACAAGCAGAATGGTTGTATTTCCGTGTAGGTGATATATTCCAGCAGTTTAGTTAGCTAGTTAGTTAGTTTAGTTAGTTAACACCCGTATAATACTTTTCACTTTACTGAATTATTTCATGTCCTTTATCTTATTTAATTTTTAGGGTAATTTTACCTGTAGCTATTTTTATCACGTGGATTCCCCATCCCTCATAAAGATGAGGAAACCAAGGCTCATAGATCTCATGTGACCTTGGCCTGGGCTCTGGCAGACCAGGACTGAATTCCTGCCCTTGTAATCCCAGGCCTGCTCAGGCCACTGGGCAGCTCAGTGGGTTAAGTGTCTGCCTTTGGCTCAGGGCATGATCTCGAGGTCCTGAGATTGAGCCTAGCATCATGCTCCCTGCTCAGATGGGAGTCTGCCTCTCATCTCCCTCTGTGCTCTCTCTCTCTCTCACTCTTCGCTCTGGCTCTCTCTCAAATAAATAAATAAATAAGTGAAACCGGAGGGACTCAGGACAAACATTTCCTCAGCCAGCGCATTTTCTGGGCCAGCTCCTGTGTGAGGTCTCATGTGAGCCGTGTCTCTATCTCGGCCGCTCTGTAACTAGCTAGCGTCAGAACTTCCTCCCCTTCTGCTCCTCAGTTTTCAGCTGGGGAGAGGGGTGTTAAAGGCAACCAGAGCTTGACCACCCGCACCACCCAGGGTGAGCACCCCAGCTGCCTCCCGTTGTGGCTGCAGTGACCTCACTCTGATGCAGGCGCATCTGTATTTGGGGAGGGTGTGAGGTCTAGGTCATCTACTCTCTCTCTCTTTTTTAAAGATTTCTTTATTTATTTGAGAGACAGAGAGAGTAAGGGCAGAAGGAGAGAAAATCCTCAAGCAGATTTCCGCTGAGCATGGAGACTGATGCAGGACTTGATCCCAGGACCCCCAGATCATGACTGAGCCAAAATCATGAGCTGGGTTGTCAACCGACTAAGCCACCCAGGTGCCTCTGATCTACCCTCTTATTGCTAATTAGAGTGGGTGTAACTTGGGGGCTGAAAAAAATTAATTTTCCCCTACCACACAATATGAAAATATCCTGCAGACAGTTCTGTGTGGCTTCGGGAGAGTCAAGCAGAAAAACTAGGGCAAACACCAATCAATGAGATATTGTATTTCCATTGCATTGCCTAGAAATGTGCTTGATAAATTTGAACCTGAAGGAAGCTACACAGAATATATTCTAATTTTTCTTTTTCTGTATGGGAGAACTTATTCCGACTTCATGGTAAAGTCACAGAAAAACAGATGCTTTAAACATATTTTTATCAATTATTTAAAATTTATTTCTCAAAATATGGTATTTTAGAAAAGTGTTAATGTCTAGGGACTCCTGGGTGATTCAGTCAGTGAAATGTCTTCCTTTGGCTCAGGTCGTGATCCCAGGGTCCTGGGATCGAGTCCCGCATCTAGCTTCCCGCTCAGCGGGGAGTCCACTTCTCTCTCCATTTACTCCTCCCCCTACTTGTGCCCTCATGCTCTTTCTTTCTCTCTCTTTTTCAAATAAATAATATCTTTAAGAAAAAAAAAGAAAAGTGGTAGTATCTAATTTTATGTATAGTCTGCCAGACAAAAGAAAATAATAATCTTTTTCAATTGAGAGATGTTTTGAGATCCAACCTAAAACCAACCCAAAACCCAAATCAACCAAGGCATAATAATGTTGGTGTTCCCATATGCTGGGATTGCTGCTGCTAAGTGGATCACCAAAACCCTTGATTTCTGCTACTGGCATTTCTTAAATTCTCCCCAAATGTCAATATTTTTACAAAACGAGCATTTGCTTTTACTTTAAATAAATGTGTCAAAAACTTTAGACAGCTGAAAAGTTGATCTAAATTGATAAACTAACAAGTCCTTAATTACTGAAAGAAAATGTGGTGAAGCTTTATTTGCTTTTGCTAAATTTCTCATCTTTAGGGTAGAGCCAGCAAACAGATGATGCAAATACATTTACTCAACACATAGGAGAAAAGTGTCACTACTGATAACCAGAGGGAGAATTCCATCTGAACCACCAGTGTTTACTGGGAAAATTTACACCCTTTGAACATGATCTAGTTTCTAGTAAACGTTCCACTTTTAAATATGTGATAAAGTTGTTCCTGGTCCCAGTATCCCTCTTTCAGAGATGTGATCTTTTGGAGGTTCCTGAGAGAAATGTAGAGAGAGGCAGTGGGAATCTTTGTTCATATCATGATGGATATTTTGGATCTGCGAGAGCTATGGTCTCAGTGTTTCTCACCTAACTCAAAGTGGACAATCAGAATAGAATTTTTATGGGAAAGAAAAATTTCTCTTGTCATTGCAGCATTTCTCAGTGCCATCCAGCCTCCAGTCTCTCTATCTCACCAATTAACTACAATTATCTACATCATGGAAAGTGAGCCACCTACTGTGGCCTGAGCTCAAACTGTCCCAGGGAAGTCTTCTGTTTTTCTTTGTTAGCTGTTGCTGTGGATACATTTAATCTGATATTGAGCATCAAGTGATCAGGAAAATCCACATACTAGTATTTCTCAAAATGTATCCTACACCACTCTATCAACATCACCTATGGTGTTCATTGTCAATGCTGATGGTCCCTCCTCCAGGCCCTAAGGCTATGCATTGAAACATACACAATAATATTTATGACACTAAAATCTGAAACTGCTGATCCAGAGAAAAAGTGGAGGATTATTGATCCTTACTTACTTACATCATTTGATAAGGACGTGCACATTTCTAGAGGGAAATAATACTGCTTTATCCTAGAGTAATTTTTACTTTGCTCATCTCATTTAACCAGTGTCTTCTGTCCAGGCTGCTATAACAAATGCCAGCATCTGGGTGGCATTATGAACAGAAATATATTTCTCACAGTTCTGAAGGTTGAAAGTCTGAAATCAGGGAGTCAACGTGGTTTGGTGAAGACCCTTGTCTGGATGGCAGACTTCTCACGTGGTGGAAGGGGCAGGGGAGCTCTCTTGGGCCTCTTTTATAAGAGCATTAATCTCATTCATGAAGTCTCTGCCTAATTAGATGACCTAATCACTTCCCAAAAGACCTGCCTACTGAATACTTATCATATTGGACATTAGGATTTCAAAATATGAATTGGTGGGGGAGGGGACCACTGGGGGAGGGACACAAACATACACACCACAGCAACCAGAATTCCTTGGTCCTATCCAGTACCAACTGCACACCCTTAACAAAACTTCTGAGAGTGATTATATTGCATTATTTTCAGAAAGGATTCAAGCGTTCTTTTCTCTGACTTCAGACTAAAGTAGATCCTTGGCTGCTTGGACAGAGTATGTAATGAAGTGTTATCTACTTGTATAGCTGATTCAAACATTTTTATTTTATTTGTTCAACACATATAACAGGGATTTTAGGTTCTGTTGATATATTATAGAAAAACAACCTACAGACTGTGTTACATATGACATTTGCCTAGTGAATTCAGAGGAAATTTTATTTTACTAATTATTTTAGTCTCTAAATATATCTGTCAATCTGGTTTAGATGTTTAATATGATATTCCTTTATAAATGGGGCCTAAGTTAATACTTGGCTTCTGCTTTCCCTAAATTATTTATTACATAGTCAAAATACATGCATTAAGAAGTTTTAATATTCTTCGATGCCATCTCAGGGGTGATCTCTGTTGTCAGAGTAAATAGGTCATTCATATTAAGAAATTGCATAACAACCATCTGAAATTTCTTATATGTCTTTTTAGTATTTCCTCTTGGTTTTACATTTAAGTAACTCTCCCCAAAAATTAACTCACTAGGAAGCTTGCTTGTCTCTCTAAAATGGCAGTTTCAGATGGCTGCTATTTTTTTCATTTGCTTTTTTTCTTTTAAACTGTGTGTTGAGAACATTTAAGCTCTACTCTCAGAAAATTTCAAGTATCTGTTACAGTTTTGTTAGCTATAGTTGCCTCACTGTTGTACATCAACTTCTCAAAATGTATTCATATTGTGATTGAAAGTTTGTACCTCTTGACCAGTCGGTGTCTCCCCAGTTTCCCCACACCCAGCCCCTGGTAACTAACCATGATTCTACTCTGTTTCTATAAGTTGACTTTTTAGATTCTACATGTAAGTGAGATTATACAGTATTTCTATTTTTCTGTCTGATTTATTTCACTTAATATAATGCTCTCCAGATTCATTCATATTGTCTCAAATGGCAGGATTTTCTTCTATTTATGGCTGAATAATATTCCAATGTACATGCTAATAGATATTTGGGGTGTTCCCACGTCTTGGCTATATAAATAACACTGCAATAATCAGGGGGTGTCAAGTTAGGTTGCTTATTTGAGATCTTTCTTTTTTTTAATGTAGAAATTTATCACTATAAACTTCCCTCTTACAACTGCTTTTGCTGGATCCTGTCTAGTCTCTGGGTAGATGGGACTGCCTTTGGTGCCTTGTTCAGTAGCATGGTGCTGGGACAAAAGTCTACCTCAGGGTCCACAATTAGGTCCCTATAACTTGAACCTTATACCCAGGTGTGCAGCAGATGTGGTTCCCACCAGGTCCCTGGAAAGCTCCTGCTAGGTCACTGGGTAGGTCCCTGGGTGGAAAGGACTAACCCTGAACTGTGGCTGAGAGGTGCTAGAATTGAGTCCTACTGCTGTTTCAAGGTCCAAAGCCAAGATCATGTCTGCAGACCTTGCTCAGGAGACATGAATGTGTCTCCCATATGGTCCCCAGGTAGGTTGCATGGCTCCCTTACCATAACTGGAGCCAAGCATGTGGTTGTTTTAGGATCTCCTGAGATACAGACAGGAATGTCTCCTGACATGTCCCTGGGCCAGCAGGATTGTTTGTGGACTGCAGCTGGGAGGGGCTAGAGCTAAGTAGAAGGCCCTTTCAGCATCTCTGGATGTGCAGATGGGAGTAGCTCCTGCTGAGTTGCTGGATTCACAAGACTGCTTGCAGACTAGCTGGGAAGGGGCTGGATCTGAGTGTGGGGCTCTTTCAGGATTTGTGAGGGACCAGCTAGGCACGTCTACTTTTGGACCTCTTTCCAGCAGAACTGCTTACCGACTGCAGCTGAGAAGGCCTGGAGTCATGAGCAGGTGCAGACTTCCTCCTGCCTGGTTCCTGTCCTAGCGGGTCCACCCACAAACTATGGCTGTGAGGGTCCTGGAGGATGCAGCCCCTTCAGGTCTCTGAGGGTACATGGAAATGTTTCTTGCTGAGGCCCAACAGTGTTGTGCCAGCAGTGTTGCTGATGGACTGTAGTTGGGAGAGTCTGAAGCCCAGTTACTGGGCCATTTTAGAATCTACAGTCAGGCCAAGTTGGGTGGGCTTATCCCAAGGATCTCCCAGAGGGTAGCCAAGAAGGTGTGGAGTGGATTCATTCACAGGACACCTCAGGGTCACAGCCAGGACTGAGGTCTGTGGCTCTGACTCCTTCTGGGTCCCTTGGTGTATGGTGCTGGTGAGAGGATCAAGCCAAACGAGGCTATGGCAAAGTCATCTGGGCCACAGGGCTGTTTTCATCTCTGTGGCGGGGACCAGTCAATGACCCAGCCACCTGGGTGTAGTCTTACCTTCTCAAACCAGCTCTCTTCAGCCTGGGACTATTCAAGAGTTTTGCAGTCTCCTACTGGGATCCAAAAGCTCCCACAAAGGCACTTTTGTCTGAAGTGCCAGCCCAATTATTATTGCTGAAGAGGAATACAAGTAGAGGACCTCTTATTTGGCCATCTTGCTGACCTTTTTTTCTTTTTTTGAAAGAGATTTATTGAGATATAATGCACATACCATACATTCAAATTTAATGTGTGTAATTCAGTGGTTATCAGTATACCAATAGTATTGTGCAGCTATCACCACAATCAATTTTAGAATATATTTTTTTAAGATTTTCTATTTATTGATTTGAAAGAGGGAGGAAGAGAGAGAGTGAGCATGAGCTGGGGGAAGAGCAGAAGGAGCAGATTCTCCGCTGAGCTATATTAGGAATGCCAGGGGCTTGATCCCAGGACCCCAAGATCATGACCGAAGGTAGCCACTTCATGGACTGAGCCACCCAGGTGCCCTAGAATATTTTCATCCCCCCCAAAACTCCCACATCTCTTAAATATCACATCCCAATTCTCTATCCCCCACAGCTCTAGGCAACCACTGATCTACTCTTTGTCTCTTCTAGACATGCCTATAATGCTTTTTCTAGACATTGCCTATAAATAAAATCTTCAAATACGTTGTCATTTGTGTCTGGCTTCTTTCACTTAGCATCACGTTTTCAGGATTCATCCATGTGGTAGCATGTATAGTAATAGTCTCTTTCTTTTTATTGCTGAATCATATCCCATTGTATGGATATACCCCATATTAGTTATCCCTACATTAGTCGATGGACATTTGGGTCATTTCCACCTTTTGGGTATCATGAATACTGCTTTTATGGTCATTTAATAATTATATGGGGTCATAGGCAAGCCTTCTCATAATAGATAATTCAGGTTTAGAGAGAAATCTGATTATGAGTGAAAAAAGAATTCAAATGGAAACACATTTTAAGTGAACAGGACAAGTTCTCATATTAAGGAAACCCTGAAGTGATTTCTTTAGTAACATTCCCTCAATTTGAATTTTGGTAGATTTTTGTTTCCCATTTATTGCCAAGTGTTCAGTTTGGTTAGAGGGCTGGGTCTATGTGGTATACGAGAGCAGTGAAAAAATAGCCACAGAAAATAGTTGCAGTACTGAAAATCCTGGATGCTAAGGCCTTTTATGTATGCAAACAATGGGATATCCTGGATTATCTCCGATGGCCCTAAATTTAGAGTGGTTAAAACAAGAGCAGCCACCAGATATGGAAATTCCAAAAAATACCACAGAAGCAAAGAAAGAGAGAACTTCAAAAAGAAGGGAATTCAACAGTGAAAAATTCTTCATTCTAGAAAAATCAAGGATGCTAGGGTTGAGAGCAGAACTTAGGAATTCACAGCTAATGCTCAAGAGATCAGCTTGAACTGATCTTCAGTATTAAGTTTCAAATTAAAAAAAAATGGTGGGAGGAAGGAGAAGTAACAGTGCAAGCCCCTGTTTATGTTAAGGTGGCAGTTTGAGTGCTTAATTTCTAAAGAAAGCCAGTGGTAATTAATATAAATCAAGAATTTCAATATAAAAGTGTTCTTCATGAATCTGTCATATTGGAACTATGCTACACAGAATCTTGGCTGATTTCCTTCTAGATTCATGGAAGAACACAAATGTTTGTGGAAGAAGAGTATTCAGATGGCATTCAGAGAATTTTTTTTTAACTGCGAAAAGATTTAGTAAATTGTCATGTGATTAATTAAAAATTAAAAAAAAATTGTCATGTGATTGCAAGGATCCAGATATATCCCAGCATTATAGCACTTTTTCCACAGGAATGGAATGTTCTGACAGGCCCTCATTTTTAGACCTTCTAGGCTAGTTAGAACTCAACATTTATTTCAGTAAAAGTCATTAATAAAAAATTCTGCAGGAATATCCCAGCTTTGAGGTGGTCCTAGGGAAGCAGTGGAATGTGGTGGTGAAAGATATGCAGAGGAAATAGATCTAGTTTCTATTCCCAGGTCTTCTCCCTGGGAATTCAATGCATAGGTGCCTCATTTATAAAATAGGAATAACGACCATGTCTACCTTTTTACAAGTGTCCAAATTGAATCGAAGCTGCTCAGATCACAAGAGCTAACTTTCTTTGATTGTTGGAATGAATACTAAGTTTCAAATTTTACAACACAATAATTTTAAAGGATGTAATTTAAAGAAAAATATAATATGCTGTCGTGAGGCAGAGAGACAAAACAAATCTAAAACAAATCAAGTCAAAATCAAATTTTAAATATTATTCTCATTTCCAGACTTTCGCCTACTGCTGCTTAGAAGGACAAATATCTTAAGCAAAGTGGAAATAAATCTCAGTTATATAAATGTGCATTAATCCTGCTGTTTTCTGAGTCACCTCTCTCTGCACTCAGAAATACTGGCTCAGGGGAATGTAAACTAAATGACACAAAAAGACAATTTAGGAGAATGCTTTTCTCCAATGAGGAAAACAAAAATCATTCAATTTGAACATAAACAATGTGAACATAAAGAGTGTCACTGTTTCATTCCTTTAGAAGGCTCTTGATGTCATCATCAGCTCAGTGAGATCACTGCCCCAAACCCTGGCAGCAGGACACTTGCCCCCCACAGCCTCGCTCCTGCACATCGGAAGCCAGCTCTGTGCCACGAGTGCAGAGAGGTGAGTGGGGAGCAAAGGGGAATAGTCCTGAGCCAGCATCATGTCAAAACTTGCACGAACACTTATGCTAAGCCTTTTTGTGATGTGAAGGAAAGCACAGAAACAGTGCTCCCACTGTGGCACCTGGAGGAAGAGGCAGTGAGAAGAGCCTTGTTCAGCCAGCATTCATTCACCCTATAGATATGGGATCACTGTGATGATGAAATGGGATGGTCACAGGCCTGGTTTTAGGTTCAGGCTTATTGCTGTCTGAATCCCAGCTTTGCCCTCCTTAGCCGTATGACTTGGATTAGCTGTTCCTGCTCCATGTGCCTCAGTGGCCAAATCTGCTGAATGTGTACATTAATCTCTACCCTCCACGTTCCTGTAAGGGTAGAAAAAAATGCATGCAGTCAATATGCAACCAGCAGATTGGTGCATGGGACGAGGTAATAAATGTTACCTCTACTCACTCCTTTGCCGCTTTCCAGCAAGATACCATGGGGAATTTCTACCAGAAGTTTCACTAGCTGATTTCTCCTCAAAAGGAGGAGGTTATTCCAATGAAGATGTTGCCCCTGAAGAGAAATAGATGTCTTCCAGTTCCTGTACCTGTGTAACAATAAAATTAAATAAATAATGATTATTGTGGGTTAATTACGTTTCTGGCACTGAGCCAAACATTTTACGTTTATTCTTTCCTTAATACTTATGACATTTTTAAGATGCAGTTTCTTGGGGTGCCTGGGTGATTCAGTGGGTTAAAGCCTCTGCCTTTGGCTTGGGTCATGATCCCTGGGTCCTGGGGTGGAGCCCCACATCGGGCTCTTTGCTCAGCAGGGAGCCTGCTTCCTCCTCTCTGCCTGCCTCTCTGCCTACTTACGATCTCTGTCTGTCAAATAAATAAATAAAATCTTTTTAAAAAAAATTTTTAAGGGACGCCTGGGTGGCTCAGTTGGTTAAGCAGCTGCCTTCGGCTCGGGTCATGATCCCGGCGTCCTGGGATCGAGTCCCACATCGGGCTCCTTGCTCGGCGGGGAGCCTGCTTCTCCCTCTGCCTCTGCCTGCCATTCGGTCTGCCTGTGCTCGCTCTCTCTCCCTCTCTCTCTCTGACAAATAAATAAAATCTTAAAAAAAAAAATTTTTTTTTTTAAAAAGATACAATTTCTTTCTGTCAGCTTTCTTTGGGCTTGATTTGCTCTACTTTGTTCACTTTCTTGAGATGAAAATTAAAAATACCAAACCTCAGTCTTTCTTCTTTTTTTTTCTTTTTTAAAGATTTTATTTATTTGACAGAGAGAGAGAGAGAGATCACAAGTTCAGAGAGGCAGGCAGAGAGAGGAGGGAAGCAGGCTCCCTGCCGAGCAGAGAGCCTGATGCGGGCTCAATCCCAGGACCCTGGGATCACGACCCACGCTGAAGGCAGAGGTCTAACCCTGTGAGCCACCTGGTGCCCCTTTCTTCTTTTTTTAATGTGTATTGAAAGCTAAAATTTTCTCTAAGCACTTCCTTTGCTGCTACTTAGTAATTTTAATGTCACATTTTCATTGCACTTACTTCAAAATATTTCCTAATTCCCAATGCAATTCTTATTTGAGCCATAAGTGAAAGTTAGATGTGTATGCTTAATTTCCAGTAAGTTGGAGATTTCCAGTTATGATTCTGTGAACAATATCTGTCTTAATATTGTGGTCAGAGAAAATACTAGAAGTGATGTCGGTTTTTGAAATTTGTTGATGCTTGCATTATGGTCTGGCATGTAGACAGCTTTGGTAAGCATTCTGTTGTGTAGTTGAAAAGAAAATTGTCCTCCATTGTTGGTTACAGTGTTCTACAATGTCAGTTCAGTAAATTTGTTAATTCTAATTATTTATGTTCTTCCTGATGATGTATGTAAGCTTCTTCTGCCAGCTATTGAGAGAAGTGTGTTAAAGTCTCATTTTGATGTGGAGTGTCTATTTTGCCTTCCACTTTTATCAGTGTTTCTTTTATATATTTTGAAGCTGTATTACTGGTTGTATACACATTAGAGTTGTGATATCAAGTAGGCTATTATTTTATCACAGTTAATAACTTCCTTTTTTATCTCTAGTTGCACATCTTGCTTTAAAATCTACTTTGCCTGATTGTAGTATAACTGTGTACCTTTCTTTTGGTTTGTGTTTATGTATTTTTTTTTATTCCTTTACATTCAGATTTTTTAGCGCCTTGTATTTCTGGGGTTTTTTGATAACAATTTTATTGACATATAATTGACATACCATACCCTTCACCTATTTCAAATATAATAGTCAATAATTTTAGTATATTCATAGTTGCACAACTATAACCATAGTCTATTTTAGAATATTTTCATTTCTCCAGAATAAAACCCCATACCCCTTAGGTATCACCTACATCAGCCCTCATTCTTCCTAGCCTTAAGCCATCACTACTCTACTCTCTGTATCTATAAATTTGTCTATTCTGGATGTTTCATATATAGGGAATTAAAAACAATATGTGGTCCATTGTTATTACTACTTTTTTTTAACATGATGTTTTCAGAGTTCATCCATGTTGCGGTATATATACTGATATTCCATTTATTTTTATTGTCAAAATATATTCCATTGTATGGATATACCAGATATTTTCCCTGTTTCTACCTTTTGGCAATTATGAATCATGCTTGTTTGAGCATTTGTGGACAAATTTTTTGTGGATGTATGTTCTCTTCAGTATATACCTGGAGTAGAATTATTGAGTCAAATGATAACTGTGTTTCATTTTTTTAGAAACTGCCAAACTATTTTCATAAGCGGCTGTATCATTTTACATTCCCCGCAACAGTGTGTGATGCTTTGATTTCTTCATATCTCAACAACACTTATCATTATCTCGCTTCTTTATAACCATCCTTGTGGGTATGAAGTGGTTTCTCAATATGATTTTGATTAGCATTTCTGTCTTGACCAATGATCCTGGACATCCTTTCATGCATTTGTCAGCCATTTGCGTATCTTCTTTGGAAAAATATCTGTTCAGATCTCTTGCCCATTTTTAATTGGGTTCTTTGTCTTTATTTTATTAAGTTCTGAGAGGTATTTATATAGGCTAGAGACAAATCCCTTATGAGATATATGTTTTACAAAAATTTTCTCGCATTCTGTGAGTTGCCTTTTTAGTATCTTCATAGTATTCTTTGAAGCACAAAAGTTTGAATTTTGATGAAGTCTAACTTGTCCATGTTTCCTTTGGTGCTTACGCTGTTGGTTTTATATCTAAAAAATCATTGCCAAATCCAAGATCACGAAGATGTATGTCTATGTTTTTCTAACAGGTTTGTAGTTTTTACATTTAGGTCTTTGATACATTTTGAATTAATTTTGTTTATGGTATGAGGTAAAGGTCCAACTTTATTCTTTTGCCTATGGCTATCCAGATTTCTCAGCACATTTGTTGAAAAGATGATTCTTTCTCCATTTACTTGTCTTGGCACCTTTGCCAAAAATCAATTAACCATAAATGTGAGGGTTTATTTTCAGATTCCCTGTTCTGTTCCAGTGATCTATATGTCTGTTCTTATGTTAGTACCATATTGTCTTGATTACTGTTGCTTTAAAGTAAGTTTTGAAATTGGGAAGTGCAAGTCCTCTACCTTTGTTCTTCCTGTTCAGAATTGTTTGGCTACCGTGGGCCTCTTGAATTTCCATACAAATTTTAGGTTCAGTTTGTCAAACTATACAAAGAATTCAGCTGAAATTTTGATAGGGTCTACACTATGTAGATCAGTTTGCCATCTTAACAATATTGAATCTTCTGCTCCATGAACATGGGATATTTTTTCATTTATTTAGGTCTTCTTTACTTTATGTCAATGATGTTTTGAAAATTTTAGAGTATACATTTTATTGACTTTATTCTAAAATATTTTATTTTTTATGCCATTTTAAATGGTATTGTTTTCTTGATTTTATTTTCACATTGCTCAGTGGTATTGTATAGGAATACAATTGACATCTGTGTATATATTTTGGTATCCTACAAAATTGCTGAACTTATTTATTAGTTTTCATAGTTTTTTAGTGGATTCCTTAGCCTTTTGTTGGTACAAGATCATGTTAACTTAAAGACACTTTTGCTTCTTTCTTTGCTACTGGTTATAGGGGAAAAAAATTTAGTCTTTTACCATATTGGATTTTTCTTAGCTAAATATTCACCTTTAGTAATAACCCCACAAAATGCAGATCTACTCCCTTGTTCATCCTGAGATGAACCAAGAGAATTCTGAATTATTGTTCTGCAATTTAGGCTTTTTCACCTCAGTGTTTGCTCTAAAATAAGGTTTCCAGAGATAATGATTTTGTTTGTTATTGGTGTTATTTTACATCTAGTATAGTTCTTCAGTTCAGATATATGTTTTATATATGAATATGATGTGGTGATTCTATCAAAAATCTGCAGGGAAAAATCATCCTGAAATCTTACTTAAAATTTTTTGTGGGGGTAGTATGAACCAAAATATTCTTGATTTTTTAAATTAATTAAGAATGATAACTTAAGATAATTGATAATTTTTTTAAAAATTAACAAGAATGGCACCTAGGTGGCTCAGTTAGTTAAGCATCAGTCTTCCACTCAGGTCATGATTCCAGAGTCCCGGGATGGAGTCCCCCATTGGACTCCCAGGGGGAGTCCCCCATTGAAGTCCCCATGCTCAATGGGGAGTCTGCTTCTCCTTCTGCCCCTCTCTCCTCCTGTGCTTGCATGTACTCTGTCTCACTCACTCTCAAAAATAAATAAATATTTTATAAATAAATAATTTAAAGACTAATGCAAATAACAAAAAAGATTGCTTTTTATGTGTCAGAAACTTTTTAAAGCATTTTTAATTGTTCAAGTCTCATGAATTATTTAGGTATGTTGTAATTATTATCCCATATCAAAGATGAGGAAACTGAAGCACATGGATATAAAATAATTTACACAAGAAACATAGCTAAGAAGTAGAGGTAGGATTTTAGCTCAAGAAGTCTGATTTTAGAGACTGTTTTTGATTGCTAAATGAGGATAAGCAAATAAATTACTTAGCAGAGCATGTTCGGTAATAAATGCTCAATAACTGGAGGCTCTAACTATTATTTGCTTATTGTTATAAATGAAGCTTAGTATTATTCTTCAGAATTATAATCCTTATTTTTTAGGATTATTTCTTTAGAAATATGTCTCTATGATTCACAGTACAGCACCAATCCAGACACATGAAAAGAGTAATTAAAATGTTCCTCATTAATGAGCATTCAAAAACAGGAAAACTTACATAAATATTCAAAATTATAACACTATGTTTTATTTATTTAGCAAACATTTGTTGAATTGCCATTATGTTCAGATCACTAGAGTAGTCTCTGGGATTAAAGTAGAAGAAACTATACTGGGGCACCTGGGTGGCTTAGTCGTTAAACATCTGCCTTCGGCTCACGTCATGATCCCAGGGTCCTGGGACTGAGCTCCGCATTGGGCTTCTTCCCCAGCAGGAAGCCTGCTTCTCCCTCTCCCACTCTTTCTGCTTATAGTCCATCTCTCGCTGTGTCTCTCTCTGTCAATATAAATAAAATCTTAAAAAAAAAAAAAGAAGAAGAAATTATAGTTGAACAACACAGGTTTGAACTGTGTAGGCCTACTTATTACCCAGATTTTTTCTGTAAATGCAAGAGTACTATAGATGTATTTTCTCTTCATTATGATTTTCTTTTTTTTTTTTCTTTTTTAAGATTTCACTTATTTATTTGAGAGAAAGCATGAGTTGGGAGGAGGGGCATAGGGAGAAGGAATAGAGACTCTCTGCTGAATAGGGAGCCCTTCACAGGGCTTGATTCCAGGACCCTGGAATCATGACCTGAGCCAAAGCCAGATGCTTAACTGACTGAGCCACTCAGGCACCCCATCTTCCTTATGATTTTCTTAATAATGTTTTCCTTTCTTTGGCTTACTTTATTGTAAGAGTACAGTGTATAATACTTATATAAAATATGTGTTGATCAACTGTTTAATTATTGGTAAGGTTTCTGGTCAACAGTAGGCTATTAGTAGTTAAGTTTTGGGGGAATCGAAACTTATACATGGGTTTTCAACCACGAGCACCCCTAACCCCAACAGTGTTCAAGGGTCAACTATAATATGACAAGGATTACAGAGGAGTGCACAACTACCTAAGAGAGTAAATGGGAGAAGGGGAATGCTGAGTGTGGCTTGCCCATGGAACTGGCTTGATTTGATGTTGTAAATGAGAAGTGTGGTACTGAAATATTTGGAGAGTTAGTGCCCTGCCATGATTAAGGAATTGGAGATATTGGCATGCCTAGGTTCAAATTCCAACATTATCACTGAGTAAGTAGCTGGTTGATTGGACAAATGCTGTGACTTCTACAAATTTCCTTTTAAATTTTAGAACAGGAATAATATTGCCTACTTCAAAATTTTTAATAAGAATTAAAATATATTATGTATTACTAAACATGATATATGGCATAAATAGAGAACTTTGTGAGGTGATGGAAATTATTTAGTTGATGGTTACAGGGGAACATACATTTATCAAAACACATTGAACTGAGCACTTAGTTGTACAGAATTATATGGAAATTACCTAAATAGTTTTGAAAAATCACCAGTTACCTCTTACGAACTTCTTGGGACTGATGACTTTCTTTTTTAAAAAGTTTTTTAGGGGTGCCTGGGTGGCTCAGATGGTTAAGCGTCTGCCTTCAGCTCAGGTCATGATCCCAGGATTCTGGGATCAAGCCCCATATTGGGCTCCCTGCTCGGCAAGGAACCTGCTGCTCCCCTTGCTTATGCTCTCTCACTCTCTCTGTCAAATAAATAAAATCTTAAAAAAAATAGTTTTTTTAAACATCTTTCAAAGTGGCATGAATCAGACTTGTTAGCCGGTCTTCAGTATCTAATGACTCTCCAAAAGTCCCCAAAGATAGTCATCTTATAGTTCAGAGCTAGGAGGAAATATTCTCTGTGTCTAAGAAGGCTTTGTGTCTCATAATATTCCTGTACTGTAATGATTAATTTATGTTTCGACTGGCAGGGTGTTTTTGACTAAGACTATCATTTAAATAGGTAAACCCTGAGTAAAGCAGATTTTCTTCCATTATGTGAATGGCTCTAATGCAATCATCCGAAGGCCTGGGTATAACAGAAAGATCAGTCTGTCCCAAGCAGGAGAGAATTCTCCAGCATACCATCTTTGGACTTGAACTGGAACATGAGCTGTCTTGGGCCTTCAGCCTGCTGGCCAACCCTTTAGATTTTAGACTTGCTAGCATCATAATCACATGAACCAAATCTTGATAATTAATCCCTCCCTTTGTATTTACACATTTTATTTTTTCCCTTTGGAAAATATTAACACAAATGTAAATTAAATTATGCAATGAGATGCTTTTCTTTATAGTGGGTCAGTACCTTGTGGGATTTTTAGAGTATAGCTTCTTGTAAAGAAGCACTTCTAGTGAATGAGTTTGATGACACTTGCTGATTTGGCACATGAATGTGAAAGAAGGAAATGAAATATTTAAATTATCATGTGTGTTTAGTGACAGATACTCTAGTAGAGCCATTATATAAAAGGTCAGTCCCAGAATAAAATCAAATAAATTAAGCACTGTTAAATCTATACTATTAAATTGTGTCTTTTCTTTTTTTCTGTGGATTTTGAAAAGCATAGAAGTTAAATTATTATAGAGACAATAAATCCTGGGTAATTTCGTCCTGGTTTCTTAAGCTGACTCCTCCTTGGGACAGCTCTCCAAGGAATAAATTAGTAAAAAGTTTTAAAATTCTTAAGGTAAAGAACTCTATTAGCCATAAAGTCCATAATAAATTTACTACTGCTTTAAAAACAACACCAAAACTTCATTTAAAAAAAATATGTGCCCACTGGGGCACCTGGGGGCTTAGTCAGTTAATTGTCCAACTCTTGATTTCGGCTCAGGTCATGATCTCAGGGTGGTGAGATGGAACCCAATGTCGGGCTCTGTGCTGGGTGTGGAGCCTGCTTAATATTCTCTCTCCCTCTGCCACCCCTCTTAAAAAAAAAAAAATATATATATATATATATATACACACACACACACACACACACGTGTATATATATATGGATTAAGATATATATGGAATATGGATTTTATATATATATACACACACACACGTGTATATATATGGATTAAGATATATATGGAATATGGATTTTATATATATATACACACACACACACGTGTATATATATATGGATTAAGATATATATGGAATGTGGATTTTTATATATATATATATATACACACACACACACACACACATACACACACACACACATATGCCCACTGGAAAATTATTTTGGCAGACACTTTAATGTAAAAGCGGAGTACATGTAAACATAATGGACTTCTGCAGTGCTTTGCACAGACTCCTCAAATATTTGTTGACTAAATGAATGGATCAATAAGAAAGCAACATGTAGAGAGCTGCAGATGCAATTTATTATAAATATGCAATTTTAAAACAGGATTGGTGATATGCAGGGAGTAACCTCCTATGGGAAACCACTGAGACCTGCACTGTACACAGGGCTTGGCAAAAACACAGTGTTAAATGTTTGCAAACTGAATCATTAAATGTATGTATCTGTGTGGGAAATAGAATTTTTTTCAATGTTTGTGATAGGAAACTGCCTTCTAGTTGAAATCGCCTTGTTAATAAGCCTCTCTGGCACTTACAGACCAAAATGTATGGAGTCCCGTTAGTGTTGGCTCTACAGAGCTGCGCCCTGCAGAGACAGGAGCCAGAGGGCTTGGGTAGCAGGAGCTCCTTCGGTGGTTCACGGAGCTGTGCAGCCCAGTTTCTGGCCTGCAGACAGGTGGGGCGGGGGGCTTGTTAAATACAGGGTCAGGTTCAGTAGGTCTGGGTGGGGCCGAGACTCTGCAGGTCCAGCGAGCTCCCGGGCAATGCCCAGATGGGGTCCATAGAACACACTTGTATTCCCGGATAAACGGGCAGACAGAGCAGATGGGGTGATGGGAAACACTGGAGAAGACCGGTTATGTGACCACAGGAGTCACTTAACTTTTCCGACTCCAGATGGTCTCATGGGAAAAATGCGTGTGATGATGATGATGATGATGATGATGATGACGACGACGACGACGATGATGATAGGAGGATAACACGTCATGGATCCTTAGGAGAATTAATGCAGAACTTAATGTAAAAATCAAGGCGCATGCTCTGTCGTGGCCTTTGCTCCACAGATGCTCGCTGACCCAATGCTAAGCACAGGTCACGTGCTCCCTGTAGGTCCGAGGAGTCCACTCCTGGTCCCTCTTCGTGCCAAGGACAGCACTTCCCACTGGGCGGGGGTTCGGGCCACATTTGCTCAGTGCAGTCAGAGTAGAGCAATCGATGCCTGTAGAGACAGGGATGCCTGGAGGATGGCTCCAGGAGCCCCAACAGGCAACTTTTTAAAAAGTTTTTAATTCCAGTAAGTTAACATACAGTGTTATATTGGCTTTGGGTGTATGATATAATAACTCAATAATTCCATACATCACTCCATGTTCCCCATGACTTGTGCCCTCCTTATTCGCCATCACTATTGCACCAATTCCCTGCCCCACTCCCCTCTGCTACCCACCATCTGCTCTCTGTAGTTAAGAGTGTGTGTCTTGGTTTTGTCTCTCTCTCCCTCTGTCTCTGTCTCTCTCTCTCTTTTTTTAACTTTTCCGGTTTTGTTTTGTTTTTCAAATTCCACATATGAGTGAAATCATATGGTATTTGTCTTTCTCTGACCAATTTATTTCACTTAGCATTATACTCACTATTTCCATCTATGTCATTGCAAATGGCAAGAGTTCATTCTTTTTTATGGCTGAGTAATACTGTAATATATATCCACTTCTTCTTTATCCACACATCTACTGAAGGACACTTAGGCCGCCTCCATATCTTGGCTATTATAAATAATGCTGCCCAAAACATAGAGCTGCATGCATTCCTTTGAAGTAGTGTTTTTTGTATTCTTTGGGTAAATACCCAGTAGTTCAATTTCTCACTGGGTAGTTCTGTTTTTAACTTTTTAAGGAACCTCCATAATGTTTTCCACAGTGGCTGCACCAGTTTGCGTTCCTACCAACAGTGCATAAGGCTTCCTTTTTTTTCCTCCACATCCTTGTCAACACTTGTTTCTTGTGTTGCTAATTTTAGCCATTCTAACAGGAGTGAGGTGGTATCTCATGGTAGTTTTGATTTGCATTTCCCTGATGATAAGTGGTGTTGAGCATCTTTTCATGTGTCTGTTGGCCATCTGGATGTGTTCTTTGAAAAAATATCTGTTCATGTCTTCTGCCCATTTTTTAATTGGATTATTTGCTTTTTGAGTGTTGAGTTGTATCACTTCTTTATGTATTTTGGATGCTAACACTTTATCAGCTGTGCCACTTGCAAATATCTTCTTGCATTTAGAGGTTGCCTTTTAGTTTTGTTGGTTGTTTCTTTTCCTATGCAGAAGCCTTTTATTTTGATGTAGTCCCAATAGTTAATTTTTTATTTTGTTTCCATTACCTTAGGGGACCTCTCTAGAAGAAAATTGCTACAGCTAATGTCAGAAAAGTTATTGCCTCTGTTGGCCCCTAGGATTTTTATGGTTTCAGATCTCACTTTTAGGTCTTTAATCCATTTTGAATTTATTTTTGTGTGTAGTGTAAGACCGTGATCCAGTTTCATTCTTTTGCATGTTACTGTTTGCAACTTCTATTAATTTTTCTTCAGGCTTTGCTTAGGAATTGGTTATGTCACAACTCAGTTGGATCCAATTACTGGTAATCTTACAGAATCTGAATATTATTACCTCTTAGAAGATCAAGACAGTTGTGATGATGGCATCTTTAGGGAGAATATTTTTTTTAAAGGTTTATTTATTTATTTTAATGACAGAGCGTGCATGAGTGGGGACAGGTAGAGGGTCAGAGGGAGAGAAAATCAAGCAGACTTCCCACTCAGCAGGCAGACCACTGAGGTGGTGTGGGGTGGAGATGAGGGGGCTCAAACCCACAACCCTAAGATCATCACCTGAGCCCAAAAAAAGAACCAGATGTTTAACCAAATGAGCCACCCAGGCACCCTGAGAAAATATTTTTAATGGCATCAAACACAGATGTGGTTGGCCTCTCCTCTTTCGTTTTTACTTTTATCTAAATGATGTGAAGCATTGTGGTTGAGAATATGCAGGGAATAATCTCAGTCTTTTGGTATCGGTTGAGACCTGATTTGTGACCCAGTACGTGGTCTGTTCTGGAGAAAGTTCCATGTGTGTTCGAGAAGAATGAGTATTCTGTTGTTTTGGGTGGAATGTTTTATATATATCTATGAGTTCCATCTGGTCCAGTGTGTCATTCAAAGCTCTTGTTTCATTGTTGATTTTTTGCTTAGATGATCTGTCTGTTGCTGAGAGTGGAGTGTTGAGGTCTCCTACTATTAGGGTATTATTATCACTTGTCTCTTTATTTTGGTTAACAGTTGACTTATGTAGTTTGCTGCTCCCATGTTGGGGGCATAAATATTTACAATTGTTAGATTCTCTTGTTGGATAAACCCTTTAAACATGATATAGTGTCCTTCTGTATCTCTAATTACAGTCTTTAGCTTAAAATCTAATTTGTCTGATATGAGAATTGCTATCCCAGCTTTCTTTTGAGGTCCATTGGCATGAAAAATGTTTCTCCATCCCTTCACTTTCAGTCTGGATGTATCTTTTGGTTCAAAATGAGTCTCTTGCAGACAGCATATGGATGGGTCCTGTCTTTTTATCCAATCTTCAACCCTGTGCCATTTCATGGGAGCATTTAGGCCATTCACATTGAGAGTGATTATTGAAAGATGTGTTTTTATCGTCATCATGTTGCCTGTGAAGTCTGTGTTTCTATAGATTGTCTCTGTATTTCTGTTCTATATCACTGTTGGGGTCTTTATTCTTTTATACAACACCCCTTAATATTTCTTGCAGGGTTGGCTTGGTGGTCACATTTCAGTTTCTGCTGGTCTTGGAAGCTCTTTATCTCTCCATCCATTCTGAATGACAGCCTTGCTGGATAGAGTATTCTTGGCTACATGTTCTTCTCATTTAGTATCCTGAATATGTCTTGCCAGGCCTTTCTGGCTTGCTATGTCTCTGTGGATAGGTCTGACATTATTCTGATGTTCCTCCCTCTGTACATGAGAAATCCCTTTCCTCTTGCCGGTTTCAAGATTGTTTCCTTGGATCTAAGATTTGCAAATTGTACTATTATATGCTGTGGCATCAGTCTGTTCTCATTGATCTCGGGAGCAGTTCTCTCTGTCTCTTGGACATGAATTCTTGTTTCCCTCCCCAGATTAGGGAAGTTCTCAGCTATGATTTGATACTGTTTTTCAGTATACTGGATGTCCTAGATACATACCACCTGCTATTGAAATTAAAAATATAAATTGTCTTCTGTAATATGATAACATACTTCTGTTAACACCTATAAACATCCTAAACAAACAACAGGTCCCAAGTTATTTTATTTTATTTTATTTTATTTTTGCTAAAGAGAATATCTTTAAAATCAAACTCAACATTTTGACAAAGGTTCTCAACATTCAGTTGACTTATAGTCAGTAAATGGTTCTATCCTGCAAATCAGTTACCAAGGACTGTAATTTATGGTTATTTAATCCTTGGAAGATCCACCAGGATGCAAAACTAGGATAGTCCTTAGATATTTTAGGGGATTTATCTATGGCTCTGTATGTGATTTTAAAGCATGAAGGATTTTTGTTTTTAATATTTTAAATAATGTTGGACATGCTCTATGGAATATATCAGGCATCCCCAGCCCATTGGTTTATGTATTGAAGCAGATACAGAACTTCTTCCTTAAGAAGACACTGGCTCTGTCCATCAATGTTCTCAAGGCCCAACTAACCCTCACTTCTTCATGTTCAAAAGAGGATTCTCACTTTGCATCCACCTGGTTGGTTATAAAGAATAGGAAGTATGCTCCAAGGTGGAACATGTCTGTTGCAGGTTTTCACCAGAGACAGTAACCTCAGAACTCTCTGCCATCAAATGCTCAGTTCTGAGAAATAATGTTTATTGTTATTATTCTGTAGCCTTCATGAACATAGCATTTATCTTATCTGTTCATTTGGTATCTGCATTTCCCCAATACCATATTCATTGCTGCCATCTGCCTAGGGGCTGTCACATTGTAGGGGCTCAATAAAATTCATGCAACACTTGAATGAATATAAACGGAAGAATACGTAATCCATCCATTCCTGTATATATTAGAAATTTTACTCTTGTATCAAGATGTTCAGATCATCCTAGACCACACAACACTTGAGGCCCCTCATAGAATTGCCTTTAACAGATTGTGCCTCAGCACTGTCCTTGTCCTCACTAAGTGACATTGTAAAAAACAGCCGTGTGGACGGGGGAAAAACAGCCATGTGAAATTATTCTTCTTAACTCTGGGTTTAGGGATAGAGTTACAGCCATCACCTGTACATCATCAGGTGACTTCTTTATGCAAACACAGAGGCAAAACCCTCTCTTGAATTACAGATTTGTTTATAAATGACAGATAAGTTTCTTTGCTAGTCAGTTTTGTGCCCTTGATGAACAGCTCTTTGGTCTTATATACTATGCTTCTCTGTTGGCTAATCTTCCTTTTATGCTTAGCTTATTATTTTCCCTCAGTAAATTATTTTATGTGATTTTTATGTATTTTTTCGCATGCTGCCTCAGTTACCTTGTGGAAAGAAAGGGCAAAAAATAAATAAGTAAAGCACTGACTTAATAGTTGTTTGTTCCCTCTGAACGCAACCAGGATAGGAAATATACATGTCATTGCTATCTTTAAATGATAATCACTCTTAGGGACAGTATCTCTCATCTAATACAAATGTTAACATATTCATAATTTGGAGGGACAGTACAGATGTGAATGTGATTTCTACTTCCTTATCTTCCTTCAATAGCATCTTCCCCCATTTTCTTTCTGTAGGGCCCATCCATTCTCCAAGATCCAATTCAACTTCCACTTCCTCCCAAGAGCATGTTCACACTTCCCCATCCTTCCTTAGTGTTTTCGTAAAATATACTGTACATACATCATTGAGCAAACTAGTCATGTGCTTTTATTTTCTGTATTAGTATCTTGACCCATAAGCTTGGTGTTGATTTTCAGATCTGCAGACATGGCCTCTGAATTCAGACTGTCCATTTCTTTAAGAGAAGTGCTAAGCTTTATGGAATACCCACTTTTCCTACTAGGGTTTAGTGCAGTTCATTGTATAAACCAGGCAGTCATTACAGTATCTCTTAAATTAATTCTCTTTGGGCTTCATTTATCTTGCCATGTGTTATAAAGAGTATTTGACTGTAAAGAGAGAATCCTGGGTTCTGGACCTCACACCAGAGTAACCAGCTACAGGGACTGTGGTAGGGGCTGGACCTCTCTGGGTCTTAGTTTCTAAATTTAACTAAAATTTTTCAGTGATTTTTTTTTTCTCTTCTGGTTCCAAAATTTCATGAGTGTCTAGTACTGTTGCTTTTGATTTCAGTAAACTACTAACCATTATTGTAATGAATAACAATAAGTAAGTCTCCTTTGCAACCAGTACTATTACCCCAGTGCAGATATGTTAATATTTTAAAACAGAGTTTATATTTTAATAGCACTCTGAAGTTCTCATTGAACACTTAGTTTGGAATATTTACATGTAGATTCTAAATGGGCCAACTCCAAATGCATGAAAAGTTACTTTTTTAAATGTTTGTGTTGTTTAGTGACCTCAAAATTGACTTTAATGTCTTTCTGCTGATCTTAGCATTCATCTTTATTATTAACAATTTTTATATAAGATAAAAGTTTAAGAAAGATTATATATATATGGTCTTCACGTGTGTTTAAGAAATGACAGATGCTGTATTTTAAAATCAGTAGTATGACAGGTTTAATCTGAGCAAACCTCAAGGGTACATGATGTGAAGTTATTGCATTTCACATATTTGAGGCTGTGAGCCATTCTAAAGAAAAACAGAGTATTGGTAAGACCGTGATCTTGTCTTATATCCAAAGGTCACATCCTTTACCAGTCTTTCTCACACTAAATATAATTCTGAAATGCTAGGAGATTTGAGAAATAAATTGAAAGTTTGAAAGGCTCTTTCTTCAGCTTTTTGGGTCATTGATTTTAGCATCAAAGAGACAGAGTAGCTCGTGGGCATTACTCAGAATTGTTCACCCCTCTCTGACTTCCATGATCTCACCATGTTTTGTATTTTGTAATAACAAGAGCATGCTTCTAATCCATGCAAAGCACAGAGACTCTGTTAACAAAAATCCCACTTGACTCCACATTCTTTAGCAGCAAACAAATTCCTTTTGTGATAATAGCACTTTGTTTATTGTCCCAGCAATTCAGGCACCCACACCAGATGAAATCATTGTCTCTAAATCTTTCTCAATCCGCCACTACTTGTGAAACCCTGTCAAACCACCTGTCATTTTTCCATGACACCATCTGTCCACATGCACAGCCCATCATAATTGTAGATATGCATACACGGTTGTGGGGGGAATAGGGCTGTGTGAGCAGCAGCGCACGTTAGTTATTCTCTCCCTTTTCTCAGTTCAGTGTCCTACACAATGCAGGAATCCCTCTATATAATACACACCCCAAGGGGAATTATTTAGCATCTGCCTGAAAACTTCCAGGAAGAGGCATCTTCTCACTCTTATGAAAGAAGACACATTTTATTCTAACAATTGAATTGTCAGAAAGGCTTTCCTTACACTGAGCTGGAGTGAGCCTCACTATAATGTGTACCTTGTGGGCCCTGTGCTTCCTCCTGAGAGCCTGTTAGGTGTCTGACAGTGGCCACCATCCTTCTTCTCTAACCATGTCTTTTATAAGCCAGACACCTCATTTTTCCAATTTGTCTCTCCTTTGCCAGGTTGCTCATGCAGTTATCTTTCTGATGACATTGCTGGGCTAGTCTTCAGATTATCTGCTTTCCCCATTTAAATACAGCACCCAGAATCTGAAATGGCTTTTTTTTTATTATGTTCAATTAGTCAGCATATAGTACATCATTAGTTTTTGATGTAGTGTTCAACGATTCATCAGTTACATGTAACACCTAGTGCTCATCACCACATGTGCCCTCCTTAATACCCCTTACTCTGTTATCCCATCCCCCCATCATATCCCCTCTATAACTCTTGGTTTGGTTCCTGGAGTCCAGAGTTTCTCTTGGTTTGTTTCTCTCTCTGATTTCTTCTCTTCCCCAAGTGTTCCTTTCCTTCCCCCATGATCCTCTGTGCTATTGCTTATGTTCCAGATATGAGTGAAACCATATGATAATTGTCTTTCTCCTCTTGACTTCCTGAAATGGCTTCAGTAAATTGAGGCTAGGGAGAGATTATTTACTTGCCAGGCCCTGGATTGAGCCCATGTATCTATAATCCAACTAGAAATAATATATATTTTTTACATTAAACAAGGCTTTATGGCTCAGGTGGGAGATGCAGTCAACATAAACCTTTGTTTTCATTTTTGTTAATGTAAATATCTGCTAAGTCTCACCCATACTGAGTGAAAGGATCCATGTTTGTTTGTGTTTAGTTTCATTTCTTGAGATCAGCCTGAAATTTCAGATTTCCTGGAACTTCTTATTTTTTTTCTGCTACTCATTGTCTTAATAAATTTTTTTCTAGCTATCTTAATTGACAAATTTGGTATGAATGCCTCTGAATATTTATTTAAATCACTGATACATGTGTTAAGTGACAGCAGAACTGATACACTGATGTAAGCTTTGTGGCATGTCTGGGGGTCCTCTCTTCAAGTTGACCTCTATCTTATTTGAATTCTTGGATGTAATTATTCCACTAGCTGTGAATTTACCTACCTTATTATCATCCAGCTCACAGTTCTCAGTCTCATCTACAATGATACCATGACACTCTTTACCTTGCTGAAAGCATTCCCCTGATGGAGGCTAAGGAAATCTATCAAAACTATGGTTAGTCCTGTCGATCATATCTCAATAAAGCTGAAAAAAAATATATGGTTAGATAACACTCATACTGTGTCTTTTGATCATATTTCCTATCCTTAGTGACAACCACCCCCCATAATCCCTTCTAGTATTTTGCCTGTGACGGATATTATGTTCACTAATCTCTTATTTTTAGGACACACCTTCCTAATGTTAAAAAATTGGAAAACTATTAGTTTTAAGAGTTCTGGGACCTTTTCTATCAACCATAATTTTTCTAGTGATTATGCTATCCTATAACAATATATTACATAATAGTTGCATACTTTGAAATATCTTTTCCCATATTTAGAAATTCCATGGAAATAAGTACCAAGAAGACCTGGAGTTAGGTGTCATCAAATTGATAGGTTTGAACAAGAGAGGAAAATGACAGATGGTTGGGTACAGAGCATGGAGACGAATCCAGCAAAGCTTGTTTGACCAAAGTAGAGGATTCAAAATAGGGAAATGTTTAAAATAAGGCAAGGAGTTGAATAAAGTTTATATAACGGGAATAGTAAGACACACACTGGAATCCAACTTTGAATTGGTAAAAAACAAAAGGCAAAGGTATGTTTTGAGGAGGGAATTTTGAAACAACACATGGGAAAGACTCTATGGAAATATGTATAGTATGTGGGATCTGTTAAAAGCATTCTGTTGAGATTGGCTGAAGGCCTGGAAGTAGGTAGAGAGTGTTTAGAATGGATAAAATCCATCATGGATGGAAATTTGGTTGTATTGGGGGGCAGCTTAAATACGAAGAGAGAAGCCATAAAAGAAATAGAAAATTAAGGAACTTAGGACAAATCACCTAGAGAACTAAGAAAAACAACCATTGAGGCCACTGATGGGGACACCAGGGTGAGGCAAAGTTTTAGGAAGGTATGAAACAAAATCAGATTAGTTTTTCACTTACACAAGTAATATAAAAATGTAATGGAATATTTGGAAAAAGGAAAAGCAAAAATAAATAAATAACTCTCCCATCAATCATAATACACATTCCTATATTTTATTGTTTTAGTGTCTTTTCTATAAAATATATGCATATATGGCATCTTTAGCCCTACTATCTGAATCAAATTTTATATAGGGAGTCTTTCCTCCCTTTGTGGAGTGATAGGCAGATAGATAAATAGAGTATTAGTCAAGGTTCTCCAGAGGATATATAGATAGATTTATTGCAAGATATTAGCTCACATTATGATGGAGGCTGAGAAGTTCCACAATCTGCCCTGTGCAACCTGGAAACACAAGTCCATGGTATGGCTGGAAGGTCTGAGAGCGAGAAAACCAATGGTATAAATTTCAGTCTAAATCTGAAGGCCTGAGAACCAGGAAAACTGACGGCAGGAGGAGATGGATGTCCTGGCTCAAGCAGTCAAGGATAGGGAGAGCAAATCTAACCTTCTCCCACCTCTTTGTTCTGTTCAGGCCCTCAGAGTATTGGATGATACCAACCCACATTGGAAGAGCCATCTGCTTTACTCAGTTCTCCATTTAAAATGCTAATCTTTTCCAGAAACATCCTCAGAGACACATCTGAAATAATGCTTAACCAGCTATCTAGATATCCCTTGACCAGTCAAGATGACACATAAAATTAACCATCAAAGATGATAGATGGATATGCAGACAGAATTCTCAAGATCACCCTGCTAAGATTCCCATCCCTTGGTTATTCAGTCAAACACTAATCTAGGTATAATTGCTGTGAAGGAAATTTGCAGATTTAATTAAAATCCTAAGTCAGTATAATTTAACATACAAAGATTATCTGAATGAGCCTGATCTAATCAGTTGAGATCTTCAAAAGGCAGAAGAGCAAAACAAAAGGTGAAGTCAGGGAGAGCTGAAAAATGGGAAGGACTCCATGCACCATTGCTGGTTTGAAGATGCAAGGAATCACATGAGAAGGAATGTGGATGGCCTGCAGAGAACAAGGAAATGGGTACATTAGTCCTACAAAAGCAAGGAACTGAATTTTGGAAACAACCTGAATAAGCTTGTAAGCAAATTCCTCCCCAGATCCTCTAAATAAGAGCACACAGAGTCAACACATTGACTTTGACCTCATGAGACCTTAAGCAGAAAACCCGTTGAGCCCCAGACTTGTGACCTACAGAACTGTGAGATAATAAATGTTGTTTTCAATTGCTGACTTCATGCTAATTAATCACAGTGCAATATAAAACTAATATTCTTTCTATATATATGCCTACACACATACTAAGTTGTTTACAAATTTATATCCTGTCTTATTTGCTTGTCATATTATGTAAAATACTGCCCATGTATTTTATATTACTACGGAGCCCTCGTAAATATTATCTTTCTGGCTGCTTATTATCAAATTCATGTATTAGAGATTATTGAGTAATTTCCCTGTTGTGTGTTTAGATTCCTATTTGTGTGTGTGTATGGGTGTGGAAATAAGTATCTTCATCCATATAACTTCTAAAATAGGATTTGGAGTAATCGTCTTAAGATCTAGTAGAATTCCTGGGTCAAAAGGTGAGAGGTGTTTTGTAGCCACTCATACCGTTTTATTAATGGCCAGGTCAATCTATACTGATTCTCAGCTGACGGCATCCAGGTGTCAATACAGTTTGCCGTGCCTGGAAATAGAATGAGAGTGAAAGTGCCAGAAGACGAGTCTGGAGAAGTGGGAAGCTGCAACTGTCTGCAACATATAGAGGAGTTGTTTCTGTCTTTCCATGCTCTCCTGGTAGTGCCGTAGTCCTGTGGCTGCTGGCTCATGCCACACTTATACTTCAGTTTTTATTTGATAATATTTGGCATTTCCCCTTTAAAGTGATATTTCTCTCTTGCCTAAATTGTCACAGTTTGATATTGATCACACCCGCTCACTGCTAAGAAAACCCAGATTAGGAAAGAACCAACATTTGCTGAGTAGAGGGGTGAGGAGAATGCCAGAGTAAATGATTCATTGCAGCCTTATGTGAAAGATGAACTCGGAAGCAGACATGGAAAGTGAGCTGCTCACAAAATGACCATATTGACGACAGATTGAGTGGGAGTGATGTTTTGAAGAGGAAATGTAGGGAATGGAAAATGGAAGTGAAGAGGTAGAGGGTGAAGAGGATACCTGTCTATTATATCTTTGCATGAGTGGGTCTGGATAGTATGTGTCTTAGAGAAATCATTAGAATAAATTTTAATTCCCCTTGGTCCTGGTCCTAGTTTCCTGTGGCTCCCATAACAAATCACTACAAACAGGTGGTTCAGAACAGCTGAAATCTTCCCACAGAGTTCTGGCGGCTAGAGTCTGAAATAGTCAACAGGGCAGTACTCCCACCAGAGACTCTAGAAGAGAATCCTTGGCTTGCCTCTTCTAGATTCTGGTTCCGTATATCTCTTGGCTTCCTTGGCTTGTGGCCACATTGCTCCAGTCTTTGCCTCCATCTAAATATGAACTTCCCCTCTCTGTCTTTTTCTCTTCTCTCTCTTATAAGGCCACTGGTCATTGATTTACCCAGGTAATCCAGGATGATCTTATCCCAAATTCCTTAGCCAATTACCTCCACAAAGATCTTTTTTCCAAAAAAAGGACATATTCAAAGATTCTAGGGATCTGGATGTGGACGTATCTTTTGAGAAGCCATAATCAAATCACTACAGTCTTTAATTTACCAGAGGTACACTATTTTAGGGGGAAAAACGTTTCTGGGAGATAACTTATAACTCATTATTAACCAGGGTGAAAAGTACTTCCAGAAAATGGTTCAGCACTAGTCCAGCTTTCCAGTGGTGGTACCCCATGTTTATCTCTCTCTCTCTGTAGCTCCTTCCTGACTCTGAATTACTTGCCCCCTACCCTTCTAGGCAGGAAGTACGTTATTGAGGTCAGCGATTAAGCAATGTATGTGTTAACTTTCCTGGGTGTCGCATTTGCTCTTTTCCAAGGTGTAAGTACACCCAGTTGGCTAATTTCAAGCTGCCTGTGTGACACAAAACAGAAAGAGATACAACCGGTTAGATCCAGCACACCACTATCAATGGACAGGCAGTATTACTGTCACGTGCATTTTTACCTAAAGGTGATTTATAAATATTTTCTTTTTTTTCTCCAGAACTCACAATGTCTGTACAGACCAAGAATGGACAGGCTTAGCTTAGGAACTTTAACTTGGTAGATTAATAGAAGACAAGCTGCCTGAAATATATAGATAATACTTTTATTTAGGATAAATGTACTGCCTCTACAGAGAACAAAGCAATAAATTGGTTTTAAATATATTCCATGTCATGTATTTTCCTTCTGCAGTGATTCCCCTTCATATTTTAAAACATAGAGTCTGAGTTCCTTTTTGAAATTCAGAGTCATGAGTGAAAGAAAAAGAAAGACAAATATCGAGGACATTTTTCACTGAACCAGAATCATAAGACCATTCCCTGGGGCTAAGGAAGTTAGAGGTATAATTATATGATCTGGGTATGTGTGCTGATTTGAATTCCCTTGTTAAAACTTCAGACTTCAAAATTTGCATTTCTAGTTGAAACCTAACTAAGTAACCCAGTAGAGGAAGGAGAAATTTTAGATGAGAACCTGTGCTCTCTTTGGCTATTTTAGAGCAGAAAAAAAAATCGGAGAAGTAAAATTAATTCAGATAAGATAGTAATTGCACTACTTTTTACTGCTGCATTCTGTTTCAAGAAGTTACCTCGTAAGGAAATTGATTTTAATCCTTTCAGGAAAATACTATCACCGGGTTTGTTTTTAAGGGTGTTTTTGAGATCTAAAGTGTCCCCGGATTTTTTAAAGCACGTTTTTATTACATGTGATGCTGGGGTCAGCAGGTGGGAGAAAGTGGAGAAGAGTGTTGGAGGAATGCCGTTGGCTGCTTGCACTCCCTTGTCCTAGTGGGTCTGGGCAAATGTTGGCGGTGGATATTCTTCCCCCGCCCCATGCAGCAGCACACGGAAGCTTTCTCTTGGGTTTCTCCACCATCTTTCCGATGAAATCGTATTAGGGTCACTACCTTGTCCTGCTTGTAAAACTGAAAATCCCACATCCTGGGGTCCCCTTCAATCCCAGGTAAATGAGACAGACATTTGGTCACTCTAGAACCTAGTCGGGTTCCTAGAGGGAAATCCAGCATAGATCACCTTGTGCCCCCATGTCTGTGGTACCCAGAGGCCTCACACTCTCGCAGCTAGCCTGCACTCTGCCTTTAACAGTTTGTTCACATTTCTGGTTTAATCTTCCTACTGGTTTAATTTGGTCAGCAGATGCTCAGGTCCTGTTGCTCCCTGCAAGAATCTGCCTCTTCGTTTATGTGATAGGTTCAAGAAAGGTCATTAATTTGCAGCGTGCCCACCTTTTTCCCATTCTAAAATTGGGAGTGATGTTCTTTCTAGCTCTTTATGTCTTCCAGCTGAAACCAGAAGTCACCTAAGGGTTGTTAATTAAATCTGAAGTAAATAAGCGTGGATACGAATTGTAGATATTTTTACATGGTTAATATTGACATCAATGTACCTTAATATTTAAAGAGTAAACCATCATGCCTGGCATACAAGAAATGTTCAGTAACTGTTGATTCTTTTCTCATTTTACCTCCTCCTCCACTTCCCCTCAGTGGAGATTACAGTATTAATTTTTAAAAATCGCTCAAGTATTTTCTTTGTCTTTTTTAAAAAGAAGTAACTGAAGGAAGATGAGGAAATGAATTAGGCTGGAGTCAAGAATTGTGTAGAGAGCTCAGTTTTACACAACCATGGGGTTTCTTACTTGACACTGGCAAGGGAGATTAAGGAGAACCTGTTCTATTGAGATTCGATAATGCTAATCAGGTCTATCTATCAAACAAATGGCAGTAACCCAAATAATGCCCAAGAAATAAAATGCACTGAGCTTGGCAGTAAGCTCAAAATGTTGACAGGGCATTGTACCTTGGGACGGTGATTTCTCCAGCTCTCCAAGATCAGCTCAGTAAAATCTGCCCAGTTCTTGTAATCATATCTCTAAAGAAAATTCCCCAGGCTGCAGGAAGTAGTATTAATGATTTATTGAACAGCAGACTTCTTTTTACATCATTTATACAAGCGTTTATAAATCCACTATGAGGAAATGTTCCTCTACAGTGAGGCAGAAGCGTCATCTAAAAGTAGACATAGGCTCAGGGCAGACACGGGCTTTCTATGCATGACACAAGCCCCCAGGGTTGTTGTTTCTTTCCTTATTTAAACACATCAAAGAATCCCATTTACTATACCTTATAATAATTGATAGAATGTTCTTGGATAGCAGGTGCTCTATAAAATGCTCTTACTGCAGTTTATCTAAAGCAACTCTATATGGGAAGGGATTCTGGTTTTTTATTTTAATGATCTGGGCAGAACCATATATAGTCTTGCCATATAATGAACACTTATAAATAATAAAAAGAGAAAGTTCAGCCTTAATGCAAAAACTAACATCATTTCCATTCCCCAGTAGACTGCCTGCCCTGCAGTAAAATTCTATTTTAATTATTTTTCTAACCTGAAATGTACACAAGGGTATTCATTTCCTGCAAATTTGAAGCTCTCATTTTCAAGAATATAAATTGATATTTTGAATTTATTTAATATGACTTGCCTAAGAAATTTGTTTAATTTACACTTCAATTTGTTTTATATTCCTACTCACTGACCTCTTAGCAACATGATACAAATTAGGAGTCACATCCATAAGGAAATTAACAAAATTAACACATTAACGAAAAACAAAAGAGAATTCAAGAAAATGACTGGCTTAGCCCTCTCCTACTTCTGACAAACAAACGCTGGAACAGTCCACTGTCTGCTCTATTTATCTTGCCAACAATATCCTTCTTCTTTGTCTTTGTTCTTCCATAGCTTGTGACATTCCCGCAGTCCTTCCCCTACCACCTGCTGTATATCTGTGTATAGATTTCTCTTATCACCTGCCAAACTTGCATTCTAAAATGGCATGCCCAAAAAGATTACCACATAGAGAATAATACATTCCACTAGGGAAAAGGCACAGCAAATTCAGTTATCTACATAAAATCTCACTCAGATGCTACTTTGGAGAAAGTTATGTGGATTAAAGAGACTTAATTCTACTTATCTATGAGAACCTCTCTTGCCCTGAGATCTTTGTCCACGTGTTTAGCCTCTAAAGAGTGCTTTGGCTTCTGTGTTTATAAAACGGTAATTTCGTCTACTTTTTTTATACCTCTTACATTCCAAGAGGGATTTTAGGCAATTAAGTGATTAAAAAAAAAATTAAGGTCAGAGGCGCCTGGGTGGCTCAGTCAGTTGAGCGTCGGACTCTTGGTTTCAGCTCAGGTCATGATCTCAGGGTCGTGGGATGGAGTCCCTCCTGGGGTTCCGTGCTCAGTGGGCAGTCTGCCTGATGATTCTCTCCCTCTACCCCTCTCCCCACCGCCTCTCTCAAATACATAAATAAAGCTTAATAAAATAAAAAAAAATAAAAAATTAAGGTCATTTGAGATCATGCAAATGAAAGCTTTTTGATCCATTATTTCACCATACAAGTGCAAGATGGCCTGTTACATGTTACATAGCTAAAAGTCCCATCTAAGTAAACAGCAGCAAAACAAAAATGTCTCATTGGAAAAGAAATTTTCAAACTGATACCAGTTATTTAGAGCAATGCATCTGTTACTATGTTCCAGCTTAGTAATTAAACAGACTCTTAGAATTTGTGACAGTATGATTTTTTTCTATAACCATCTACTATTTATCTTTGTGTAAAATAAGAATGATTTGGATAAATAACAGCCACTGGCAATTTTAAAATATCACATTTGCTAAGATGTTGGTGAGCAGACATTTTTTTCTTTTAACTTCCACAAATAAAAAAGGTATGGGGTTTGGTTTTTGTTTTGTTTTATTTTTTTGGTATTATATTCTTTGATGATTGGAGTAAACAATGAATCTTCAGAGTTAGGCACTGGCAAGAAGAAACTGATGGTGTGACCCTCTAATAATAAGGAAGAGAGATCGAAGACTTGTTTTATAATTAAGAAACCTCTGGTATTACAAAACCTTCACTGGTTCAGAATTTGCCCAGAAGGCAATGGCCCATTATCAATGGGTCATCAGACTCAGCTCATGTCATCATGTGGCCATGGTGAATCAGAAGAGATTACAAACCAATGGGAGAGAATCACATAACCAAAAAATGGTGTAGATCCTTTTCTTCACTTTGTAAATTGTTCAGAAACCTAACCTTGCCCATTAACTTTTTAGCTAGTTGGAAGAGACCAGTTTTTTAGGCATTAGCAAATGTCAAGCATTTAGGTGGCATTGACTCTCTTTCTCAAGAAGAATAATGAAACACTGTAAATACTATCCTAATGAATAATGAGTGAACAGCTTGCTGATTACAACACGGTGTTAATGAAACTCAAATTGGAATCCATTTTTCTATATTTCATATAAGCCCATTATTTTCTACATCCCTAAGAAAAACTAGCAATTTTTAATTTTGAAACTGGGAGTAGATGAAAGACTATGCATTAACAGACCAGTCTAGCACTGTTGATGGAATGACCCTGAGTACCATCTTAGTGACTCTGTGGAGGGAAGCATCCTTAAATGCACAGTATAGGTTTTGGGAAAATTGGACAGCCACATGCAGAAAAATGAAATTGGACCATTTCCTTACACCACACATGAAAATAGACTCAAAATGGATGAAGGACCTCAATGTGAGAAAGGAATCCATCAAAATCCTTGAGGAGAACACAGGCAGCAACCTCTTCGACCTCAGCCTCAGCAACATCTTCCTAGGAACATCGCCAAAGGCAAGGGAAGCAAGGGCAAAAATGAACTATTGGGATTTCATCAAGATCGAAAGCTTTTGCACAGCAAAGGAAACAGTTAGCAAAACCAAAAGATAACTGACAGAATGGGAGAAGATATTTGCAAACGACATATCAGATAAAGGGCTAGTTTCCAAAATCTATAAAGAACTTATCAAACTCAACACCCAAAAAACAAATAATCCAATCAAGAAATGGGCAGAAGACATGAACAGATATTTCTGCAAAGAAGACATCCAGATGGCCAACAGACACATGAAAAAGTGCTCCATATCACTCGGCATCAGGGAAATACAAATCAAAACCTCAATGAGATATCACCTCACACCAGTCAGAATGGCTAAAATTAACAAGTCAGGAAATGACAGATGCTGGCGAGGATGTGGAGAAAGGGGAACCCTCCTACACTGTTGGTGGGAATGCAAGCTGGTGCAACCACTCGAAAACAGCATGGAGGTTCCTCAAAATGTTGAAAATAGAACTACCCTATGACCCAGCAATTGCACTGCTGGGAATTTACCCTAAAGATACAAACGTAGTGATCCGAAGGGGCACATGCACCCGAATGTTTATAGCAGCAATGTCTACAATAGCCAAACTATGGAAAGAACCTAGATGTCCATCAACAGATGAATGGCTAAAGAAGATGTGGTATATATACACAATGGAATACTATGCAGCCATCAAAAGAAATGAAATCTTGCCATTTGCGACGATGTGGATGGAACTAGAGGGTATCATGCTTAGCGAAATAAGTCAATCGGAGAAAGACAACTATCATATGATCTCCCTGATATGAGGAAGTGGAGATGCAACATGGGGGGTTAAGGGGGTAGGAGAAGAATAAATGAAACAAGATGGGATTGGGAGGGAGACAAACTATAAGTGACTCTTAATCTCACAAAGCAAACTGAGAGTTGCTGGGGGGAGGGGGAGTTGGGAGAAGGGGGGTGGGGTTATGGACATTGGGGAGGGTATGTGCTGTGGTGAGTGCTGTGAAGTGTGTAAATCTGGTGATTCACAGACCTGTACCCCTTGGGGGTAAAAATACATTATATGTTTATAAAAAAAATAATAAATAAATTTTTAAAAATGCACAGTATAGTGATTTAATTATTTTATTATTTTTTAAACTCTTTCCTTGGCACAAATTCAAGCATGGTATCAAACATAGCTTCGGTCCCAGGATAGTCCTCTCCACAGCATTTAGAAATGGACTTTTTGCAAGGAAAGTATTGATTCTTAAAACTGAGCGCTCTGTTGGGGGCACATAAAGGGGAGAGATTTTCTTTGGGATAGCTATATATTACAACACTGGCAATAGGAAGAAGCTTTGCAGATTTGCTGGAAAGTTACAGCACAGAGGGTCTCTGGCATTGGTGAGTAGAAAACTACAGAGAATAAATCTGGAGGTGTGTACGTGAGCAGTATGGGGAGGTTTGACAAGACTCAAAGCTGGAGCCAAGATATCTGTAGTGTATCTGTTTTATAAATATTGATGTGACACCAGTATTAGAGTCAGTCACCAAAGTCGTAGATAGCCAAGTTCTTTTTTTATCGCAATTTTCAATTTCATGCACTTTCTTCTCATTAAATATTCAGTCAACGAATTATTTTTTTCATATGAAGTGTGCTCTTCTCCTTAAAACATGTGAAATCATTCAGTACTGTGGCTCTGGGTCATGATTTGACATACTTAGTTAATTTTTTATTAAAAAGCACAAGTTATTTCTCTGAGTTTCCTTTGGGCATCCTTGCTAGTCACATATGCATGCACATACACAGAACCATAAACAGTGGGCATTCAGCTCTCTCTGAGAGTCACAAATAGATGTTGAGCATTTGTGTCAGGAGTGTTTCCCGAATGCCTCTATTCAGGGATACTTTATTTGAGGAGGTGATAACAAAGTGTCTCCTAAGCCAAGGTCAACACAGTTTTGGTTGCTCAGGTTTTGGCTCTGATACGTCAGACAAAGATGACCAACCACATTGTGTCAGAGGAGACTGGATGCCTTGAATGCTACCACCTGTTGTCAGCAATCTACAGCAAGCAGGAGCTCCATAACAAGGTCAAGAGCACACTGTTTCGAGTTGTTTGGATTCAGAGGTGGAAAATGGGGTGTGCCTGAATGATTCCCCAGTCTGCACATTTATAAGGCTGAGCAGTCTTGAATGTCATCTGTTGGTGTAGCCTAGCTTTTCACAGATAACCACTGAATTCCTTAGATTCAGATTTGGTATAAAATTTTAAGGGTTATGATTTCAGCTTGTTTTTAGCCTATTATGAGGAATTCTCATATTTGTGTGCTCTACTGGTTGCCATGTTCCTCCTAATATATTGTCTCTGTTTTCCCTGCAATTATCAGTGTCTCTATTTTAAAGGTCACACCACCATTAAATTCACAAATTAATTCAGCCAATGTTCATTGAATGCCAGTGATGTGCTAGATATTGTGGGAGATACTAATCAAACAATAGTACCATGACCTGCATAAAATTATCATTGTACTCCATCATGACATGAAGAATGATGTGGTCTAGAAAGAGCAGAGGCAGGAGTAAAAGATTCCACATGACAAAGAGTATACACAAGGGTCCCCTGAAGGAGAGAATATGGCCTACAGAATGAGGGAGCAGGAGGTGAGATGCAAATTTAGGACCTGCTCAAGTAGTTTATTTGTTATCCTGGAATCCTGGGGAGTTTTGGAATTCAAAGGAGAAGAGAAATGTGATCAGATGTGTGTTGCAGGGGATAGGGCAGGGGATGCTGGGGGCAGACCGGATACCAGAACCCAAGAGGGGGATAGTGACATGGCCCAGGTGGACACGTGGTCAGGGCAAGATATCCACCTTCAGGACACCTGGTCAGGGCAAGATGTTTTCTTTCAATGGTATCACATGACTTCCCTGTACAGTGATCAGGGACATTTCACTGTCACTGATTTATAGATGGGAAATGTGTGAATTTGTCAGGACCACATTATTTCTCAATAAGAAAGTCAAGAATAATATGAGTGTTTTGTTTCTGATTCCACTGCATTTACTTCACACACCATACCAAGTAATATGTAGGAACAAGAGTATTTTTCTTATTTAAACAGGATTTTCTCTATCCAGTCTGTACTCATAGTCTTAATTTCCAGTCTCTTATATTCATGAGTTAGTTCAATTTGACAATATAGAATAGATGCTTCAGCTGAAACCAAACTCTAAAGTTATATATATAATTTTTTCACAAAGGAAAATCAACTGAGAGAGCAGAACAATTTTGACAAAATTTTAAATATATAAAATCAAGACGTTAAATTATGTTTGTGGATTAAAATTAGTACTTCCTCATTCTTTACACACTTACACAGTAAAGTCTAAGATCATTGACCATTGTAGAATTTATCTTCTGATTAATTAACATGATTTAATTTTGTAAACAAGCCTCTGTTTTTATTTTTCAGGATCCCAGAACCCTCCACTCCAGCTTAACTATCGCCTGAATAGTTTTGGACATTTCCACATCTGCAGGCACTTGTGTCTTTGGAATAGTTGCTGTCACCCCTATCTGAGTCCCATTCATCCACCAAGACTGTGTCCTCACTCCTTGGGGAAGCCTTTCTGACCCTCCCTGCTCCCAGTGACCTTGCTTGCCCTATATTCTCAAACTACTTACTGTTCATATGGTTACTTGAAAATCTCGATATGTTGCACTGTATTATTAGGTCTTTCTCTCTCTATTTATACACACACACACACACACACACACACACACACACACACACATATGAAACTTAATACATCATCAGTCTTTAGATGGAAATGTGAAAATTTCCAAAACTAATACTCTTTTTATACTGACACTATATAACATATATTTAATTTCTATACATTTATATATATACTCACATAAACACCAAATAATTGCTTTACCAGAAAAAAAAGAAAAGGAATGGTGTTTCTCTACTATTTATATTTATTTGCAAATATTATAGTAATGTGCAAACTGTGTATAAATTTTATTTTAGTGCTATATCTGTTGAATACGAAGCTGGAAGGTGTAAGACACAATGATGCAAACATAAAAACTTCCTCAAGGAGCTTCCAGTAGTGTTTAGGGAGTGATTTACATTATATCCATGATATGCATTATATTTTACATTATATATGTAAAATCTAACATAATATATAGAATTTCCATATATGATATCTTCTCATTGAATATGTAATCTTATAATATATATAATCTCCTAATATATAAAATCTCCTAATGTACTATATATAATCTCCCAAACAGGACTGAAAGTTCCTCAAGAAAAGAGACTCCTTCTACTTTGACATCATTACTTGGTACATCTGTTCAGTTCTATTTTTAATAATTCATAAAGTATGTTTTAGTGTAAAATAATAATATTTGAATATATAATCTATATTTCAATTGACAGCAACTATTAGCCTTTGTCTTTGAGTCAACACATTTTATGGGGATCATGCTATTGAAATTGAAAATTATTAGGCAGAATTTCTTTACTGTACATCAAGCGAAAATACTTAAAGAAAATCCTCACAGATACTGCATTCAATACAATATTTGTTCTCTAGATTAAAAAAAAATTTTAAGAGAAAGCACTTCAAACATTTAAAGACCTTTCATATGGCAGGAGAAACTCATTGTGTGTTGCTCTATACTAAGCAGCAAATTTCAACTTGAAAAGAAGAAAGATATTCTGGTAATTAAAACTTCCACCAGTGAAACAGGCTCCCTAAGGAGTAATGAACACCCAGACATTTCCGTCTCTATTTGCGTGCAGACTGGGTAACCATGTCAGTAACATAGTAAAAGACATGACTGCCCTGAGCACTGAGCTGGCTTAGGCAACTGCTCTAAGATCCTATGATAATAAGAAATTTTTATTACAAACTTCATTTATAGTGGAAACCATAGTTTCATACCGGTCAAAGCCAGGGGGAAATGATGTCACAGAAATCGCCTGGATTTCCTGCAGGCATCTTCATCCTCTTTTCATCCACAAGGTTAGCTCTGCAGGGGAATTACACATTTCAGTTTCTTCTGCTTTGGAGTCAGCAACTTAGACTGGGCATGCGACTTTAGAAAATAACAGGAAGAAAAAGGGTCATTTTGTGAGCTCATGGCCGCTGGTTCCATGTTGATGATTATTGCGTTCATTGTTTAAGTTCTTATGCGTGAAGACAGTGCTCTCCACAAACCTCTAGGGATCTAGTTTTGTGATATGATGATATTTATGTTTTTAGAAAATTTATTTAAAGCTATAGAACAGTCATGGGAATAAATCAAGATCAAGCACAGACCTGGATGAACATGGGTGGACTCCAGCACATCAGGGTATAAGAAAGAAATCATCTTTAAATGGAGTGAGTCTTCCTGGGTTTTTGCCTTTTATCTTTCTTCTCTCAAATGATTGAAAACACTAGGTTATTTTCTCTTTGGATTATTTTAAAACAAAAAGAGCGATTTCTTTAAAAGTGAAGTTAGTACAGTTTATGTTTTGCCATGTGTTAACCAGATACGGAATATGATGACTCTCTTGTATTGTTTTGTTTTGTTTTGAATTTGTCTGTGTAAATTGGGTACCATGACTTTACTGATCATAAAGAGAATCATATGAACTTATGGCTAGTATCATTTAACATCAGTTACGATCTGTTTTGTTGAACTAAAGTCCTGTTAAAGCAGTGACGCTCAATTAAGAGGGTTATATCTTTCAAGGACTATTTGGCAATGTTTGGAGACATTTTGGTTGTCACAACCTGAGAGTGCTACTGGAATCTAGGTGTAGAGGTCAGAGATGCTGCTACACATCCTAAATCACCCAAGGCAGCCCCTACAGCGAAGACCTATCCAGCCCCAAATATCAATATGGCCAAGGTTGAGAAACCACATGTTAGAGCTGTGTGTGTCTCCTTTTCTCTGTAGCATCTGACTTAAGTGTCAAGACTAAAGTGTTGCTGCAAATATTATTTTCCTCTTTCTCATGTAAAAAAGACTTGTTCTTACTGACAAACAAGCTTGTTTTGGTCTATAGTAAAAGCTACCCTTGATGAAAATCCCTGTCTGGGAGAATTGAAAGTAAGGGAACCATGTATCTAATAAAAGCCAAGATTCACCATAATTCATTTATTCATCCATTTATCCCATTAACATTCATTAAGGGTATCCTAAACTTCAGGTACTTTTCAAGGTACTGAGAATAGAGCAGTGAAATCCTGACTTTATCCTGACTTTTATTTAATAGAAAAGGACCCATTGACCAATACACATGCATATACAGACAGACATACAGAGATATGTAAGTGAGTGCTTATGTATAAAGCAGGGAAGGGGGATAGGGCATACTGAAGGTAGAAACTGCTATTATAAATTAGAGTGGTCAAAGAAGGCCTTAAAATGAAAAGAACAACTAAGAATAATAGTATCAGATTTTTCCCATCATGGGAAAAGCCATGTCGCGATCTGGAACAAGAGCATTGCAGACATAGCAAACAGCCAGGCACAACCGTCCTGAGATACCATAAAGTGCCAATATGGCTGAGGCGGAGCAAGTGGACAGTGAGTCAGAGATTACAGGGGTCAGATCATAACGGCAGGGGCCAGAGCGCATTGGGCCTGGAGGTAACTGTAGGGACTTGGGTTTTCATGACTGATGAGTTGGAGACCTTTGGAGGACTTTAAGCAGGACCACTGTGGTTCAAGAGAGCTATTCTCAGGCTTCATCCCTACTGGCCACTGTGATCTTCAGCCCGTATGCAAAAAATGTAAATGGGTTAAATGGCAGGACAGAGATGAGAGTGTCAGCCAGCCTTGTCCTGTAGCTGTAGCTATGATGAACATAGCTTGTTGGCCTGGCCAACAAGGCTTATTGTTGTGCAGAAACTGGACCACTCTAAAGAATACAACAAAATACCCAGACCAGGAAGGGAATCTATGGTGCTGGGCACGGGGAGCGGTGAGGATGTGAATGTGAGCCTGAGACTGGCAGGCCTGGATTGAGTAGAGAACAAAATTGTGCATGTGAGCAGATCTTCCTCAGATTCAAACACTGGACTTACTGGCAGCCCTGGTGCCTTGTATCTCATGTGGCCTTGATGCCACCAGTAGATGAAAATTATTCTTACTTGACCTGTAGTTTCACTTCTGAATACATTGAGTCTTGCCCAGGCCTCAGCCTCACTCCTTCCCTGAGACTGGGTGCAGCTTAGGATTAGCTGAGTGTGTGTGGGGAGGAAGGGTGCAAGATGAGATGCCGCTCTGGGAGAAAGTGAAGCCAAGGGATGAGGTGAGGGGGCTGGGGAACAGGGATGTCTCTGGCTCAAAACATTTGCTAACAAAAAGAAGCATGTTTGCAGTTTAGGATGCAGTTAAATACTGGATCAAAAAAGCAACACTGATATTCTCCATGAACAAATGGAAACATTGGTCTGACCATGTCATAAACGGTATTTTCTTTGCAAAAACATTCCAGAATGTATTATTTGCAAAAAAAAATTGCAAGATTCCTTCAGATATAGGAATAAAGATTTTAAATCAAAGGAAAAGAACATATTTTTAATGGTTTCTCTTACAGCATTTGTGGGGAGAAAAAAAAAAAAACAAAAGGGAAATTGGGGAAACCAAGTGTTGCTGCACTCAGCCTGGCTTTTGAGTGAAAGGACAGAGAGAGAATCCTGAGGGACCAGGAAAGGAGGTTCCAAGGCCTCAGGCTAGAGCCTTCCATTCAGTAAAACCTCTTGTAAAAAATAGGTTGATAACCAGCTTCAGTAAAAACTTGTCTTGAAAATTCTCAGTTGAATACACATGTGTGTGAACTTTAATAAATATCAGAAGATACTTGTAAGACAAATGTTTGGGTTGAGAAAAAAAATGAGATGCAGCAGTCCCAAGTTCTCACTTTCTCTGGATTTTGTGAATCGTCCTCAGTGGAGTCAATAATAAAACAACTGTTAAATGTGGTTGGGGAAGTAGATAGCTTGAGGATTCCAGTCACCCAGCGGGGCTGTTCTTCATTCCTTCCCATTCTCCTTTTTGCCTTGTTGACGAGGGATGCATCAGGGACAGACACTTTTAGACAATGTCCAAGTGGTCATACTAGTACCAATAACAGCAGAATGTTGAGTGCCCACTGTGTGTCTGGCTCTGTTCCGGGGCTTCACATATGTGTGCTCCCTCAACATTTAGAATACAACCACCATCAGAAAATGTCAGTCTTTGGTGACACAATGTACTTTCACTCCAAGAGATACTGTTTCAGTCTAAGCCTGGTATCTAGGGACTAAACATTTCTCATCTGTATGTGAGCTTTGACATAGAATAAAGTGGAAAGAAGTCATAATTTTTTAAGTAGGGAAAACTAAAGGACATTAACTCTGAGACTTTGCAGGAAATGGATGTAAAGAGAGGGTGAACCAGATAAAGGAGAAAACAGGTTTATGCACGAGGACCTAGGACCAGGCAGACCTAAGTATGCTAGTTAGGGGCATTAAACAAAAGAGGGGGCCAACAGAGTGTGGGGACGGGGTGTTTGGGAGGTCGGGAGACGAGTTAGAGCACTATACCTTCCCCCTTGCATTAACTGTCCAATAAGGAGGTACTGCCATACATCTTGAGCACTGGGCAAATTTGATACTGTTATTCTTATTTTTTTTCTTTTAAAAATGAACACTTTTGCATAAACTATACTATGTAAAAGTTACTTATGTGTACATATTTTTAAGCTGAAGATTAGAATAACTCTACTCAGTAGATACGATATATTTAGGGGTTTTTTTCCTCATCACTCTTGAAGATTCAGAAAACTCTTTCTCCTTCCCTCACTCCTGCCTCCCTCTTTCTCTCCCTCTCTCCTTCCTTCTTTCCTTCTTTCCTTCTTCCCAATAATATGAATCTCTAGCCAACACTCTATCTGATGAGAACACTATGAAATGCTAGCCCAGCTGTAACTTCCAGAAGGTCCAACTGATGTCCTCCTACTTTTCATAAACAGAAATGAAAAATCTGCTCTTCTTTGTTTAACCATGTGGTACAGCTCTTCTTCGCATTCTCTGGCTGGGCAAATACTTAACACTAACAATGAGTTCTTCAAGACATGGACTGGCAAGGGTAATATAATTCATCCAGGCAGCACTTTCTCTGTTTCCTCCATTCCATTATGAGAGCAGTCTGATGGATCAGAATCAAACCATTCTCTTCCTGGGTGTCTGCAAAGGATGATTATGAGGAAATCTTGCCACTGGTTTCATATAGCAAATTACTAAGGGAAACTCTTGCCAAACTGGAATACCTAGGGGTGCCCGGGTGGCTCAGTGGGTTAAGCATCAGGTCATGATCCTGGGGTCCTGGGATCGAACCCCATGTCTGGCTCCCTGCTCAATGGGGAGTCTGCTTCTTCCTCTGCCCCTCCCCTGCTGTTCTCTCTCTCTCTCTCTCTCTCTCTCTCTCTCTCGAATAAACAAATAAAATCTTTAAAAATAAATACATAAACTGGAATATCTAGGGGGAAAAAAAAAACCACTGAAGGATATTCAAGAAAAGGATCAGACATAGCAGCACCTGAACCCAGTCCTATGAGACAAAACTGATGACTCTAAGAGTGAGCAGAGGGATGAAAGTCCTGATTCTGCCATTGGTAGGGGCAAAACCAATGAAAATTTCTTCTCACTCTGAGTCTGGGGTGGTGTGTTCTGGAAACTGTGCCCTTAACCCTGCACAGAGAGATTTACATTTCCATGGCAGAATATATAAAGTGCAAGAAAAGATGAAAGAGGGAGAGAGAAAAAAAACAAAAATCTTTTAGCCTGATTTATGCTTGATTTAGTTCCTGGTTTACCATCATATGTTGCTCTGCACTTGCAAATGGGGGATGTAATTCCATTTCTGAGTTATATATGTCCCCAAATGCAGGAGCTTAGAGGGCTATGGAGGCAGAGTCTACTGTTCATGGAGTAAGATATTTCAAAAGTGGCAAACCCTCCAGGAGTAAGTTATTTGGAGAATGCTAGCAAGAGGAGGAGTGTACAAACTCTCTATAGCCAGTGGTAGAGTGTCTGTAATCTTTGTAGAACATTTGGGATGATGCGGAGGGGAAAAGGATGATATTAATTGAGCCAACTCTTATTAGATCCCTGCTAAGGGATATCTATACTAGATCCTATTAGTATACTATTAGATCCCTGTTAAGAAGTAAACTAAATTCCACTCTAATACAGGTTTTCTCATTATCCCAATATATCAAAAGGAAATACCAAAATCATAGATGGATGTCTTTGCTCCTAGGGGATATCAAAGAGCTTGGTACCACTAATTCTTTGTGGAAATATTTACCTATTTTAGGTTTATTACAAGAATTAGTAGAACATAAAAAAAATGATTAGTAGAATATCGATTATCCTCTAACATTTTTTTAAAAGATTTATTTATTTATTTGACAGTCAGAGATCACAAGTAGGCAGAGGGGGCAAAGCCTACTCCCCACTGAGCAGAGAGCCCGAGGTGGGGCTCAATCCCAGCACCCTGAGACCATGACCTGAACCTAAGGCAGAGGCTTAACCCACTGAGCCACCCAGGCACCCGGTTATTCTCTAACATTTAAAGAGTACTTTTAAAATCACAAACCTACATCCCCCCATATCTAGTTATTTTGGAGGAGAAAAATGGTATAATTCTATAACAAAAACATTATACTATAAACTATATCTATAGTTATGTCTCTGATTTCATTCCTGACACTGTTCCTTTGAGTTTTCTTTGCATTTTAAAAATTATTTTGGCATAATACATTAGTCTTCATTTATCTTGATTCAAAAGAACTAGTTTTGTGCTTGATGTAATTTACTCTATTAATTTCTGTTCTCATCCTATTTCTTTGAGCTAATTCTGTTCTTCTAACTTCTTGAATTGGACTTGTAGCTAATTAACTTTGTTGCCTTTATTAATTTCTAATACAATCAAGCTCTAATGTATTAATCTCTATGCTAGGAGCTTTGGTATGGGGTGATTTTTTTCCAAATTTTATATGTTAAAATGTTCATTGCAAATTGTAGCTGTGAAAAGACCTAACAGTAAGGAAATTGTCTTGAGTATTTGGCATTCACCTACTACAATATTATATAGTTTCTTTTTTTTTAACTTTTGGGGGGGATTTAATTTCTATTTTTTTTTAATTTTTTATTGTGTTATGTTAGTCACCATAAAATACATCATTAGTCTTTGATGCAGTGTTCCCGGATTCATTGTTTATGCACCACACCCAGTGCTCCACTCCCTCCTTAATACCCACCACCAGGCTCTCCCTTCCCTCCCACCCCCTCCCCTCTAAAACCCTCAGATGATTTCTCAGAGTCCACAGTCTCTCATGGTTCGTCTCCCCCTCTGATTTCCCCCAATTCACTTTTCATTTCCTTCTTCTAATGTCCTCCCTCTTATTCCTTATGTTCCACAAGTAAGTGAAACCATATGATAATTTACTTTCTCTGCTTGACTTATTTCACTCAGTATAATCTCCTCCAGTCCCATATAGTTTCAAATGGTTGTAAAACCCAGGTGATCAAGTGGGGAAAGTGTTTTTAACTGAAAAGTAGAGAATATTTTTTGTTTTTGTTTTGTTGCTATATGAAAAGTAGAGAATATTAAATTATATTTACCTTCATGGAAAAAAAAATATGTACCTATGGACAGGAATTAAAGGAACAAGAAAAATTAAGTGGTTGTCTTATGGTTTTATCCTTTTTTTGTTACAAACTTTAGATGAATAATTTTCAAAAATATGTGGGGAATTTTCGCCTTAAGAACAAATGTTACTTATTTGGCAATACGTTGATGTAGTCTATTTCACTAGAAGTGAATTCTCATTTCGCAGAGCAGGGAATTATTATTGCTCATCTATTTGGGATTAGAGTAGATAGAGAGGGTAGGTGGATCTTGTTTATTTTGACCTTCCTCATTTGGGTTGGCAAGGTAAACTTGCAAAGTAAGCAAAGCTGTGATTCCTTTAGCTAAGAACGAGGGAGATCAATGCTTCAAGTGAAGGTAGTTAAGCTGCATGGAATACCACTCATTACTGGGCTGGCTGTAGTAACCATTGCAGATAGTGGTGAGAGATGCAGGAGGAGATGCAGAATACATGCACTAATAATAGACTTGAAAACCTCGTTGGTCAGGTAGACAAGAAATAAGTATAGATATAAAAGATCTTAAAATTTTTGATTAAGAGGACAGACATTTTGGATTTGCATCAAACATTGGACCATGGAGAAGAATGCGGAAAGCTGGAGTGGACCCTCGTGAAGCTGGCAACAGTGACACCTGCCGCAGTCTGTCTACACTGCCTTAAGAGGCATGGGCCTACGTCCTTCTGATTCTGTAGGCGTAGTTTAAATTACTTCTCCATAAGCTTCTTGGAGAAGGCCTTCCCAGTAGATTTTTCTCTTTAGAACTAAGACCTCTTACTGCCTTTATCAGTCACTTGGGAAAAGCCAGTTCATTATTTACTCTTGTGAAATTTGACTCTCATTCTAACCCTCTGTTAGAACTATTACCCTAGGAGTTTTGTAATCACTGTGTTCAACAGTGTTTTTCCCAGATTTTAATTTCTAACATCATTCCTTTTAGGTCTCTTTGTAAAAGTGGTTGATTCCAGAGTGGTGAAGAGTAAGTACAAGATAAGCCTGGAACATTTTGTTGAATTAGGAAGTAAAGAAATACTCAAAAAATTGGTGGGAAATGTTATAAGTATAGAGGGTTCATCTTGAAGGGGCTCACGCTGGCCAGTTATGGAACAAATTGAACACCAAAATATTCAGGTATGGAAATGAATTATAAAATCTTTAAAAATAAGAATTCATGAATGATGAAAGAGAGAGAAAAAAGAAAAAGAAGGAGAGAGGGAGAGAAGGAGGAGAAGGGACTCTTGCTCATAGTAGAATGCCATGTGTCAATGGTAAATGTGCAGAAAGTGTGAGAGTTCAAAACTCATTATTTTTCAACTGTCACAGTAAAGCTTGGATCAAGAAGCAAGGATCATCAGTGGATTCTAAAATTAGGAGAAATTTTTGATAATGAGTATAATATTTATATAGTCTTAAAATGTTTCTCCACAGACTTCATATTAGCTACAAGAGACAAAAATATAATTACATTCTAGGGGCATCCAGCAAAACTTCAATGGATGATCAAATTACATCACCAGTAAAGGAAACAGACACCATGTGCCTATCCTCAGACATGATACCCTGTGAAGGATATGACATAAAGTCATCTATATAGCTTCCTGGGTGAGAGAATATAAACTGCATATTCTTGGATAGTATATGTGGAATATATATGTGTGTGTGTGTGTGTGTGTGTGTGTGTATTTATTTTAGAGAGAGAGAGAAGAGGGAGGGGCTGAGGGAAAGGGAGAGAAAATCCTCAAGCAGACTCCTCACTGAGCACAGAGCCCAATATGGGACTTGATTCCAGGACCCTAGGTTCATGACCCGAGACAAAATCCAGAGCCAACCACCCACTAAGCCACCCAGGTGCTCCTATGTATTTTACACACACACACACACACACACACACACACATATATATGTATATATATGGAATGTTCTATGGAATATACATATTCCATGTATTTTTCCAGCTTTATTGAGAAATAATAGAAATTAGCGTTGTATAAACTAAATTGTGTGAAGTAATGATTTGATACATACATATATGGTGAAATGATTACCACAATAAGGGTAGTTAACTCATTTACTCACATAATTACCTTTTTTTTTGTTGTTTTTGAGGTGAAAACATTTAAGATCTATTTTCTCAGCAACTTTCAAGTATACCATATAGTATTGTTAGCTCTAGTTACCATGCTGTACATCAGATCCCCAGAACTTATTCATCTTAAAACTGGAGGTTTGTATCTTTTGACCAATATTTCATTTCCTCCCCCCTACCTCTGGCAACCACCATTCTATTTCTATCAGTTTGGGTTTTTTAGATTCCATGTATTAGTGACATCATACAATATTTGTCTTTGACTTATTTCAGTTAGTATAGTGCTCTCAGGTTTTATTCATGTTGTTGAAAATGTCAGGATTTTCTTCTTTTCTGGCTCAATAGTATTCCAGTGTGTGTGTGTGTGTGTGTGTGTGTGTGTGTGTGTGTGTATGCGCACGGGCGCGCACTTTTGCGTGCCAAATTTTCTCTCATTCATCTGTCAGTGAACACTTAAGTTGTTTCCATGTCTTGGCTACTGTAAATAATGCTGCCATGAACATGGGGGTGCAGCTTTTTTTTTGAGATAGTGATTTCATTTCCTTTGGATGTTCCCCAGAAATGGAATTGCTGTATCCCCAGAGATGGAATTGCATTATAATTTTTTGAGGAACTTCCATATTGTTGACTAGAGTGTCTGTCTATACCAATTTACATTTTTGCCAACAGTGCACAAAGGTTTCCCTTTCTCATCCCTTAGCACACATTATCTCTTGTCTTTTTGATGATAACCATGCTAATAAGTGTCAAGTGATGTCTCATTCTAGTTTGGATTTGTGTTTCCTGATGATTAGTGATGTTGAATACTTTTTCATGTACCTGTAGGCCATTTTTTTTTATGTCTTCTTTGGAAAAACATCTGTTCAGGTCCTTTGCCAATTTTTTAATAAAATTATTTTGGCTTTTTTTTCTGTTACTTTGTATGCATTTCTTTTATATTTTGAATGTTAACCCCTTATCAGATATATTGTTGGCAAATATTTTCTCTCATTCTCTAGGTTAGACTTTCATTTTGTTAATTTTTTTTCTTTTGCTGTGCAGAAGCTTTTAAAAATAAATGCACCAAAAAAATGCATTCATTTATTTTTGCTTTTGCTTCTTGTGCTTTTCATGTCATATGCAAAAAACCATAGCCAACTCCAATGACAAGGAGTATTTTCCCTATGTTTGCTTCTAGGAATTTTGCATTTTAGTTAATTTTTGTGAGTGGTGTAAGACAGAGGTCTAGTTTCATTCTTTTGCATGTGGGTACTCAGTTTTCCCAACAACACTTATTGAAGAGATTACCATTTCCCCTTTGAGTATTTTTTGACTCCCCTTGTCAAATATTAGTTGACTGTATGTGTATGGGTTTATTTCTGGGTTTTTTATTCTGACCCATTCATCTGTGTGTTAGCTTTTATGCTAGTACTATTGATTACTATGGCTTTGAGGTATAGTTTGAAGTCAGGAAGTGTGATGCCTCCAGCTTTGTTTTTCTTTCTCAGGATTGCTTTGGCTCATTAGAATCTTTTGTGGTTCCATATGAATTTTAGAATAGCTTATTCTATTTCTGTGAAAAATGCCATTGCATTGAATTTATAGATGACTTTGTGTAATATGGACATTTTAACAATACTAACTCTTTTGTTTCATGAACATGGGATATATTCCCTTTTTATTTGTGTTTTCTTTGATTTTTTTCATTAATGTCTCCTTGTTTTCAGCATATAGATCTTTCATCTCCATGGTTCAGTGTACTCCTGAGTATTTTATTGTTTTTGATGGTATTGTTCATGGGATTGTTTTCTTTATTTCTTTTTCAGATAGTTCATTGTTAGTGTATATAAATGCAACCGACTTTTGTATATTGATTTGTATCCTGTAACTTTGCTGAATTTGTTTATTCTAACAAACTTTTGGTTGGAGTCTTTGTGGTTTTCTATATATAACATCATGTCTGCAAATAGAGATAATTTTACTTCTTTTACTTGAATACCATTTCTTTTTCTTACCTCTTTGCTCAATTTCCATATTTTTCTATTTTGTGCCCATCAATTATTGTAACTATAGCTATTTTCAATGCTTTGTCTTCTGTCTTAGCTTATATACTAGAGTGAAATAGTGAATATATCACCATGTTATGGTATTAGAGTATTCTGAATTTGACTATCTACTTACCTTTACCAGTATTTTATGCTTTCATATGTATATACCAGGGCTTTATTTTCATGGTGCTGTTGTCATTTCTGGGAGATTTTCTTCAAATTTATCTTCCAGTTATTATATTGAGCTTTTTACTTTTGCTAGTGTATATTTAATATCAAAAGTTTTGTTTCTTTGATAATCCCTTTATATTGTCTCCTCTTGTTTTATTGTGGCAATATTTAGTCCAGTCTCTCTGAGGACATGAAGGATATTTTCAAGCTTATTTTTCTCCCAGAGCTGTCTGTTCTCTTCGTGATCTTAATATTTGTTTTGGTTTGTGTCTTTCATGTTAGACACTTCCCTTTCTACAGTCTCAATTGTATCTCACCGGATTATCTCATTATAAAATATTTTTAACAAATATTTATTGAGCACCTACTCTGTGCAGCATATCATGGAGGGTTTAAAAGAGAGTTAAAGACCCCAAAAAAGACACATGTTAAACATAAACCAAGTGATTATACAGGCATCTTCATTATATCAAATGTTTCATTTATTAAAAGTAGAAGGGAGAGAAAAAAGAAAGTGGGGGGAGAAGGAAAAAGAAAAAGAGCTTTAAAACAAGAAAAGAAAACTTAGTGTAGTGTTATAATGCCAAAGGAGTGGTAGAATATGTACTACAGGAACCAAAAACTAAGAGAGGTATTTATGGCTTGGATGACTGGGGGAAGAAGGAACGAGCCAGGCTTAGTCTATTCTTTGAAGGACAGACACACATTAAATGCAGAGAGCAAAAGGAAGGATAGTCCTGAATGTGGGGAAAATACAAACTTAAATACGAATATGAGATTAAGGAGTGTGTGTTACAAGGTGGTGGAGTCCGAATGTTGGAATCACTTAGGAAGCTTTGAGGTCTTGGGAGAGGTCTAAAAATGTGTATTTAAATAATATGCCTCAGGTGTTTCTTAGGGAGGCAGCCAAGGGAAGAATAAAGTGAAAAAGTAATCTGGAGACAGACTGTGGCAGGCTTGAATTCTGGACTAAGATGATCTTATGTCATATCCAAGAGAGTGTTGTTTAATGTTTCTCTGTAAGGGTGGTGACCTCATGCACTTGTGTGTTACCAGGAATTAACATCACGTGCAAGAGGGGCTAAAGGGGGCTACAGTGAGAAGCACCAGGTGGTTACTTTATTAACTTGGGAATCAGCTAAGAAGCCCTGTTCTGGTGTTGGATTTCCAGTTGATGGAAAGGAGAAAAGCCTTTAAAAACCGAGAGTAAGGATTATGGAGAGAACATTGCTGCACTTGTGGAAGGAACATTGTTGCATTTGATTGTAGCCAAAAGGCTGGAAGTGATTGAAGAGAACATTGTGGAAGAAGCCAGAAGTTGAGCCTCGTTGACTGGGAGGAAGGTGGAGCTAGTCAAGGAAATGAGACGAGACGAGAGGATTTTTTTAAATGTTAAACCTGGGATTAGATGTGTTGAGTTTGAAGAAATTACCCAGAGAGAAAAAGTTTAATGGGCTTAGGGGAAGGTTTGACCTAAAGGTATAGATTTGGAGTCCTTGGTATAAAAGCAGTGCTGGGGCGCCTGGGTGGCTCAGTGGGTTCAGCATCTGCCTTCTGCTCAGGTCATGATCCCAGGGTTCCGAAATCGAGTCCCATATTCAATACATGTGTACCAGCAAGACATGTTCATTTCTACTTAGGGCATTGTCTACTTCGGTAGGAGCAGGGACGACTTTAACTTCACTCATTGAATAAGGAAATAGTGTTGAAAACCTGAGTTAACTAGCAGTGTATTTCCAAAGTAAAGAAAAAAACAGGTTTTAGAATCTTATTGGTTGGTGCCCCCGGCCAGCCTTTTATTTGGGTTAGGGTTGACCCTGAAAGCCCTTCATCCTTAAAAGTCAGTACATCGTTTCTGAAGGCAGAAACAATGACATGAACAGAGTACTCACACACTTTCACTTGTACCCACACCTGAAAAGGTACACCTCCGTTTTCTGCTCAGAATATGGGCTGTCCTCACCCGGCCACAACTGGAGGTGGCGCTCCTTCCCTTACAATTCCCTGTGATTGATGCCTCCTGTTTCTCCTCAGCGGTAGGGATCCTTTGCTTGGCGGCATTAATAAAAGCCTTGGTGAGGTGGGGTGTCTTTTCTCTAAATAAGGTCTGAAGTACTGGTTATACCTTTGACCAGATGTTCTCATTTCTGAACCCAGTTCATATTGTGCAACTTAAAGTTTAAAGTGATTTACTATCACTTAAGAGTGACCAGGATAGTCAATGAGACTGGCAAAGATTTTATCCAATGGAAAGGGGAAAAACTCTTCGGGTAAATAAATGCTAAACGGACATTGGTAGATAAAATTAAAATTGCATTTTGAAAAGCTCCCATGAGTTGTTCTTGTTAACTTTTGCAATATCATGGGATCGTATCTAATGCAAAATGTCCCTATTTACTTCAAGGTAACATATCAGTCAGCAAATATTCATTGAGTCTCAGCTCTTTGCTAAGCACTATTTGGACACTGAAGGAACCATTTTGAGCTAAATAGACATTGCATCTACCCTGAAGCATTTGTTCAGAGCTGACATCAAAGTTCTCTGCCACCTAACCAGATCTGAGAACCACTGTACTCAGGTAAACGGGGGATTCTTCATAAGCTTCTATCTGGACTTGGAATCGTACCTGGGAATAGAAGCAGTTGTTCTCATTAGAGCAATCTGACAGAGCTGCTTATTTAAATAGGTGACTTTCCTCTTGAGAGGATTGGGCAATGACTGCAGTTTTCTCCGTCTCCAAGATCTCCTTAAAACTGGTATTTCAAAACTCACTGCCGTGAAAAGCACTCAGGGAATGGAGCTGGTATGTGCCATTTTGACAATCAGGAAACCTGAGTCTCCAGGGAATGTATCAAAAATTCAAGACTCATTAGAAATTATTCATGGCTGCAGCAGTAGGAATCTAACAGCCCGATCTAGAGTAGGCAGTACTGAGTGCCGGGTGGCATCAAGTGCCCTGCGGCCATGATGTTCCGTGATGGCAGGGGAGGGGGTGCCACTAGGGGCAGGGGTGTGCACAATTTTACACTGTTTCCTGCTGCCGGCTCTCTTCCTTTTTGACATTTCCCAAGCCTGGTTTCCCACCTTCCTTTTGGTTCTATGAGCAATCTCAAGTCTGTCTGATAAATTCCTTTTTGACTTAACATTAGCCAGAGTTGGTTTCTGTTGCTTGCAATCAAGAATGTTAACTGATAGGGAAAGCCAACTGATACTTTGCTCCTAGGTCGTGGCTCCAGATGAATTATTATTCTCTGTTCATAAACTCAATTTGACATGAGATAAGGCAGAAACATTTTCTCCTTTTCATGGCTTTTAGGAACACTTCATTATATATGCTGAACTTAAAGAACAGGGTCCCACCATACTCTTTGGGTGGGGGCAGGCTACTTTGCAGAGACTAGACTGTCTGTTTAAGAAGGGCACCTGGAATTTATTGAAAACCTAACATAAAATAAGCACTTTGTTAGATGTTGCCTCGTAGCTCCTTAATTCCTTACATCCACTGTGTACACTAAGAATTATTATTCCTGTTTTATAGAAGCTCAGAGGAATTAAGAAATTAAGGCACTTCCATAAAATTCCACAACTAGTGGTGAGGAATGACTCCAAAGTTCATTCTGTTTTGCTGCATCTCAATGTATATATAGGAAATCAAGTTTGCATCATTCAGAATTTATCCAGTCTGGTGTATCAGGACTAGTGCTCTGAAGTCAGTGTCCCAGCTGTCGCTGAGCTGTGATCTTGGGAAAGAGGCAGTGAGTCTGGGGACTAGGGAGACAGTTCTCACAGTCTGCAAACATCCCAGTCCCCGAGGTGTAGGAATCATACTGGGGCTGGTGTTTCAGTCAGCCTATGGGACTCTGCTTCCTAGAACCCAGTTTTAGGGAAACCACATTCTTCTGTTTCCCCCCCATTTCCTGAGACATCAGTCTGTAGTAAACAAAAGTCCAAATGCATTCTGGTATTTTTCTGCCTCTATTATTCCTGTTTATTTTCCTTTAGAATTGACTCATTTTAAGGCCTCCTGTTTGATATTAATGAGCTGTGACATTGTTTAAAATAGCTTATGAAATTCTGAAAATTTTAACATTTTCAAAAAAATATTTCAACGTTTTCTTCTGTAATTTGTGCAAATGTAGAAATCTGTCAGAAATGTGGAAATTTCAGTCTTAAAAACATAATGGGTCAGATTATTTTCATTGGAAAGAGGAAAGTGTGACAAAGATCATTAGAAACAGAACTTGAGAGGCACCTGGCTGGCTGAGTCAGCAGAGCCTGACTCTTGATCTTGGGGTTGTGAGTTTTCAAGCCCCACATCGAGTGTAGACTACTTAAAATAAAATAAACAGAAATTGAACAAAAATGATGAGTTCCATATTCTATGTAAGGCTAGAGGTACTTTTCATTTTGATAAGTGACATAGGAGTTTTAACTTCCATTCTACTTGTTTGAAAACTACAGAATGGATAGCTTGCCTTGCTTAAAATTGTGTCCTTCTTCTTAATTAGGGTCACATAACCTGCCCTATACTTTGAAACATAGAGACATAGAGACTTTGAGCCATTAATAAAAGGATAGGTGATACCCACACAGGAACACAGGAGAAGAAAAGTCAGCTTCAGATGTGAGACAAAAATAGATCATCTCCACGATTCCTCCTCTTTCTAGGATTCTGTGAGAGTTTAAATACAAAGTTTTTAACAACTGAATTTTTTCAGAACAATATAGCTTGTATATTTCCAAATTATCATGCTTAAAAATAGCTATGGCATGAACTCAGTGACTTAGACAGGTTTCCATCTATTAGGCTTTTGATCTCAGGGGCTAGCCTTCTCCCCCATTCCTGCCACTTTTTAAAAAATTATTACTAAGTCCCTTAAACTTTTAACATAAAAAACTTTCTACAAGTGAAAAGGCATCATCAAATTTATAGGTTACATTTATTTGGCCATAAAGCCTATTTGGAACAATGAATGATTCTTTTTTAAAGGTTTTCAGGCATTATCTCGAGTTAATACTTGTTAATGTGCTCATTTGTAGTAATAGTTGTGTTTACTCTTTACTCAGTGAGTCAGCTCTGCTACCACAGGTGACTGAATTTGATAACTGCGAACATTTATAAATGCAGAGCAAAGACAACTCCTCCATAGATCAGTTTAACGTGCACGAAGGATTTACATTTCTGCAAAACTGTTCCTTAGAATCACTCGAGAGTATTTCTAAGTCTGGACATGCCTTTCTGCCCTTGGGTTCTGCTTTCAACCTCTCATGTTTATATTCAACTTGAAATCTAATTTTCATAAATGCCTGGGTTTAAAATAGGCTATGGGTTTAAATACAGGAAAAGAATTGTTTGTGTAAAACACTAACCAGGCTTTTGACTTCCCAGGTCTTTTATTGAGCTGTCATTTTGTGATAGTTATTTGGTGACACCATTCATTTTATTCTGCCTTGCAGAGAACCACTAAATTAGAATAATGGATTGTGCTTTCAATTAGACCCCATACAACCTTGTATACCTTAATAACCGAATAGATGAGAAAATGCCATAAAATGCAGTTCTTTATAATGGCTCTATTTCCCCACTACATGCTGGTGTAAGATTGTAAATGTGATCCCAAGGGAAGATATTAGCGCCATGACCTCTCCCAGAAAAATTTAACTATTGGATTTTAAAATACTTGCTCACTAAACAAAAACAAACAAAAAAAAAAAATCAAGAAATAAGGGAAGATGTTGGGATGAATGCACTTTTGCTTAACTTACTCTTTTCAAATGTGTAAAAACTGAACAAACATCACCCGACCTATTCATTTATTAAGGGAGAATGTGCAAGTCTAAAAAAAAAAAAGAAAGAAAGAAAAAAGAAAAAGAAATACCTATACTAAAAACCTATTTAAAACCACAGCCCTGTGGCCCATCTTGATGGATATAAAGTAACATTATTATTTCTGTGAGATAAGATTAAGGAGAAAAATGGAAAAAAAATCAGAAAGGACTGACTAAATACTTAGAATGTATGCCTAGCATATGTATCAATCCCAAATATAAGTCACTTTGCCCTTCAGTTCCCAGCAGCAGTACCATTTTTGCAATCCCTGCATATCCAGCATGAAAAGTAGTTATATAACATAGCATGCCTGATTTTAGAGCCAAAAACAAGTAGAACTTTAAAAAATATTTAAGTTATTTTATGATGTTGAAGATTTTGACATTTTTCCTGGTCTCCTAATGATGTGTTCATAATTTTCATCGTATCATCAGTAGGTGGCCTTTTTGTTCTGTGGATGGTTTCCTCTGTTCTGTGAAGGTTTTTTTTAGTTTGATGTAGACCCAATAGTTTATTTTTGCTTTTCTTGCTTTTTGTTTTTGGTGTCAGATTTAAAAAATCATCACCAAGATGGATGTCAAGGGGCTTGCCAACTTTTTCTTCTGGGAGTTTGACGGTTTCAGGTCTTACATACAAGTCTTTAGGCCACTTTGATTTCATTTTTGTGTATGGTGTGAGGTGGGGGTCCACTTTCATTCTTTTGCAGCATACAGCAACCCTATTTCCTTGTGATTGTCCTTTCCCTATTGTATATTCTTGACTCCTTTGTCATAAATTACCTTTGCAAAGTTTCTTTCTGGGTTTTCTATTCTGTGTCATTGATCTGTGTGTCTATTTTTTTTTTTTTAAGATTTTATTTATTTGACAGACAAAGATCACAAGTAGGCAGAGAGGCAGGCAGAGAGAGAGAGGGAAGCAGGCTCCCTGCTGAGCAGAGAGCATGATGTGGGGCTCGATCCCAGGACCCTGAGATCATGACCTGAGCCGAAGGCAGAGGCTTTAACCCACTGAGCCACCCAGGCGCCCCTGTGTGTCTATTTTTAAACCAAGACCATGCTGCTTAAATTGGTATAGCTTTGTAATATAGTTTTAAATCAGGGAGTGTGATGTCTCCAGCTTTGTTCTTCTTTCTCAAGATTGTTTTGGCTCTTCAAGATCTTTTATGGATCCATACAAATACTAGGACTGTTCATTCTATTTCGTGAATTAGGAATTGCATTGAATCTGTTTATTGCTTTGGGTAGTATGGCCATTTTAACAATACTAATTCTTCCAATCCATGAGCACAGAGTATCTTTTCATTTATTTGTGTCTTTTTAAAAAAAATATTTTACTTATTTATTTGAGAGAGAGGAAGCATAAGCAGGGCAAGGAGTAGAGGGGGAGGGAGAAGGAGAGAGAGAACCTCTCAAGTGGACTGCACTAATCATAGAGCCCAATGCGGGGCTCAATCCCAGAACCCTGAGATCATAACCTGAGCCAAAATCAAGAGTTGGATGCTCAACTGACTGAGCCACCCAGGTGCCCCAGGTTTTGTTTTCTTTAGTTTCTTTCATTAATGTCTCATAGTTTTCAATATACAGGCCTTTCACCTTCTAGGTTAAATTTATAAATTGATAGGCTTTTATTTTTTCAATGCAGTAGTAAATGGGCTTGTTCTCTTAATATCTCTGATAGTTCATTATTAGTGTATAGAAATGCAACAGATTTTTGTGTAATGATTTTCTATCTCCAACTTTACTGAATTCATCTTTTCTAACAGGTTTTTGATGGAATATTTAGGGTTTTATATATATAATATTGTGCTATCTGCAAATAGTGGCAGTTTTACTTCTTTTCAATTTGGATGTTCACCCTTAGAGCATGATGTGGGGCTCGATCCCAGGACCCTGAGATCATGACCTGAGCCGAAGGCAGAGGCTTTAACCCACTGAGCCACCCAGGCGCCCCTGTGTGTCTATTTTTAAACCAAGACCATGCTGCTTAAATTGGTATAGCTTTGTAATATAGTTTTAAATCAGGGAGTGTGATGTCTCCAGCTTTGTTCTTCTTTCTCAAGATTGTTTTGGCTCTTCAAGATCTTTTATGGATCCATACAAATACTAGGACTGTTCATTCTATTTCGTGAATTAGGAATTGCATTGAATCTGTTTATTGCTTTGGGTAGTATGGCCATTTTAACAATACTAATTCTTCCAATCCATGAGCACAGAGTATCTTTTCATTTATTTGTGTCTTTTTAAAAAAAATATTTTACTTATTTATTTGAGAGAGAGGAAGCATAAGCAGGGCAAGGAGTAGAGGGGGAGGGAGAAGGAGAGAGAGAACCTCTCAAGTGGACTGCACTAATCATAGAGCCCAATGCGGGGCTCAATCCCAGAACCCTGAGATCATAACCTGAGCCAAAATCAAGAGTTGGATGCTCAACTGACTGAGCCACCCAGGTGCCCCAGGTTTTGTTTTCTTTAGTTTCTTTCATTAATGTCTCATAGTTTTCAATATACAGGCCTTTCACCTTCTAGGTTAAATTTATAAATTGATAGGCTTTTATTTTTTCAATGCAGTAGTAAATGGGCTTGTTCTCTTAATATCTCTGATAGTTCATTATTAGTGTATAGAAATGCAACAGATTTTTGTGTAATGATTTTCTATCTCCAACTTTACTGAATTCATCTTTTCTAACAGGTTTTTGATGGAATATTTAGGGTTTTATATATATAATATTGTGCTATCTGCAAATAGTGGCAGTTTTACTTCTTTTCAATTTGGATGTTCACCCTTCCTTCCTTCCTTCCTACCTTCCTTCCTTCCTACCTTCCTTCCTTCCTACCTTCCTTCCTTCCTTCCTTCTTCTCTTCTTTCCCCTCTTTCCTCCTTTATCTCTTTTTCCCTCTTTCTTTCTCTCTCTCTCTCTTTCTTACTTTTTCCTAATTGCTCTGGCTATGGGCTTCTAATACTGTGTTGAATAAGAGTGGTAAAATGGGCATTTTTCTCTTGTTCCTGATCTCAGAGAAAATGCTTTCAGCTTTTCACTGTTGAGTATGATGTTAACTGTGAGCTTGTCATATAGGACCTTTATCTTGTTGAGGCTTGCACCCTCTATACCCTCTTTGTTAAGTTTTTTAAAAATCATAAATGGATATTGAATTTTGTCCGATGTTTTTTCTATATCTATTGAGGTGATCCTCTGACTTTTATCCTTCATTTTCTTAATGTGATATGTCACATTAACTGATTTATGGATGTTGAACTATCCTTGCATCCCTCAAATAAATCTCACTTAATCATGGTGTATGATCCTTTTAACGTATTATTGAATTCAGTTTGCAAATATTTTGTTGAGGGTTTTGCATCTATATTCATCAGGGATATAGGCCTATAAGTTCCTATCCTGTGATGTCTTTGTGTGGTTTTGGTATCAGATATTGCTGGAATCATAAAATGAGTTTGGGAGAATTTCCTCCTCTTCTGTTTTTTGAAAGAGTTTGAGAGGGATGGTATGAATTCTTGGAATGGTAGAATTCACCAGCAAATCTTTCTGGTCCTGGGCTTTGGGTTGGGTTTTGATTATGGATTCAACTTTCTTACTAGTAATTAATCTGTTCAGATTTTCTATTTCATTTTGATTCAGTCTTAGTAAGGTTGTATTTTTCTAGGAATATTTCCGTTTCTTGTAGGTTGTCCAGTTTATTGACATATAATTGTTTGTAGTCATCTCATTACCCTTTGTATTTCTGTGGTATCAATTGTTACATCTCTTTCATTTCTGATTTTATTTATAATAATCCTCTCTTTTTTTCTTGATGAGTCAAGCTAAAGATCCATCAATTTTGTTTATCTTTTCGAAGAACCAGCTCTTCGTTTTATTGATATTCTCTATTATCTTTTTAGTATCCATTCATTTATTTTTGGTTTAATCTTTGTTGTTTCCTTCCTTCTACTAACTTTGCACTTTGTTCTTCTTTTCCTAGTTCTTTGTGTTGTAAAGTTAGGTTATTTATTTGAGGCTTTTCTTGTTTCTTAAGGTAGGAATTTATCACTATGACCTTCCCTTTTAGAACTGCTTTTGCTTCATCCCACCAATTTTGGTATATTTATATTTCCATTTTCATTTGTTTCAAAGTATTTTTTTATTTCTCTTTTGATTTTCTCCTTGACCCATTTGTTGTTCAGTAGCATGTTGTCTAATTGCTACACATTTGTGAATTGCCCAGTGTTTTTCATGTAATTAATTTCTAGTTTCATGGCATTGTTGTCAAGAAAGATGCTTGATTTGATTTCACTTCTCTTAAATTTATTAAGATTTGTCTTTTTTGCCCAATATAGGATATATCCTGGAAAATTTTCCACTTGAAAAGAATGTATATTCTGTTGCTTTCAGATGGAATGATCTGTATATATCTCTTAAGTCCATCTGGTGTAATGTTTCACTTAAGGCCTGTGTTTCTCTATTCATTATCAGTCTGAGTGATCTATCTATTGGTGTAAGTGGGGTATGAAAATCCCCTACTATTATTGTATTGCTTCTATTTCTCCCTTTAGGTCAGTTAATATTTGCTGTATATATTTATGTGCTCCTCTGTTAAGTGCATACATATTTACAAATGTTACGTCATCTTGTTGGATTGACCTCTTTATCGTAATGTAATGCCTATCTTTATCTCTTATTACAGTCTTTGTTTTAAAGGCTATTTTATCTGATATAAGTATAGCTACTCTAGCTTTCTTTTGGTTTCCATTTGCATGGGATATCTTTTTCCATCCCTTCACTTTCAGTCTCTGTGTGCCCTTATATCTAAAGTTAAATTCTTGTAGGCACCTTATGGACAAGTCTTACTTGTTTCTTCTTTTTATCCACTTAGCCACTCTATATCTTTTGATTATAGAATTTCAGCCATTTATATTTAAAATAACTATTATTAGCTGTGAACTTACTGATATTTTGTTCATTGTTTACTGGCTGTTTTGTAGTTCCTCTCTTTCCTTTCTTTGTCTCTTGCTTTCCTCATTTGTGATTTTACGACTTTCTTTCACAATATGCTTACATTCTTTTCTTTTTATCTTTTGTATATTTACCATAGGTTTCTGGTTTGGGGTTACCATGAGGCTTATATAATAACTTACATCTATAACAGTCTATTTAAGGTTGTTATCAATTTAAGTTTGATCCCATTCTAAAGCTCAACCTTTTTATTCTCTATCCCTCATGTTTTCTTTTTTTTTTTTTTTTAAGATTTTATTCATTTATTTGACAGAGAGAGATCACAAGTAGATGGAGAGGCAGGCAGAGAGAGAGAGAGAGGAGGAAGCAGGCTCCCTGCTGAGCAGAGAGCCCGATGCGGGACTCGATCCCAGGACCCTGAGATCATGACCTGAGCCAAAGGCAGCGGCTTAACCCACTGAGCCACCCAGGCACCCTCATGTTTTCTTTTTGATGTTACGTTTTATGTCTTTTTATCTTGTATATTTCTTAAGTAATTATAGTATCATAGTCATGTGGTCACTTTTCTCTCATAACCCCATAATATCTTTGAAATCCATTAATCTCTTACCTTTACTATATATTTACCTTTCCAGGGAGATTTATTCTTTCATATGTCTTCTTGTTATTAATTAGTGCTCTTTCTTTTTGCTGGGCACACACTCTGTGTATTTAGTCTTCCTTGCTGATTGTTGAGTCATTGAATCTTGTTTACTTTTCTCAAGTGGCAGAACACAGCCAAGAAATTGATAATTTCTATTTACCTGAAGGGCATGAAAATGTAATTTATTTCATCATCCATTCCTTATGTGCCTCACTCTTTCTGAAGATGAAAAGAACTGGAGGTTAAAAGTATGGAAGAATTTTGTACATGATGAGCATACTAGCACTGCCACAGGGTTTCTTTTTTATTATTATAAATTTAACTCAGATGACAAGAAGGGTTGAGGGTACCATCTTAAAGAATAGTAAGTCAAGCTACTTTTATTCCTTTAGAAATTAACTCTTCTTTTATCTCATTTCTGCTCACTAATACAACAGAAATCAACAGAATATGTACAGTTCCAAATTTCAGGTGAACTCTACAAATCACATTAAAAGCAATTATATAATTGCCCCAAATTGAAACTTTTAAAAAACTTAATTTAGCTAAAAAATAAAAGTGAAGTTACCATAATTTTTCCATAATTATACTAGAAAATGAAAGTTTTTGCATGTTACATTCAGAATTAAGCTTTCTTATGTACTAGGCTAGGTCCCATGTACCATTTCAGATGGAGCTAGTCTTACTATATGGAGACTTAAATAATGAATTTGGGACAGTCTTCCTTCTAGGCATGCTGGTTTGATCTGTGCTCTGTCTCCTTTACTCCATAATTGCTTATGTATGAGGCGTACATGAGTTTTCAATAAATGTTGATTGAATGAATTATGATGTTTAAGGCACCAAGTAAAGGAATCAGGCTAGATATTTTCTATTTATCTTCTTCTTAGAATAGGTGCCCATTCGACCATAAAATAAAATCAGGAGACCTCACACCAGATCAGTTTGGTTTGGTTCATTCTGACATAAGAATATTTCTAGTGATTCCTCAGAGCAATGTTCTTCCTTTTTCACAGCTCTGATGGACGAGTTTCTACTTATAAATGTTTTTGATCCCCTTGTTTAAGCAGTATTCTCAGATGTATTCTCGGAGTGTTCTCAAAGATGTACAATTTCAGAGTATAGTACATTTATTCATCCATTAGCTTTACTGCAGCTTCCCCTACTCTTGTTACAAATTCTAAAATGTGTTAAGTAGTATATGTCTAATTTAGTATCAGAATCCCATAGAGGTCTAAAGAAAGAGTCCTAGATTGTTGCCAGTTTTTAAAAGAAAGAGTAACTTAGAGCAGGGAAGATTCATTCATTCAAAATAATCTCACAGAGGTTATGTGGCACCTAGAAAGCATGATTCCTTATTCTAATTTAATGGTTCTTAGTACAGCAGAATAAAGTAACAGCTAAGTACCAGGGATTATACTGGGCCCTGAGGCTACAGCAGGAAACAGAATGGAAGAAAATTCTCATCTTTTCAAGCTTACCTTCTCGTATAGGGAAACAGTCAATAAACAAGTGACTAAAATACCATAATTAATTTATATTAAGATAACACATTTTTGCACATTTTTGTACCTCAGAGACTTTTTTGTGTCTCATAGTTATTGTTGGCCTAGTGTCAATCAAGATGTAGCTGTTATTGCCTATTCATAATGTAGCAAAACTTATAGAGTGAAGTCAGAAGTTTGGGGCAAAATCCTGGAGACACCAGCAGAAGATTGGGGAATACTTTGTCTTTAAAGTGGCCGATAGGACAAAATACAGTATTGAGTGGAAAAATAACTGTGTCGATGAGTCTGGGTTATCTGGTCCAAGGCAGTTAAACTCTGAATAGGACACAGTTTTAGGAACATCTCGATTTATGTTGCTGATATTTTCCCCTTGAGTTTGCATAATAGTGATATATAATAAAAACAAATGTCTAGGTAAGGCCAAAATAGCTGCTATAGTGAGTGTAAAATAACTAAAAAACAATTTTTTTTCTTTAAAGATTTTATTTATTTATTTGACAGACAGAGATCACAAGTAGTCAGAGAGGCAGGCAGAGAGAGAGAGGGGAGAAGCAGGCTCCCCGCTGAGCAGATAGCCTGATGCTTGGCTCCATCCCAGGACCCTGGGATCATGACCTGAGCTGAAGGCAGAGGCTTAACCCTCTGAGCCACCCAGGCGCCCCTAAAAACAATGTTTAATTTAATAAATTCTTCACAGAATTATAGTGTTTCTTATCATTTATGGTCTCCTAGATGTGAGGAAATATAATATGTATATATTTGATGATAATAAATGCTTCAGAGAGGACTAAAAGATAGAAAAGTGAATAGGGAATGTCATGGAGTGGGGTGGTTTGCAATTTTAGTCAAGGTAGGCAGGAAAACCCTTGAGAAAGTACATTTAAAAGACTTTTCTTTTCTTTTCTTTTCTTTTCTTTTTTTAAAGACTTGAAGAATTTTGCAGGTAAAGTGAGCAACCAGTGCAAAGGCCCTAAGCAACAGCATACCAAGCTTATTTGAGAAACAGAAAGGAGGTCATGTGGCTAGAGGGCTGTGAGAAAGGAGATGAAGTTGAAAGTTAAGGGAGACCAGCTCACACAGAGCCCCATAGGAGATTGTAAAGATGCACTTTGAGATTGAAAGAATTTTCACATTTATTCTAAGTTAAGTTAGGATCCATTAGAGGATGTTGTGCAAGAGTGACATGATCCAACTTACATATTTAAAGAATCCGTGAAGCTTCTAGATGGAGAAAAAGCTGAAGGAAGACAAGGACAGAATTGAGAGAACTGTTAGGAGGATATCAACATAAACCAGGCGGGAAATGATGGTGGCTTGGACCAGTGTGGTAGTGTTGTGGGGATAATAAGTGATGGAATTCATGATTCATTTTGAAGATAGATCCCAAAGATTTTGCTGATAATTTGGATGAGGAATATGAGAAAAAGAAAAAGATTCAAGGTGACTCCAAGGTTTCTCATCTTAGCAACTACAGAGAAGGAGTTGATATTAACAGAGATGGGGAGGACAATCAGAAGATCCAGGGGCACCTGGGTGGCTCAGTTGGTTAAACATCTGCCTTTGGCTCAGATCACGATCTCCTGGTCCTGGGATCGAGTTCTCTTTCAAGTAAATAAAATCTTAAAAAAAGAAGAAGAAGAAGTGGGAGGAAGGGGGATGAAGAGATGATCCAGTAGGACTAACAGGAGTTCATTTTTAAACATGTTAAATTTGATATGTCTATTAGACATCCAAAAGAGGATGTCATGTAGACAATCAGATAGGTGAAACTGGAGTTCTCACCACCATTCTTCCCCCAAATCTCCCATCATCTACTCATTGGCCAGAGTGTGTCCTGTAGTTTCCCTGGAAAGAGTAATTTTTCCATGGGGTCCTACGTTCATATGAACAATGTTGCCTGAGTTCTTACATGTTCAAAACTATTTCATAATACCAAGTTCTGAAGAGAATGTCTAACAACAGAATCTATCAGTCATAGTTTACAGTGTAAATTGGTACAACTACTGTGGAAAATGGTAACATTCAATTTTAAGGTCGAACATTTACAGACTTTAAGAGCCAGCAATTTCACACCAACATTTATATCTGAGAGGAAAATATTGACAAATATATTAGAGGCTGTGCACAAAATGTCAAAATAGTATTACTGCCTAAAAAGACCAGGAAATAACCCAAAGCATTTCAACAAAATAATAGAAAAATTGTGGTATATCCCCACAGTAGAATATTATATAGCAGTCAAAATGAATGACCTACAGCTAAATCCAAAATAACCAATCAGCAATGTGCTGTATTTCATCTATTCACACATGTGTAATTTTTCTTATGACATCTCAGAAATCTTAGCTTACTTGGCAGAGGTTTTTTGTTTTGTTTATTTGTTTTTTAAAGATTTATTTATTTGAGAGAGACAGAGTGCACACGTGGGGGTTGGGGGAGGGACAGAGGGAGAGATTCTCAAGCAGACTTGGCACTGAGCACAGATCCAGACCTAGGGCTCAGTCACATGACCCATGAGATAATGACCTGAGGCGAGGTCAGAGCCTAACTGACTGAGCCACCCAGGCTCCCTGTGATGTTGTTTTACTGGTGGTTGTACCAGCTATTAAAATATTCTCCTTTATAAGGAGGGCACTTACATTGAGCACTGGATGTTATATGCAAGTGATGAATCTCTAAATTCTACTCCTGAAACCAGCATTACACTATATGTTAACTAACTAGAATTTAAATAAAAATTTGAAACAAACAAACAAACAAAAAGCCACCTTGGTGCAAATAAACCAAACTGAATATTAGATAACAATAAGAAGTGTTATAACACAAGGGACACCTGGATGGCTCAGTCAGTTAAGCATCTGCCTTCAGCTCACATCATGATCTTGGGATCCTGGGATTGAGCCCTGAGTCAGGCTCCCTGCTCAGCAGGGGGGCCTGCTTCTCCTTCTGTACCCTTCACCTCCCCTGACTCTCTCTCCCTTTCATACATATGTATGTATGTATAAATACATAAAATCTTTAAAAAAAAAACAAACCACGTTATAACACAAGTATATAAAAAATGTTGTCCTTCAACTGACAGAATGGGAGAAGATATTTGCAAATGACATATCAGATAAAGGGCTAGTGTCCAAAATCTATAAAGAACTTAGCAAACTCAACACCCAAAGAACAAATAATCCAATCAAGAAATGGGCAGAAGACATGAGCAGACATTTCGGCAAAGAAGACATCCAGATGGCCAACAGACACATGAAA
>NW_019154156.1:6892224-7094698 GCF_002288905.1 Enhydra lutris kenyoni | reverse complement strand
ATGTGCTATGGTGAGTGCTGTGAAGTGTGTAAACCTGGCAATTCACAGACCTGTACCCCTGGGGATAAAAATATATGTTTATAAAAAATAAAATTAAAAAAAAAAATGTTGTTCTTTAGCTCCAAATCCACTCTTCTGTACTCTGCTTTGTGACATAGGAACTGAGAGACTGCAACTCACTTCTGTACTTTGCCAGCTGGCTCTGTTCAAAGCTTTTCCATGGGGAGCACTAGAGGAGGCTTCTGTGCTGGAAGAGGGAGAAGAGTACTCGCTCCTCCTGTTGTTTTCCGGTTTCCTGTCCTTGGGATCTCCCCCCAGCAACCCTTCTTCACAGCAGCAACGGTAATTCCTTCTTACAGTGGCAGCTACACTCAGCCTGTAGCTACCCCATCCCCTGTAGAATCAGTCCGGTAACACCGCCTCAGGAGAGGCAGCTGCCGCCCTCCTTGGAGGCCAAGGTCTGCGTCCCAGGGAACCCTGTTCTCTGGGCTGAGACTCATGCATCAACTGAGCAGTGCTTCCTCCTCAGTTATCTGCCACAGTTTCAGCCCCATATGGACCTTATTCTAAGTTCATCCCTTAGTTTCCTCTATTTTCTTAGCCATAGGGGATGGTAGTTTCTTCCTGTGGTTTCTACCCCCAAGATATCTTAGAGTCCTCTTTCTGCCCTTTCAGTGAAAACAACTTTATTCCTGGTACAGGTGCTTTATGTCAAATACTTCTGGTCAAATGACTGGTGTGGTTTCTGTGTAATACAATGGTACATAAATAATTGTACCCTATATAATTCATTCATAGGATATTAGATTTGAAGTCTCAGAAGATTGTACACAGCAAAATACCTTTTACACGAAGTTAAAAACAAATAAAACTCTATTTTAGGAACACACAGGCATAACTTAGAATAGTTCTTACCTCTGGTATAGGGAAGTAAGTCATGTTAGAGGAGGCCATAGGTAGATATTACTTTACTATAATGTTCTAGTTTTTGTACTTTTTCAAAGATTTTACTTATTTACTTGAGAGAGAGAGAGAGAGCACGAACAGAGAAGAGAGGCAGAGGGAGAGAGAGAAATAGACCCCCCTGCTGAGCAGGGAGTCCGAAGTGGGGCTCAATCCCAGGATCCTGGGATCATGACCTGAGCCGAAGGCAGACGCTACACCAACTGCCACCCAGCACCCCTAGTTTTTTTATTTGGATCCATTGACTTTATTATGTTGTTACATAAATAATAACTACCTACATAGAAACCTGCATGCATAATACATTCATAATACATAGATATATGCATGCATGCATGTAAACATACAGAAAATAAGATAATGGTTAAACTTTAATGCGACTATAAAAACAACTTTGATCAATCCAATTCTCTAAAGATGACATCATAATAAAATCATTTCCCTTTTTACATAAAGTAAGATTTGACTGACTATAAAATTCTTGACTCACTATGCTTGCTTGAGCATACTGCGGATGTTTCTTCACTGTCTTTTGGTCCTGAGGGTTTTTGTGCAGAAGTCAGAAGCCACCCTGCTTTTATTTCCCTGAAAGGGGAGTTCATCTATTGCTTGGCTTCTCCAAAGGCAAGGATTCTTTCTACATCTTTAAAGGATTCCAAAAGGGATTTGTTCTATATCTTTAGAGACAACTTCACCAAAGTGTGACTCGGTGTTGATGGTTCTGGGCCAACTCACAGTGGCTCAGTGTGCCATGAATTTTCTCTAATTATATGTTAAAATATTCATTCTGTTGCTTTCTTTTGGGTTTCTTCTTTGGAATTCCAATTAAGCACAAAAGGGCTATGCTTTTCTTCACTTCTTTACTTCTGTGGCTGTGATCTGTTGCTAACACTAGCTGTGTATTTTTCTTTTCTTTTGTTTCTTTTTCGCACTTCTGTCCTCCATATCCTTTCCTGTGGCCTCCCTGTTGTCAGATCTCCCTTATGCCCTTCCTACTTTATCTTTTATTTCTGTAACTTTTTGTCTTGCTTTCTTCCCTGAGTTCTGCCATCACCTTCTATTGTGTGCTCTGTTCTTCCCTGATGTCTCCATCTTGGCTATGATGTTTTGGATTCATTTAATTTTTTCTTTGAAATAATGATAGATTGTTTGATTATAATTGTTATCTGCTCTATTGCAACTTTCCCTGAATTCCCTGAAAACTTTTCTTTGTCTTACAGAAATATCTTGCAATTCTTTCTCACATATTTTCTTAGAACATTTTTGGATGACTACTCTGTTTCCTTTAACTTTTCTTTTCTTTTCTTTTCTTTTCTTTTCTTTTCTTTTTAATTGCCATATTGTCCTGAACCAGCTTTTGTTTTTGTTTTTGTTTTAGAGAGAGAGATTTTATTTATTTATTTGAGGGCGAGAAAGAGACAGAGACAGAGCACAAGCAGGGAGAGGGGCAGAGGGAGGGGGAGAAGCAGGCTCCCCACTGAGCCAGGAACCTGATGCGGGGCTCAGTTCCAGGACCCTGAGATCATGACCTGAGCCAAAGGCAGAAACTTAACTGACTGAGCCACCCAGGCACCACAAAGGTTAGAGCTAGAGGGATAAATTAGGAGGAGTAAGGGGTGAGGTAGCTTTCCTGACTTAGCAACTCAAGAGCTATACCTCTTCCATTACTACAGTGAGAAATGTTTCCTTTAACCACAACACTGTTGTGTAGCGACCTCTTCTGTGTCTCCCTGAGCTTATCCTGGTTCCAGGTGACTTCTCCAGCCAGCCCTACACTCTCCTAGTTCCTTCACCACTTACTGCAACCCAGAGACTGCCTTCAGCATGATCCCCACACTTCTTAAGGGTGTATTGTGTTGATGCTTTCTGAAATATGCCAACTCTGGACCCCCACGCACCTTCCATACATTTCTTCTTATCCTTCCCTGATTCCTCTAACTTCTCTGTTCTAACCCCTATGTGTAGCAGTTTCTCTCCTAGGGTGGAACATTCCCCTCCAGAAGGAGCAATTCTCTGGCTCTGTCTGAGCCATCCTCCTTAACCCCTCTGGACTTCCCATTCCCCACCTGAATTTCTGTCACATTTTGCAGGCCTCAGCTGTTCTTGGCAGGTCTGGAATGTATATGGAGTTTGCAAGTTTTCTCTCTCTCTCTCTCAGCTTCACTATAAACAAATTTTGTGACTTCTGGAAGGATTCTCTGTGTGGTTTCCAAGAAGAGTTGAAGTAAGATCCAGAATTCAGTTGGCACCAGGTCCCTACCAGTTCTACAACTGTGTTTGAAAAAGAGGAAAGAGAAACTGCCATTGTATTTTCTTCAGAATCTGTTTTCAGTCTTTTAAAGAAAGATGTGAAAATGAAATTGGCCCGAGGTTTGAGCAGATATTGTGACTGACTTGTGTTCATCTCAGTCAACTGTTTTCTTGAAGGTTTGGGAGCACACTTGGTATAGCAGGAATGGAGTGGACAAAGCTGAATTGAATATTGAGAATGAATGGACACACATTTTCACAGGCCCAAATTTGTACACAATTGTCATGATTTCTTGGTTATTTTCTTCCCTTCATCTTGGTGAGAGAAGTCAAAAGAGCAGAGGGAGAGAGAACACACTGAAACTTTGCCATCATCCTATGGAAAGGAATAGAAGGTGCCAAAGGAGACTGAGTTCTGAGCTTCAGTGCAGACACACACACACACACACACACACACACACACACACACACATCCTCCTCAGACAAAAAGCAATTACATAAAGGTTGGTTCAGAGATAAACTTTCAGAGCTGTGCAATCTTAGGAAAAACTTTACCTTAAGTTTGGAAGTCAAGAGTAAGTCAGTCAAATTGCAACTGATAAGAGATTTTAATATAAAAAGGTATCATATTATTCATTTAAATATTGCTGAGTGAAGTAGCTCTTGCATTTTAGCTAGTATCTTCATTCTCTTAGCATTGTGCGATTGTGGGAAAGGCTTAACTCCCTGGGGTGTGAACCCCATCACACCTCTGGGTTATCCACCGAAACCACTGCATTACCACGCTTCGCTGAACCACCATTATCAACCATGCTGATAACCACCATTATCTCATGATAATGGGCAGAACTGCAAAACTCTGCCTTTAAGGAAGAGACTCCGGCTCGCTTTAGCAACAGAATTGTCAGGAAGTCTGCAGAAACCTTAAGACCCAAAGGATCATACCCCCAGTGGCTGGGTTTCAGATCTGACAGAGGGTGGAGGATATTATTTTGGTGAAGAGACTCTCCTCATAATCCCTCACATCATAGTTAGGCTGTTGCTTACTAACACCCCGCCTCTAAGTCTGGCCCCCAGTGACTCTGACGTCCCTAGCCAGATGCACTGTTAACACATTCCACTGACCGCTAGGAGTGGGTGTCAGTGGGACAGCAGGGAAGTGAGGCCGAAATGGATCTCCCCAGTCCCAGGACCTCGTTCTGCTTTGCAAACACTGTGATGCTTGACTTTATTATAGGGATTAAGACCTATGATTTCAGTGATGTAACACTAATAGTCCTCCGTTAATCCAATAATGATTCAACAACTGCTCTTTAGATCCTTTGATTTACAGAGATGTAATGGGGTAGTTTTTAGGTTCCTGGATTCCAGCTACATTAATTGCTATCCTTAAAGTGCAGCTGTCAAGCCTTTAATCCCTCTTTACTGCAATGATGTTTAATTGAATTGAGTTATATTAAATTACCCTGAATGTACTAGTGACTGTTCAGTTGTTTGTACTGTATTAATTAAAATTTTTTTTATTTTGAAAGGAATCAAATTTTAAGGTACAGACCAGACTACTTCATGTTTTCTCATACAAACCTAAAATATAGGAGATAAAATAATGTGCTGGTGAGGCAAGTAGGGATAGTTTCTAAATATTTTTTTTTCAAGGACATCTGTCCATCTCAATCCTTAGCTAAACTCTAAGAGTCTCTAATAGTGTCACTTATTTATTTTTATCTCCTGTCCTGTATAATAATGTTTGAGATCACTGGGCAAGTTTAATAAATGCTTGTTGCACACGTCACTGAATCTTAACCATGAGCCGCATGGGTTATTCAAGAGGACACACATTCAAAGAAAAAAAGTCCAAGAGGAATTCAAAGCTTCACACATATTTCTTGAAGAAGGTAAAACTCCAAGGCAACTCTTGCTAAAATTCCATTCCTCTCATATAATTTACCACCCTTCATCTCCCAAGGGCCTGTCACTTGCCTTCTTTCCCTCATCCTCCACAACCCCTCCCTGGTCATGATCATGACCCTTTCTGTTGCCTTTCCCAGCATCTCCCTGAGCCCCTCGTCACCAGCACAGCCCTCCAGATTTCCAGAGTGTCAACTCCCCACACTCAATGGCTTCTGTGAAATGAAGTTCCCCCTTCCCTTTCATTACTGTTTCATAGGAATAGAGCAGTTCTCCTTCAGCCCATTCTCCTGATTTGGGCTCACAGCAAATGGAGGGGCAGGTGGAGGGGGTGGGAATGAACAGTGGTGAAAACAAAGCCTAATTTATTTGGCAGAGAGAAAAGCTGGGAACATTCACCTACATTGTCATTTTTATTCCATCCCCTAAAGAACAATTAGATGAAGAATTGGCAAGTTATGAGTATTGATTACATTCCTACTGGGAATCAGGCTCTAAGAATGACATGATAGAATTGAGCTACCTTGTCCTTGTCCTTGAAAGCTTTGTGCCTCAGTGATTTGGGCAGTGTCTTTTGCATGGCCTGGAAGGTGCTGTAAATGCATGAGGGAGAGATGGTACTGAGGTGCTTTCACGGGATCCATCTGGAAAGGGTGATCAGGGGACAAGGGTTGCTAAGATCACAGTGATTTCAGGGATCTATAGGGAGTTGGCTGTTGCATGTAACAATGAAATTTTCACTGGGGTAAAGAGAGTCTGCCTTGTGTTTGGCAAGCAGAGAGAAAAGAAACTAATTTGGTTGAACTAAAAATCTATAAAAGTTTGGCATCTGTACCTCTATAATTTGTTGGGTGGAGATCTGTAAAGTTTTGGACCTGAAGCTGCTGAACCATCTTTTTTTGGTGGTGGTTCTATTCGAATCAATTTCACAGCTTCTTTATAAGTAGTGCTCAAGTAGTAGTATTTAGAATTAAAGAAGAAAGTACTAAGGGAATAGAGGTATTTGTGCTGGTAGCATCTTTAAGTTCAACCAATTTTGTTGTAAACATGTTGAAGTCAAGTAAACTCAGCTGGCATTGATGAAAGATTCACTTTATGCTCGGCACTGTGGGAGATATTGAAATAGTGCTTTCTTTAAAAATTGGGGAAAGTAATACTTCTCAACAATGCCCCAATAAGGTGATTATGAGGCTTAAACACATAATGAATGTAAAATGATAAGTACAACATTTGATACAGACCAGAAGCTCCATAAATATTTGGGAATGAATGAATGAATGAACAAACAATGGGAGTGGGTTAGCCTTGTTATTCTTTAAGCTATACAATGTTTTGAGTCTTTGAAATAAAGCTGGGACTGAGGAGTTAAGAGTCATGAGGTTTGAACTGAGGTCGGTTGTTGAGGCTGAGTTAGATGGTAGTTAGAAAAGTTGGTTCGGAGTCAGATTGTCTGGCCAGAATCCAGGACCCACCATTTGTCAGTAAGTGAAGGTACCTTACCCCTTCAACCTTCACATTCCTCACCTATCAATAGGGATAATAACAAGTCTACTTTGTAGGATTATTGTTAAAAGCATTTAGAATGCTTCTACCATCATGAAAAGTCCCCTGCCCATTTGGAGCAACTGCATTGCCCCCAACCACTCCTCTTTTCTTCTTTTCCCGATCTGTCAGGTCCAGAATCTCCTTAATTGGCTCTTGCCATTAATATCACTTTCTCAAATCCAGTCCCAATAATCAACTGATCTAAGATGAAAATCTGGCCTATAACCATACCACCCTGAACACACTTGATCTCGTCCAAAAAGGAAAATGAGATGGGGCACCTGGGTGGCTCAGTCAGTTAAGCATCTGGCTCTTTGTTTTGGCTCAGGTCATGATCTCAGGGTCTGGGATCGAGCCCCTAGCTGGGCTCCAAGCTGAGTGGGGAGGTTGCTTAGGATTCTCTTCCTCTCCCACTCTCTCCCTGCGCCTCCCCTACTCACATGCGCATGTGTGTGCGTGCACTCTTTCTCTCTCAAATATTCTTTAAAATTTTTTTTTCCTGGAGCACTGGGTGTGGTGCAAAAACAATGAATACTGTTATGCTGAAAATAAATTTAAAAAAAATTTTTTTCCCATAAAATAAAATGAAAATCTGGAGGCACCTAGCTGGCTCAGTCAGTAAAGCATGCCACTCTTGATCTCAGGGTTGTGAGTTCAAGCCCCATGTTGGGCTTGGGGCTTACTTAAATTAAAAAAAAAAAAAAAAACAACTAAAATTAGAAAATAAATAAAGTGAAAATCTGATCCTGTTATCTCCTATTATCTGCAGGATATAAAGTCCTCCTTTCTTCTCATAACAGAAAGCTCTTCATAATATAGCAGTACAGTGTAATGGTTAAAATTATGGGTTTTAGAATCAAATGGACTAGAATTCCAGCCATATTCTTTATTTGTGAAGCCTTAGACAAACCATTTAACATCCCCCATTTTTTTTTTCTGATAAAGATATAACAATAGTACGGTGGTGAATAAACTCTAAGACTATTCCCAGTGTTCCCATCTCCGGGTATACCCACCCTTGTATAATCCAAGTCCCCTTGAATGTGGGTGGGACCTATAATGCTTGTAACCAAAAGAGGATGTTAAGTTGACAAGTTGTCACTTCCAGGATTTACATTACGTAAGACTGCAACATCAGTCTTTCTGGTACACTTTATACTTTGTTCACTTTGAGGAGGAAAGCTGCCATGTTGGGAAAGCCCATGGACTAGGGAACTAAGGGTGACCCTTGGTGGACAGCCAGCAAGTAACTGAGGACCTTAGTCCAATAGCATAAGGAACTGAATGCTGCCAGTAACTCTGAACGCTTGGAAATAGATCCTCTCCTATTCAAGCCTCAGATGAGACCCTAGCCTCACCAACACCTTGACTGCAGCCTTCTGAAGACTCTGAAACATAGTATCCGGTGCCTGGACTTCTGACCTATAGCAAGTGAGATAATAAATGGGTTTTTTTTAAGCCCCTAGATTTATGATAATTATTGTGCAAGGATAAATAATTCAAGTAGGTGCTTTCCTACAGCAGTGACAGTTGGTCTCTCCAAATATCCATGTGCTTCTCTGCATTTCCCAATTTCATTTGCTGGGAAGTTGGGGATATGTGACTAGTTCTGGCCCACAGACTGAGCAGAAGTGACTTTAAGAAGTACAGAGGATCTTCTCAATTCTTTTTCCTCTGTGCTGGTGTCATTAGAGACCACATGCTCCAAATGTCATGGCTACTAGATATAAGTTGGCTGCCCGGCCTACTCTGCACTTTATGAGATGGAAAATAGTCTTTTATTGTGCTAGGTCACTAAGAATTCAGGGTTTGAATATTAACCTGATTAACAAAACTACCCCACAAGGGATATTATAGGATTAACCAAGATAATATACAAAAACAAATAGCATGGATTATACAAATCAACACTCAATAAATTATACCACTTAAGCTTCATCCAGTCTTGTAGTCTATAAGCCCATACTTTGAGCTATTTTTTAGTTCTACAATCACACCATATCATCTCAAGCTTCCTGCTGTTCCCTCTGCCTGGAATGTCCTTCCCTAGCTCACACATCATTTAAAATTTGACTAGGATGGAAACTTTTCTGGGTTAGGTATGTTCCCCTTTTCTTTCCACAGCTGAATGTTTAGTCCATCTGCCACACTAACCACACTGTATTAACCACCTCCTAGGACAGATGGCCAGCACCTTCAAGGGAAGTGTCAGGGGCCCTGTGACATTGAAGGCACTTGATAAATGTTTGTCATTTATTATGTCAGATTTACATCCTTCCTTATTACATACCTGGTTGAACTGGTTTTTAAAAAAATTTTAAACCATTCCCTTTCAAGATTTTTCCATGAAAATAACCCCAGGTGCTATTCATAGAGTAAGAGATCTTTATATTCACATGAAGAGTGTTAATCTCCTACTATCTCCCATCACTCTATTTTAGACTGAGCCCTAGTACTCCTTTTTTTAAAATTTAATTTATTTGATAGACAGAGATTACAAGTAGGCAGAGAGGCAGGCAGAGAGAGGGGGAAGCAGCTCCCTGCTGAGCAGAGAGCCAGATGCGGGACTCGATCCCAGGATGCTGGGATCACGACCTGGGCTGAAGGCAGAGGCTTTAACCCACTGAGCCTCCCAGGCACCTCCTTTTATCTTTCTGTACTTATTTAGATTCTCAACACTATAATCATCTCTCCAAACTCTGTCTTTATTTGTGAAGTAAAGAGTCACACAGAGTGCTCTAGAGTTCAGTCATGACCAGAGGCAATGGAAGACTCTGTAGTCTACTCTGATTTTTGGTTCTTGAACTTGATAATAGTCTCTTAGCTTCTTGTCTCTGGGTCCTGAGCATTTATCAATGCTCTTTTATATTTTCTTCTTTTCCAACTTCCCATATTCAAGGTCAAATTGTTGAGAAGGAAACTAATTTTAACTCTACATTTTCCCTGAGATATGTAATTTGAAACTCTAACTCTAAATTTTAGTGAGGTCCTTCTATACCTTAATGGCCCTTGGTAATAATGAGCAGAACCCCTCTTCTGGACCTTTGGTAGAAAATGATTCAGCTATACTGATCTCAGCCTCTCTCTGTCTCAGCTCTGCACCTCAAGGTTGGCAGATAGTAATTGTGTTAACCCTCACATAGAACTCACAGAGTTCTCAGGAGCTTGAAAAACCGACTTGCAAATGAACATACAATCTTATTAATGTGCTCGCAATAGTTCACTGGTAGAAGCTGAGGCAGCTATTCTTATTTTTTTGCTGCATTTCATTTTGGACTTGGATGTGACAGTATTTGCCTCTTCAAGATGCATTCATTTTCTTAGGCACTATTATATCAGCTGTTCATTTGAAATAGAGTTCTCTGTAGACACGCCATGGCCAGGGACCAAGGAAAAGAGAAAGTATTGCTCATTTAGAAAATTGCTCTCTAGATATGAAAAATGGTACCCAAGTATCAGTGAAGAGCTAAGATGTGTCTGAACGCACCTACACTGTGCCCCAAGAGCTTAGTCGTGGTAAGATACTATCTTTAATAATATTAATGAGAATGATACCTTTAAATAGCATTCTCCAATTTTCCAAGCATTTTCGCATGTATTATTCCAGTAGATCATTGCAGAAATTCTGTGCTTCGGAGTATAGTGTAAATCCTATTTTAAGATGTGGACTCAGAGGACTTCCTCATATTCACAGCCAAAGCAAGTAGCAAAGTTGGAAAGATCACCTAGTATTTTTCACCCTGAAGCCACTTCTGTTTTTACACAGTATAGTATTTTTTTCACCATAGTCTCTTTAGTTGCTAATAAACTTCACTCATATAAGTATTAAAAATGAAATTCTTTCCAAGTTGTGTTTGATTTTTATTGCCCTGGGTTTTAGCCACAGACACATGTAAGCAGGGGTCTCTCATTGGAGGTTTTACTGTTTTCCATGGGCTAGTTGCTCATTTGTCCTTGGGGCTGCAAAGCTGGGGCTGCCCTCAGCCTCAGGAGACTTTTCTTGGTCCTCCCATGTGGTCCCTACATTTCAGAGCCAGCACGTTGAAGCTGTCTCATGCTTCCCACTCTCTCTGCCTTCCCTTTCTGCCTCATACTTTTTTAGTTCTTCTCCTTCCAGCACAAGAGTGTTCTCTGCTCTTAAGGGCAGAAGATTTTTGTTGCGTGGGCTGGTCCAAGGTTTCCAAAAGAGAGCAAAGAGTAATAGCAGGTTCATTTGACTAGCAGATCCAAGCCATGTTCTCCAACATCTACTTTATAAGTAATATGTTACAGGAATATTTTCATCTCCTTCTATTTTTTGCTCCCATCTGCCTGATTCTTATGTCTAATGTACAGTTGGTTCCAAACTCCAGTGAGGAAAGGTTGTTATTTGTTGGTTTTCCTCAAATCTCAACACAAATACAACATGGACAAGACCAGTAGCTTCTTCCGAATTTTTTGGGGTGATTTCTCTATGCCTTCTGTATTAGTTCTCTGCTGCTGTCAGAACAATTTACTTCAACCATAACAGCTTGAAGTAACAAAAACTTTGTGGCCTACCTAAGAGTTTCTTGTCACTCTGAGGTTGTAAATATATTCACATATGTTTGCTTCGAGAAGGGTTATAGCTTTTGTTTTTACATGGGATCCATGATCCATTTTAAGCTGATGTTGTGTTTGGAACGAGGTAATGGTGTGGTATGGTAAACATCAGGGTTAATTTTTCTTTTCCTCGAGGGTATCTAGTTCTAGCACCATTTGTTGAAAAGACCATTCCTTTCCTGTTGAATTACCCTGGCAACTTTTCAAAAATCAAGTGACCCAAGTATAAAAAAATATATGTAGTATGCTATACTTTATCTAAGGAAGATGGGGGTATAAGAACTTATACATGTAATTGTTCACTTTGGCAGTAGATATACAGGAAAGACAAACAGAAGACCAATGAGAGTACTCCAGGGAGCAGGAAAGAATGGAATGGGGACAGTGGGAGTGTGGGGATTGGGCTGTAGGGCTTAGAGGGAGAGGCACCTTTCTTTTTTTTTTTTTAATATTTATTTTTATTATTTTTTTATAAACATATAATATATTTTCATCCCCAGGGGTACAGGTCTGTGAATTGCCAGGTTTACACACTTCACAGCACTCACCATAGCACATACCCTCCCCAATGTCCATAACCCCACCCCCCTCCTCCCAACCCCCCTCCCCCCAGCAACCCTCAGTTTGTTTTGTGAGATTACGAGTCACTTATGGTTTGTCTCCCTCCCAATCCCATCTTGTTTCATTTATTCTTCTCCTACCCCCTTAACCCCCCATGTTGCATCTCCTCTCCCTCATATCAGGGAGATCATATGATAGTTGTCTTTCTCTGATTGACTTATTTCGCTAAGCATGATACCCTCTAGTTCCATCCACGTCGTCGCAAATGGCAAGATTTCATTTCTTTTGATGGCTGCATAGCATTCCATTGTGTATATATACCACATCTTCTTTATCCATTTGTCTGTTGATGGACATCTAGGTTCTTTCCATAGTTTGGCTATTGTAGACATTGCTGCTATAAACATTCGGGTGCACGTGCCCCTTCGGATCACTACGTTTGTATCTTTAGGGTAAATTCCCAGCAGTGCAATTGCTGGGTCATAGGGTAGTTCTATTTTCAACATTTTGAGGAACCTCCATGCTGTTTTCCAGAGTGGTTGCACCAGCTTGCATTCCCACCAACAGTGTAGGAGGGTTCCCCTTTCTCCGCATCCTCGCCAGCATCTGTCATTTCCTGACTTGTTAATTTTAGCCATTCTGACTGGTGTGAGGTGATATCTCATTGTGGTTTTGATTTGTATTTCCCTGATGCCGAGTGATATGGAGCACTTTTTCATGTGTCTGTTGGAGAGGCACCTTTCTGATAATAACTTTCTACATAGCTCTGACTCTTAGAACCATGACCATATTTCCACACTCAAAGAATACATAAGTAATTAAAAATCAACAGGGAGGGTGCCTGGGTGGCTCAGTGGGTTGGGCCGCTGCCTTCGGCTCGGGTCCTGATCTCAGGGTCCTGGGATCGAGTCCCGCATCGGGCTCTTTGCTTAGCAGGGAGCCTGCTTCCCTCTCTCCCTCTCCGCCTGCCTCCTTGTCTACTTGTGATCTCTCTCTGTCCAATAAATAAATAAAATCTTAAAAAAAAAATCAACAGGGATCTGGGGGAACTCAAAATGGTATACAAACAGTAAAAATCAAACTGAACTGTATTACAAATGCATAATGTAACTACAGTAAAGAGGATGGGGGGAAATACCAACCTAAGCAACCTAGAAAATAGTATTTTGCCTTTTTATTATAAACCCCCCCCCCAAATAAAAAGAGCTGGAACTGTATAAGATATTGTCCTTGAGTTGGTGAATTGGTTTCTCAAAAGAGTGTGGGTTAGCAATTCAGAAATTACATACATGTATATGAGGACTGAAAAAATAAGTAAACATATTGTGGGTCATAAGGGCCAGGTTGCTCCCTATCAGAGAAAGAAGTGACAAAAAATGTGAGACCCTGTGGTGTAGGATTAGAATTATGGATATAAGAATGAGCTCATTCTTATACAACCCAACGTTGTTACCCATCTTTAATATACATACATATAGAAGGGTGTGGAAAGAAATATATGTAGGTAGGTGTCAGTGTGTGTGTGTGTGTGTGTGTGTGTGTGTGTGTGTGTAGGGGTCAGGATCTGGATTGCAGCTTGTACTGGAGCCTCTCGGTCTAGAGACTCTCCACTCACCCCATTACTTTGCTCCGCCCTGTGGGCCCACTCCTTACCCTGCTTTGTGTATCCTTCCATGTCCTTGGTGATGTGAACAGCTCCCCACCACCACCTCCAAACCCTGGTCTCTAATGCTGAAGAAACAGAGAGTGGGAGAAAGGTTCGTTTGCCATGTGATTGGAGCAAACTCTGTTTTTCCTTAGATTGATTAGCTGCAAGTTTAAAATTTCCAAATGTAATTGCCTTTAAAAATTGGTTAAATCTGGAAAGGGGCGGGAGTCTTCAGCAGGCTGACAGTTATGTGCAGATTGTTTGACTTTAATATATTTATAGAAGTGCTGTCTGTCACCAGGCCTCTGGGAACACTTGTACTATTTAAAATATAAATTAGAAAAATATGCTGACGGAATTGTCTGCCCTAAGGAATTTTCCCCTAATCACAGCCTTCATGCCAATGTAAGAATTTCTGCTTGGCTATCCCTTTCTAGGCAGAAGTTGGGAGTATGCAGCTGAGACCTAGAAGTTTGCTAATGCTTTCAAGTTACCCAGAAATGCTTTGTCCCAACAGACATTCCTTTCAGACTGGAGATCCCTCCAGACAGCATTTCCATTCTTCCATTCTCATCTTCTTTCCCCAACCAGGAGCCCCCTCCCGGCACCCCCGTCCCTGGCATTCCTCCCAACCCTTTCAGGTGTCTTTGGCTTTGCTGTGTTGTCCCCTTCTTGGATGGCCTCAGTGGTTCCTTTTGCCCACCCCTAAGGTCACAAGACCCTGTCAGGATCTGCACCTAGCCAACTCCACTGACCTCCTACAGTCCCCTTCTCCTCCTAAGTCCCTCTGCCCCACATTTGCATCCGCTCTGTTCCCTACCACCAGTTACTCCCTGCTGCTGACTGGGATCCAGCATGTTCCCACTCCCGTCTTGGCCATTTGGTGAAGACTCAATGGAGCTCCTGTCAGAAGTGACCCACTCTGCCCCATGAAGCTAGTGGTACCTTCTCTGTTTGCTCGGGGTCCTTTCATGGAGTCTTTGCGTTACTGATGCACATTGTGAATATTCCTCGCTAACCCAAAGCTCCAGGAGAGCACAAGAGTCTGAGATAACAGAGGTAAAGTCCCTGACACCCTGTCTGGCAGGCACACAGAAGGCCCTTGGTAAAAAGAGGTTTTCACTTCTCTCTCCTTCTACATTAAAAAGCAGTTATCCACAATGCCTGGCTTTTCGTAGATGATTCATAAATGTTTTTAAATAATGTATTGTGGCAGAACTCGTCAAAGAGAAATTCGAACAAATAAGTGTCTAAAAAAACATTTCTAGACTCAGATTTTCCATCTGGGGAGTCTAGAGTCTGAGTGTGACTTAGATACTCTTTTCAATGCAGCAGCAGTGCAATGCTGTTACAGTCACAATTTCAGGCAGATCATAAGTGAGTTTTAACCCCAGAACCCACCAGGGGTGATATATCCCCCACAATGCCTATCTGATTTGCACTCCACTCTCTCCAACCTCATCTACTTGTCCCCCTCTTTCCTAGTCTTCCTAAGCCATTCTGGCCTCTTTGAGGTTTCCTCAACATGCTAAGCATGCTTCTGCCTCAGGGCCTTTGCACATTCACTCTCTACCCATAATGCTCTTCTCTAAGATATCGATAAAGTTCTTTCCCTTCCCTCAGTCAAGACTTCTCTCCATGTTACCTTCTCAGTGAAGCCTTTCATCACTATCCTATTTAAAATTGCACAGAGATACATACAGCTGTTATCTCTCCTTCCATACTTCCCCCCCAAAAAGCCTTTATTACCTTCTAATATACTACGTAATATATTTATATTGTACATATATTTTTCTCTGTCCTCCTTCCACTGCAATGAAAGTTCTCTGAGGGCACTGATTTCTTTTTCCATTTTATGATCTTTTATACCCCTAGCCTAGAATAGTATTTGGCATGTAGCAAGTCTTCCATAAATAGTTATTTATTGCAAAAATGAATAAAAGCAATCAATTTCCCTTGGTTCTGTAAGGAGATACCCCCTCTCATTTATGACTTTTTCTGTTTCACTACTGTAGTCTCCCAATCGCTTGGCTAATGAACAGCATTTGCATTGTGTTAAGATAAATCACTTTTAATTAATTGATTGATTACTTTAAATCAATTTATTTTAACTTTATTTTAACTTATTTAAAATAAATCCTTTTTCACTTCTATTGCATCTAAACGTTGTTACCCAACTTCATTTTTACAGTCATAGCTGCTGAAATAGAAGTCTGGAAAATACCAAAATTATAGAAAAAGTTATTATTTCACGGAAGGCTATAAATATATAAAGCAGAATGGAATTTGTATTACACAAACCACTTTTATTCATTAATTCAGAAGATGTTTACTGAGAGTGTATAGTGTTCCAGGCCTGTTCTAGGAGCTGGAGTCACAGTGATGAACATGACAAGTCCCGTCCTCATGGAGCTACGTCCACAGACAGTAAACCAGGCACATGTTTCCAGTTGAGGGCATGCTGGAAATAAAGGAATATGGTGTGAGAGCGGATAGCACGTGGCTCCTCTCTCCTCTTCTCTGCCCTTGTGGTGTGTGTGGTTGACTGGTCCCCACTGAGTCTTTTCACAAGACTTTCAGGATCAAGCGATTCTGGCCAAGAAACAGAAACAGAATCATCCTATTCCCCTGTGGATTGGATGAAAATTGGTAATAAAATCAAGTACAGTTCTAGGCGAGACACTGGAGAAGAACCAAAGCTGGGTCTGCAAGAGTCACCCACGAGATGGCACACATCATTACGTTGCCTCACAGTCTCTTGCTTGGACCATATCCCTCTGTAAACATCGCTACTACTTGAACAATTAGATGTGTTTTGCTGGGAAAATGGTTTTTTCTCTATATCTATGCTTCTGCCCTATTAGGTTTGTGCAGTAGTAAATATGTGAGACCTTTTGTTTGAGGAGAAAAAAAAGAGAGTGATGGGATCTATTTTATAGGCACTGGTCAAGAGAGAGTGGAAAGAATTTAAGCAGAAATCTGAATGAAGTGAGGCAGAAAGTCACAAGATGACTTTAGCCAAGAAAATGCCCCAGGAACAGCAAGAACATGCTTCTGAGGCAGGAGTGAGCTGGCTGTGTTTCTGATGCCAGTGTGTTTCACCACGCACTGCTGCTAATAGTTTTGTGAGGTGGACACGAAAGGTTACATGGACCTCTATGTCTTTGGGAGGAAAAGAAGAAAGGCAGCAGAAATGTGAGCGGGTCTCCATCTCTCATCTTTACAAGAGATGAATCAGTGTCTTGCTGATGTAGCTGGAGGACCAGCAGCACCCGCGCCACCTGGGAGCTTGTTAGAAATGCAGGTTCTTGGGCCACACCCCCTACTTACGCAATCAGAAATTGTGAGACAGCTTTAGAATATGTATCTAAGCAAGACTTCGTGTGATTCTGCTACACAAAAATTTGAGAAGTTTCAAAACAGATGATCTTAAATAGCTAAACTTCCTTTTTCTTTTTCTTTTTTTTTTTTTTTTCCCTTAGTGAGTGAGAGGGCACAAGCTGGGGGAGCCAGAGAGGGAGAAGCAGGCTCCTTGCTGGCAGGGAAGCCAACATGGGGCTTGATCCCAGGACCCTGGGATCATGACCTGAGCCAAAGACAGACCCTTTAACCAACTGAGCCACCCGGGTGCCCCTAATATTTTTGATAAAGTGAAACAAAGAGGGCAACTTGGGTGGAAACAGCCTCCATGCTAGTATGGCAAAGAGAAAAATGTGGAAGGCATTATTAACTCAATGCCCATCTAGCATTTCTCTGCCCGCCTCCCAAGAAGCATTCTGCAAATCATTTATAGGTGGGTACTTCCGGTGCTATCCTTTTAGAGAGTCTCTGAAAACTGCATGCATTGTGTGAAGATCTATAAATGCTTAGGAGCAGCTTTAGGGGATGAAAAAGAAGTAAAGGGTCAGAGAAAGTAATATCTGTAGATTCAGCTGACCTGTTGAATAACCCATGGCATCCACCTCAACCTTTTATATCCTAGAGTTTTGGTTTTGTTTTGTTAATTTGGGTCTATGGCAGTTCAAGAACAGGATAAGCTCCTTTTTATGCAAACTTGTATGTGTATGTTCATTTTTCAAAGGATAGGGTCAGTAGTTTTTAATAAAATATTCAAAAGGGTTCATGCCTCAAAAAAGATTGAGAACCACTGTGTAAGAAAGGGTGGTTATTGAACTCTGGCCAGATATTAAATGCGGCTTGAAAATCAAAGAGATTGGCTTTCTTACCCCAGAGCTTCTCGGCCTACATTCAAACATGGAAAAGAATTAGCACTGTGGGTGGCATTTTTCTTTGTATACACAATATATCCTTTTAGGACTTACAAACTCATAAATACCAATTTTATACCTGTCAGTATTGTTTTGGCTTAAGAGGGTGGGGTTACAAATTCTGCTGGCCTCTTTCCAGATCCACCATCTTCCTTCCATGGCCTCTGTGGATGACAAAAGACTTTATAGTCTACTTTTTAAAAAACCTAAATAAGGACACATAGGCACACATAAGTTCAACTTACTTTTGTACTAAATGCTTCTTTCTCTTTTTTTTTTCTTCATATACAAAACCCCCACCTTCTTTTATTTCGTTGGCTTCCTGTCTATTTTAATTCTGCTTACAGTGTAGCAGAGTTTTCACCCTAAAGACAAAGCATCATGAGGAAGATTGGTGCTACTGTGCGGTCATACAAGAATTCTTTTTTAGGGCATAGAGTCAGGCCACCAGAGAGGGAGTTTACTGGGAAAGTCATGGTACACTTTCAAGGGGCTGATTTCTGCTCTAGGGTGGGATTCCAGGTATCTCTCATTTAATGTCGTAACTGGACAGATTTCATGCCTTAGTCTTATGTCAGATTCTTCCCACTGCCTGGAAGAGAGACATGGTCAGCTTATTAATTATGGGGATAGATGGAATGACAAGTTAAAAAAAAAATCTAAGCTGCTAAATACATAGGAAACAGAACTTCGTTTGTAATTGTTTATGAGTTTATTTGCAATGGTAAATCTAATGGTCCAACAGCCACTTTGGCACAGGGAGTGGAAAGGTGCAGAAGTCTGCTGTATCTCTGACTGAGTTCTTGGGTCTCCGACACTTCCTCTCCAGCTTTGCCTTTCTTCTGGACTACCCGAACCTGGTTATCCACTCTTCTCGCAAGGTCTGGCTGCCATTTATTGTCATCACTCTTTGTGTCTCTACATCTTCTTTACTCTACCAACAGGCCATACTCTTTGTCTGCACTTTAAACACCCCAAAGGACAAGATCCAATCAGCTTGATCTCTCTCCCCCTTGGACACAATGTTTGCATTTGAAAGAACTCTAGAAGCAGTCCTTGGAATGATCAGCCATTGTTATCAGGAGGCCCATTCCTGGGTGAGAGAATGTGGATACATTTACAATGGTAAAAACCACTTGGGAAGATTTTTACAACAAAAAGTTGTGAATATGGCAACTTCTTCAGAATGAGGCTATGCGTATGGCAGGCTGTGGTAGGCAGAATAATATCCTCCAAAGAAGTCTACATTCTAATCCCCAGAGCTTATGAATATGTTATCATAACGTATGAATATGTTATCTTCCATGGCAAAGGGGACCTTGCGGATTTGGTTGGTTAAAGATCTTGAGATGGGAAGATTATACTGAATTATCTGAGCATGCCCAATGAGAGAGGCACAGAGAGGGATTTAACAATGCTACCCTGCTGACTTTGAGGATGGAGGAAGGGGCCATGAGCCAAGGAATGCAGGCCACTTCTAGAAGCTGAAAAAGACAAGGGAATAGATTCTCCCTCTAGAATCTCCAGGTTTAATTCTAACACCTTGTTTTTTATTTCCAGCAGCTTGATTTTAACCCAGTGAGGCTGTGTCAGACTTCTCATCTCCAAAACAGTAGATAATACATGTGTTATTTTAAACCATTAAGTTTTGGGTAATTTTTTACAGCAGCAATAGGAAACTGATAGAGAGGCTCTCAAAACATTCTCTCTGAAAACATCTTCTAGTGATAAAAAAATGGCTCAGGGGGAATTATAGATTAATTCATCTTCACTCCATTCTGGGCATAAGTTATCTGCTGATCTTCTACCTGTCCACACAGACTTTTCCATAATCTATTCTCATTGATTGGCTTGGCTCTTGACTTTGATGTCACTTGAAGTTTGGTTGAGCAGACCCTCCAGGGAGAGGGCGTATAACCCAAACTTGGCCGTAGTTGTTGACCCAGGGATAAACACAGAACATAAATGTAAGGTTCTCTGGCAGAATGATGGGCAAAGACATTCTCTTTAAGCTGGTGGCATGTGAACATAGGGCTTTAGGGGAGCACCATACCGCCTGTGTATAGTGAACCAACTGAAGAATGGAGAGATAGAGCCCTAACTTTATTGTTTTAGCACCTAGACTGAGCTATACCTGATGTTGGGCTTATTCTTGGCCTTTCTAATTAAACAGGTGCCATATTTAATCCATTCACACATCCTCTTAGTTTATTTTCAAAATATATCCAGAATCCAAGCTCTTGTCATCACTGCACAGCTGCTCCCTGCTCCAGCCCAGTCATCTCCCTGGGTGCCTTTGGCAACCTATGGCCTGGGCTTCCTGCTCCTGCCATGGCTCTCTTTACCCTGTTCTTAGCCTGGGAGCCAGAACAATATTCTCAAGATGTCATTCAGATCACATAATTTCTCCACTGTCCCCCCTCTTTTCTCGGAGTCAAAGTCAGAGGCTTGGCAGTGGTCCACAGGACCCTCCCATCAGTGGCTCTGCCCTGCCTCTTACCTTTCTGACCTCACATCCTTCAGGTCCTTACTCAGACGCCATCTATGTTGCCTCACGCTTTAGCTTTCTTCACAGCACTCTTAAGATCCATATTTTATTAATTTTTCTTAAAAGACACATTTGGTGCCTTGCTACAAAGCACACATTTTTCTGTCAGCACATTTGGTGCCTTGCTGCAAATTGCGAAACACTGACCTTTCCTCCAGGCTAATGTTGCAGCCCACTGAGATTCAAGGCTTGGCTCTAGAGTTCAGATCTGCTTTCAGCCCATCTTGCCCTCTCCTCCAGGTTCTATGGGGCTTTACACAAACTGTACAATGTATATGTATGTGTGTGTGTGTGTGTGTGTGTGTGTATCAGCCTGTATCTTTTATCATCTGCCCCGCACCATGTATACTCCATGAAAACAAAGATACTTGATTTTTTTTATTTTTTATTTTTATTTTTTATAAACATATATTTTTATCCTCAGGGGTACAAGTCTGTGAGTTGCCAGGTTTACACACTTCACAGCACTCACCCCAGCACATACCCTCCCCAATGTCCATAACCCCACCCCCCTTCTCCCAACCCCCCTTCCCCCAGCAACCCTCAGTAAGATACTTGATTTTTTAAAAAATATTTTGTTAACTACTGGATCCCAGTATTTAGAATAATGCCTGGTCTGTGATATGAATTCAAGAAATGATTGTTAAATAATTAATATGTTTATATGTTTTCTTTTTTGCTTGAGCTAGCCTGAATTGGTTTTCTGTCACAAGCAAAAGAGTTGTAATCTATCCATGCAGTGCTCAAGCATCTATGTTGAACAGCACCAATGACATAAATGGCTGTCCTCCCAAACAACTCATCTCATGTTTGGATATTTATGCTTCTTTGAAAATTCTTTCTGATATTGAACTGAAATCTACCTCCCCGAAAATTTGATACATTTCTTATCTATAGATTAGGCGACACAGAAGAGTTTGAATTTTTCTACCATATGACAACCCCGCAAATATTTGAAGGCAGGTTTATTACCTTTGTATATTCTGGGTGTTTTTTAAGATTTTATTTATTTATTTGAGAGAGGAAGTGAGAAAGAGAGAAAGAGCATGAAAAGAGGAGAGAGGTCAGAGGGAGAAGCAGACTTCCCACCGAGCAGGGAGCCCGATGCAGGACTCCATCCCGGGACTCCAGGATCATGACCTTAGCCAAAGGCAGTCGCTTAACCAACTGAGCCACCCAGGCACCCAAGTATCTTCTCTTTTCCTGATTAAAAGCCCCCAGTTTCAACTATTTTCCCATAAAATGCTGTTTGAAGAAATCTTTTCCTGTTAACCCTCTTTGAATGTCTCGGGGTTTGTTGTCATTGTTGTTTTGTTTTTTTGTGTTCCTCCAAATTAGAACTGAATGTAACACTCTGGCGATGCCACCACTATAGGGTAAAGGAGATTTATTATCTCTGATCTTTAATATACTCTACTTTCCTTTTTTTTTTTTAAAGATATTCTACTTTCATTAATACAGTATATGATCAAATGAACATTTTGGGAAAGCCAAAACATAGTAATGACTTATATTGAACTTACCATGAATGAAATCCCCACAGTCTTTGTCACACAGCTGTCATGAAGCCATACTGCATAGCATAATTGGACAGTTGACACTTTGGACCAAAATTGCCAACATGTAGGTGCTTGAGCCTCATTATCAGTCTCTGTCCTCTGCAGCTTTGTGTCATATTGCATAAAATCCTGTCATTTTCACCCAAATCCCTCCCTCCACTCTCTTCTGACCCTTTCTTTCACCTGAGGATTCTGAGGCTGAGGGGAGGTAAGTTATCCCAGCCTCACATTCTGGGGCTAAAGCAAGTCAGGCGTATTCATTCTGGGCCTGCACTTCATGTCCAAGACCAGTGTCCTCCATGCACCAGAAGATACTCATTTCCCCGCCCTGGTTCTATTTCTCGCTCAAGGAATATGCCTAGAGCCTCAGTCTTCTCCTGCATCTTCTTGCTATTACCCTTTTGGGGCATTAGAGCCTTTCTTCTGATCCTTCTTCTGGTGAAAAACCTAGAACCCAATGATAAACTGTAAGATGTCAGCACCTGCTTGCCAAGACTTCTGAACATTAGCCAACCCCAAGCCCCACAACAATATTCTGCCTTCCTATTGGGATACTCACTATTTCCACTGAGAACCATATTCAAACTATAATTAGAAATTATTCTTCTCTTATATTTAGAACATGCTAAGTGCATGAATAAGTGGAGGAGACAGAGGAGACCCAATCAAAAGGTAGAAGGATAGATTAAGCCCAAGAGAGAAAAAAGTTTCAAAGACAAAATTGCCAGCAATGCCAGATGTTGCAGAGAGATCAGATCATTTGATCACCAGGAAAACACGACTACACTGGATTGAGTGTCTCTGATATCTGCCGTTTTAATCTCTGTCTTCAGTTCATTCAGACACAAACACTTCACATCTTGAAATCAATTTAAAGCTGTCATTTTAATTGGATTGAATGAATCTATCTTGGGTACACAGCTGTATTGACCGTCACATGCTGGTCTCCTCTAGCAGAGAAGGGGATAGAAAACCAGAAATTACCTTTTGTATAACTGACAGAATGGAAAGATTTCATTGTTTGCAAGTGACAGAAAAAATTCGGAACTGCTTACCCTTAGTCCACAGAACCAGGACAGCCATGGGATTGTGGGAGATACACAGGGTGCTCGGGACGTCTCAGATCTGTGCACAGAGGGAAAGGCAGAGCAGGACCTACCAACGGCAGGTTCAGCACCAGCTCTGGTCTCTGGGAGTTGGCCGCTCTGAGCTGGGGCATAAGGAAACCTGGGTTGGAGAGGGGATGTATGGGTACTTATCACTTCCCTGCTATGCAGCATCTGTTCTTTTCTTTTGATAACATTATAGTCTTTGAAATAAAAGTGCCCTACCCTGACCTTGCTGGGGGTAGAAGAGTGACTCATATAGAACACTTCGATTTTTTTCCTGGGACTTTGAATCTTGCATGTCATGTTGCAAAGACAGGGGAAAAGGGCTGGTGTTCAGTCATTGCTGTGCTAGATCCTGGTGTTGTCCTGAATCCTGAGGTTTCTCCTCTCCTCTCTCTGATTACCCCAAGAGCCACCCATGGTCCTACCAATATATTTCCTTCTTGCTTGATAGAGTTGGTTCTCTTGCTCACAACTAAAGAACCCTGATTGATGCAAATACCATTCCAAGAAGTGGACCAGCTCCTTTTTTATTCCCCCCAACCCGAACCTGAATTTTCCTTAAGGAAGCCTGGGGAACAGAGACCCCTGTGCACTTGCTCCCATTTTTCTCCGACGTCAGTATTAAAACAATTATTTCTTCTCTGACACTGATTCTCTTCAAGCCACTGTTCACCCTTGTTTCCCACATGTTGTGGCTTAAGTCACAGCAGAAAGGGAAAGCCTAAAAATCATTTGAATGTAAATTGAACTGAATTTGTAAATGAGACACAATTAGACATACACACATGCTATCTACAAAGGTTGGGAATGAAATAAGAATAGACCACATGAGACAAAAACCACTATAATATGTTCCAGGAAGAAAGGCAGTGACAGTTTTACCAGAAACCCCAGCTATAATGAACACCTCTTTATTATCACTTTTCTGGCCATCTTAGAAACAGCCAAACTCAGAATGAGTGCTGGGATATATTACATTACTTTCTCATTGTATTACAGTCAGACATTGCTTCTGTTTACAGTTACATCTTTGGCAGGCCTTATTAATTAGCACTGCCAAAACCAATCATCTAACCCCAGACCTGATCAAGTTACAGCTTCAATTGTGGTAGGTCCAGAGACATGCTGACTTTCCAGCCAAACTTTACCCTAAACCTAAATGGCATCTGTTTGATCAGTAAACGTCCGGAAGGCATACCCAACCCTCAAGTTAATTAAAGCTTATGTGTTTCATCTTCCCAACAAATTTGTAAGCTTTGAGAAGACGGGAACCACAGCGTAGTGGAGAAAGCGTAGACTTAGGACTAGGCAGAACTGTGAGCCTGCTCCATGCTCTGCCACTTACCACCTGGGTTAAACTCAGGCAAGTTACTCAACCATCTCAGCCTCTGTTTCCTCATCAGAAGATGGAGAAAAGTGGAGCCCCCGGGTGGCTCTGTCAGTTGAGCTTCTGACTCTTGATTTCAGCTCAGGTCATGATCTCAGGGTCATGGGCTCAGCCCCAATTCAGGTTCTGCACTGGGCGTAGAGTCTGCTTGGTATTCTCTCCTTCCCTCTCCCTTTGCCCCTCCCCCCAAATTAATTAATTAAAATTTAAAAATAAAGGGAAAAAGTGGAGAAAAGACACACTACATGATTATGAAAACTGTTAGTGTATGTTCATCTTCATCCTGTTTTTTCTGTTTCTTTCTCATAATGCCTGATGTAGAATTCTGCATAAAATGGAAATTAAGTAAATATCAGGCATCACCTACTCACTATTTAGTGAGTGCTGTGTACCAGGAACTGCAACTGGTCCTGAGGACACACGCATGAAAATTCAGCCTTCAGTCAGCCTAGATTCTCCGTCATCAGGGGACATGGCAGCTGATGGCTCTTGGCACATGGCTTCACATCCCACAACATCAGCATAGTATGGCCTGAAACTTGTTCTCTATGGTCAGACTCAGAATGTCCAAGAAGGACTCCATTTGATCAAGCTTGTGTAAGGTTTCCACCCAGTTCCAGTTAACTGGCTAGAAACGTAAGCTTCTTTACTGTGACTGTCTCAAGGGATACATAGCCCAGAGACAGCACCGGCTATAGGAGAGTAGTCAGTTAGACAATAGTCCCACCCTTTAATTTGTCCGGTAGATAAAGGACTATTTCCCAGGAGGGCTGTGCATGAAGAGGATGCTATTTCTGGCAGATGATACAGCATCTGTCCATGTCAGGGTATCTCAAGAGCAGGGTCTTTGTCTTATTGGTCTCATTCATCTGCCTCCATCTAGTGCCCTGCCCAGGAACACACATACCTGTGCATTTGTAAGTGTTCATGGAAAAGAAGAATATAGAAAAAACAGAAAATGTTGAATCACTAATTCTGTGACAATGGTTGTCCCTACAATGTAAGTTCAGAAAAAGGAAGAGCAGTGTGGTATTTAGAGAGCTCATGGAAGAGATAGGGCTTCAAGTAGGCCTCTAGGAACAATTTAAGATTTGATTAAGTGAGGAAGAGGGGAGAAGGCATTTCAGAAATTAACCTGGCTTATGTGTTTACGTGAGGGGTAAGGGAAAGCAATCAGGGTTCAAACTGGCCTTACTGGAACAGTGAGCAAATAATGAACAAAGAGGATAAAGTAAATTACTGGAGGCAGACTATTTAAACCCCAAGAAACAGTCTGTTCCTAATGTGTTAGTGAGTAGGCAGCCATACAAGTTCTTGAGCAAATGAGGGACATGAAAATTAATTTAGGAAGATTAACAGTTGCAATGGTGAGGAAATTAGTCATGAAGATATTTATCTGGAAAGTTAGCAATGGAACCCTGAAATGACACCCTGAAACAATAAATAGAAATTACTGATTTTGTGACAGATTGGAGACAGAAGCTCAATTTCAGCAAAGGGAAATGAAGAAAATAACTTCAAGGTTTGCAATAATAATAATAGTGATACCACTGGAATTTATTAGATGATAGGGAAGGGAGCCAGTTTGGTTTGGTTTGTTGGAAATAACAAACTTAATTTTGAAATTCTAGGAAGTTAATTTTGAATTCTAGAATATGGTGAAGCATTTGAATGGAGGCAGTCAGTAGACTTCTGCAAGTATCACCCTGAATTTCAGGTAAAATCTGAAGGTTTCTTTTAGGAAGCCAAAATTACTTTAATGCCTTTATTTAACAAAGATGTGGAAAGGTGTGGGCCAAGTGTTCTGTCAAAACAAGAAAGATACAATCCCCCCTTGTAGCCACATCCCTTCAGTGGGGGGACATGATAAGAAAATGCATTACTACAATATTGATAATCCTATGGCCTTAGACTTGGGTTTGTGTTTCTTACTGTGTTTTAACTGAAAAGTGGAATTCTATGCTAAAGACAACATCAAGAAACATCCTTAAACAATAGGACAGTGGCGTTTGCTTTCATCCGTTGCCATGGCAGTTGAGCTTGGCATTTCCTGGAGAATGTGCACTCAAGACACTGAGCTGGGGCACTCCGAAGTGGCCTCTGTTGGGCTCCCACAGCCTCTCCAGCTTGCTGTTATCTTTCATATCATGGCCCCAAGTGCATAAACTACACTTCCATTTAATAAGCTCCTAATTTTTGGAGTTATATACTCTAGGTACATTATCTCTTAATTCTTGGAAGTGTCCATGCAGAGTCTTACAGTGATGAGTAATTGGGTTTGGATTACACAGATAGCCTTTCATTCACCCATTCCCACCCAGGCGCTGTACTAAGCATGAAGATTAGGTGGTCCCTACCCTTACGGGGCTTATAATCTCCAGCGGAAGGAAGACATGACATTATTAATGGAATGACTTACAGTATGATATGATGCTTGCTTTCATTATAGGACAGGAAGTTATGGGAATATATATCAGAGGGAGTCTAATCTGGTGGGTAGAGAAGGCCTTACTGAAGTGACTTTAAAATGGAGACTTGAAGGTCAAGTGTTATTAGTGTAGCTGAAAGGGGGCAGAGAGTGTAGTCTAGGAAAATATGTTGAAAACATACTGCAAGCTTGGAAGTGAGAGAGGACCTAGCTGATTAAAATAAATGAGAAAGGGTCTGAGTATTTGGATGATAGAACTGGAGGGAAAGCGTGAAGCCAGTTTAGCTAACAAGTTCCTGGGTCAAACTTGAATGTAGGCCTGTTGGCCTCCACTGCCTGCTCCTGACATTCTCCCCCAAAGCCTGTGGACACATGTAAAGAATCCAGATTAAGCTGCCATTTTCAGGTGTCCCAAAAGCCAGAAAGAAATGGATTTTTCATTTCAGGATGATGATGTTGTCCCATTGCACAGATCTGTAGTTTTAACTAGACAGAATGAGTTTTTAAACACACTAACTCCCTGAGTCAGGACTTTCCACAAGCAACTGTGCTTTAAGATTCAGAGAAAATTCCACTGGGTCATGAGGGAATTCAGAGGAGAAATGTCTCGTGGTTTCTCAGGTTGATCATTGGAAACAATTTGCTCTTAGTAGTCACTGTATAAATGACTTTTTAAGATTGAAAGTTCCAGTTAATTATTTTTTCTTTCTCTGAGAATTACTCTTATTTTTATAGTAGCTCTTCTGAGAACTAAAATTGCATATCAAAAGAAGGCTCATATTCAGCCGTTCTGCTCTCTCTACTTTTTTTAAAGATTTTATTTATTTATTTGTCAGAGAGAGAGAGAGAGAGAGAGAGTGCACAAGCAGGCAGAGTGGCAGGCAGAGGCAGAGGGAGAAGCAGACTCCCTGCCGAGCAAGAAGCCTGTTGTGGGACTCAATCCCAGGACCCTGGGATCATGATCAGAGCCGAAGGTAGACACTTAACCAACTGAGCCACCGAGGCATCGCCATTCTGCTCTCTTTAATCTAGAGAGTGAGTATATTTGTAATGGTCATCTGATACTTTTCACAAGCAATATATTTTTTACCTCAAAAGTATAGGTAAAAAGTATGTGTACCACATAAAGCTGTTTTGTGCATTATCATCAAAAAATGATTAAAACACAGTGACAAATATCAGCACATTTTGAACAGCAACATTTACATGGAAGAGCATGTCTCTGTTTTGCCCTTATCGTACATGAATAAATCTAATGCTGCAAATTCTCAAGGCGACTGTGGGGAAGACAAGGAAAGTTCAGTCATTAATCACATTGTGAAACTAGACATAGCAGAAAAAGAATTGAAACAAAACTCACTGGACCAAAAATAATCCATATTGGAAAGTGTAGATTTGCCTAGTCAGATGTGAGATTCAAGTGATATTTGTTTTTCTGAGCTGTCTCCTGACCTAAAATAGAGACTAGTACTGAACCAAACATTAGACATTTCCTTTCTGGGCCAAGTAAATTGGGAATTAAAAGAATGTGTTTTATATATTTGAAGTGCTTCTCCAAAAATTCTTCTCTAATGCAGCAGTTAAAGTTAAGGTGAAGGAAGGGATCATTTGTATTGACGTAGTCAAATACTATATTATGGGGATTAAAGAAAGGGAAAGATTTATACTGTGAGGGTACATGTAATATAAATGTAAAATGGTGGGTCTAACCGGAAGCTACTCAGATAACTAAGCATATGATGAATACATTCTGGGAAGATTTTCATCATCAATGAGCTCTAAAAATTGTACCTTTAAAGTTTCTTTTGTTTGTTACAAAGGATTTCTAGATAGATGTTTTGGTTATGTTAGAAACAGAAATGTAGAAGAGCTTGATAAAGTTGGGGCTCATCACAAGGAGGTTTTCTTTGAAATTCCTGATTGTTAACATGCTCTACACTTCAACCTGTTTGCTTTGTTTTTCCATTCAGTGATGTCCCTAAGGCTCATGAAATCATGCCTAATCTTTCTATTTCCCGTTTCCTTTCACTTAGCCCTACCCCAAATCCCAGGATTGCTTCCTGAGAATATTTCCTGGCATGGGTCCCTCTGTCCAGCTGCCAGCTCCCACCCTAGCCACTGTCATCATCCCTACCCTGGAAGGCAGCCACCAACCCTCTGTGCTCTTTGTTAGTGTGTTCTACACATAACTTCTGGAAATACTTTTTCTCAGTCATGTCATTTCCTGGCTCAGCTTCTGCTTCTCACCTCTTCTTTTTACCAACCATCAGTTCTCTGGCATGGATGGACCTCACTGTACCTTTCGCAGATTCCCTTAGCAAATATTTGTTAAGGGATTGACAACATGAGACTCGTCTTATGGAAAGCCCATTCTAGCTTAGTGTAGAAATTGTCTTGTGGTGGGTGTAACAAGATAAGACAAACCCGTGGGGTTGTCTGTTGGGTGTTTAGTGCAGGAACCCCAGCAGGAGATGCTGATGTCTTGAAGCAGGGTCTTGGCTGTGGACATGGGGTGAAATAATTGGTTTTACAATCTGTTTAGGGAATGTGTATCCCCTATTCCCACTAACGCTGACTTCGCAGGTGTTCAGTAAATATTTCCTAAAACTTTTATCTCCGAGTTCCACTTTAAAAAGAATGCTACTAGAGGAGCACATGGGTGACTCAGTGGGTTAGGGCCTCTGCCTTCGGCTCGGGTCATGATCCCAGGGTCCTGGGATCAAGCCCCACATCAAGCCCCATATCGGGCTCTCTGCTTAGCGGGGAGCCTGCTTCCTCCTCTCTCTCCCTCTCTGCCTGCCTCTCTGCCCACTTGTCATCTCTGTCTGTTGGATGGATAAATAAAATCTTAAAAAAAAATGCTACTAGAGGGGTGCCTGGATGGTTCAGTCGGTTAAGCGTCTGCCTTCGGCTCAGGTCATAATCCCAGGCTTCCTGCTCAGTGGGGAGTCTGCTTCTCCTTTCGCCTCAACCCCTCCCCCTAGCTCGTGCACACACACTCTCTCTCTCTCTCTCTCATTCTGCTCTATCTCAAATAAATAAATAAAATCTTTTAAAAATTGCTGCTAGATATATGACCCACTACTTAAGCTATGTGATCTATGAAGAGGACTTTAGCTCTCTGTGCCTCAGTTTCTTTATCTGTAAAGTGAGCTTCATGACCTGCTTCATAGAATATTTTAAAGGCTTTCAAGAGATACGCTTTAAAGTGGTAAGCCCAGTGCTTGGCTTGTAAGATCACAGTCAATGTTAGTTACTGCACTACTGCTATGACTAAATCTACATCTGACTCTTTCCAGACTAATACACAATTCTGAACACTGTTTATTTTCTTTCTTTATTTTTTTTAGAGAGAGAGCAGGGGCGGAGCAGAGGGAGAGACTCTTAGGCAGCCTCCATGCCCAGCATGGAGCCCAACACGGGGCTCAATCCCACAACCTTGAGATCATGACCTGAGCCAAATCAAGAGTCAGATACTTAACTGACTGAGTCATGCAGGCACCCCTGAACACCTTTGTTTTTTATGCTTTCGGCTATATTTACTCTATATGAATTCATATTTATAGAAAGAATTAAGTGCAGTTGACCCTTGAACAACATAGGGTACAGGGGTGCCGACCCCTACACAGTTGAAAATACAGGTATAGCTTTGACTTAAAATTAACTACTCATAGCTTACTGTTGACTGGAAACCTTACTGATAACATAAAATTGATTAACATGTATTTGGTATGTTGTATGTATTATGTATTGTATCCTTACAATAAAGTAAGCTAGAGTAAAGATGTTACTAAGAAAATCCTAAGGAAGGGAAAATATACTTATAGTAGTGTACCGTGTTTATTAAAAAAAAAAAAATCCATATGTAAGTGGACCCGTCCAATTCGAGCCTGTGTTGTTCAATCATCAACTGTAATTAGGGAGCAAGAAGAGATCTCAGGAATCGTTTTGTCTAATCTTTTTACTTACAGATAGACTAATATGGCTGCTAGGGAAGTGACCTGTTCAGGCTCAAACGGTTCCTCAGTGCTAGATCTAAACCTAGAACCCATATCCCCTACTGTCCAAGTTATGGGCCCTTTCTGTATGTGCTTGTTGTGTTGCTAAACTAAAATGGAAGCAGCTTGAGGGTGTAGTCCCTCTTCCGGTGATTGGCCCAATGCTGAAGACTTGCATGAACACGTCTCCTGCCACATTAGTAATCTGAAAGTTAATTCTGATGCTTTCTGTGACAAATTAGATCAAATGAATTTGTGGCCTAACCAGTTCAATTCCTGCTCACCATATAATGAAAGAGATTAAGGTACCCTAAAGGAGTAATACTTTATCTAATGGCCATCTTACCAGGAGTTCAGTCTTCCCATAACAATCTAACGCTCTCAGTATTGAACTATTCTTGGGTGATTCGGGGCTGCAACCACAGAGAATACTTAAGGGAACACTTCCAAAGGGGCTCTTCCTCCTTCCTGGGGCTCCAAGGCAGAATCAGGTTCATTGTCTCCTCAGTTCACACGGCCTCCTATGAAACTGGCTTCATCATAAAACACAAGATGCGTGCCCCACAGCACACGTGGAGAGGCTGCCTTCTATCACTTTTAACTATTCAGCATCTCCTTCAGTCTCATGGAGGTCCTTTCAGAAGGAACTCAGTGAAAGGATTCTTCCTTCTGGAACTTTTTTTTTTTTTTTTTTAAATATTGTGCCTTGCATTCTTTGGTTTTTTTGTAATCACATAAAACTAAGCCTTTCTCTTAAGTGTCCCAGTTGGAATCTTCGAACATTTACTTTCCCACCGACCCCAGACCAGGGGAACTTTACTGGGTTTAGTACTTAGGACTCAGCAGCATTAGGTCGATGGTTTTGAGACTCTTGATGAGGAAATAAATATACTCAGAGTGTCTGCTTAGAATACCTGTAGACCACAGTCTGCTACATGACTTAAAAAAAAATTCATATATTTATTCTTAGGTCTCTTTCTTATTCTCACTTTCTCAGTTTTTAACTTAGTTCCTCTTGTATTTCTTTCCTCACCTGTTTTTAACAATTTCCCCTGATAAAATTTTTTGGTTAAAAAATTCCCCTTACTTCCCAAATCATAACACCAACTAAAATAGGAAAATAAAATTACTGTCATCTAATTCTTATACTATCTCATCAGGAAATATCCATTTTCTTAGAATCATAGAATTTCAGAATAGAAAGCATCCTTAGAAAATGTGTCAATTAAAATACAATTTGAAGTACTAGAATATTTTATAATGGCTCAATTTAAGAAGTTTTATTTCAGTTGTCAGGAAAAATTGTTAAAGCCTTAGAAACAGGCAGGAAAGACTACTAAAGTGTCCATTAAGTGAATGTGGGACTGTCTAGTAGACTCTCCAGGGATTATCTGACTCTATGGGGTACCCACCTTTGATTATCTTTGACAAGGCTATTCACAAATCTGTAGTGATAGAGTTTTACTCATGTAGAAAACTGATGACAATGCAAATATCTTTTGTCCACAGCAAAGCAAAAGATTCCCATTCATAGTGGTGTAAATGAATTTTGTCTACTAGAGAATAAAAATATTTCTAAGTCATCTACTCATTTAAATAAATTTTAATATCTTACTGGTTTCCTCATTAATCAATGAATTAATCAAAATAGTTAACAGGTGTTCATTTAGTATTTGTATGAGAATTAGGATTTGGCCATTTCAAAACTTGTACTTTCACATGACTTAGTTCTGGAGAAATCTAGTACCTGTTTTTCTATCTTTAGTAAATAGAATACTGTATCCTTCACTAGATTTTTAAGCATTTTGCAGTGTTTCAGGGTTTTCACAGCAGACACTAGTTTGTTGGTACATAGCTCCCTAGGAGAAGCAAGTCCAGCATGATGATTCCACATAGGGTTGGAACTGGAGGGCTCAGGATGAAATCTGGACTCTGTCCCTGATCATCTGTGTGCTCGCCAGTCAGTTGCTTAACCTGTTTGTGTTTCAGTTTCATCTTTAATACAGATTTGATGTGAGAACTGAATGAATAAATATAGGTAAAACCCTTGGGACAAGTACACACTCTCTTGTTGTGGTTTGTATTAAGTCATTCTCAAAAACAGTGGAGTCTTGGATGTGAGGGCAATCTGTTGTGACATCTGTCACTGCGTTGACCACTGCATTGATCACCAGGGTTGACTTGGCCGATCTGGCTAGCTGGGTAAGTGTCCCCTTCCCTCCCCCAGTGCTCCAGCTCCATGTGCATCCCTCCCAAAGCTGTGTGCTTGGTGGAAGTGGATGACCTACCCTGAAGAGGAGGACATTCTTGGGTCAAGGGTCTTAGAGTATCTGCATTCTCCTTCTAGAACCTCTAAACAAGCTCTCAAGGTCCATTTGTAGGAGAATGTAGGGTGGTCAAGCTTTCAAGGATCCAGACACATCCAAATGAGATGCTGAATATGGTAGTCTGCCTTTCTTGAAAAGGAAAGAGAACAGTGAAGTCTTATCTTTTAAATTTAATGCTAAATCCTGCCATTTAAGTTATGAGAGCCATTTAAGAAAACCATTTAAGTTAGGAGAGCTGTTCTTGCCTACCCAGGGCTGGGTGAAGAAGGGTGCCTGAATCTGCGGTTCAGTGAGTGGGCGGCCCTTGGGTTCTCACTTCAAACCACATTCCAACTTGGCCTTAGTGAAGGCTTTGCAATACGTCAACTCAGCTAGCCTGAACTACATCTCCAAGAATTAATCTTGAGCGTTTCTCGATAGAGTAGTCACAAGAAAGATTCCTGCAAGATTTGTCACAGGCAGAAGGGAGACAGCAGCCATTTCGTGGTTGACACACATTGTTGCTGCCCCGCTGCCTTACATGATTGCCCTCAGGCAGCAGCCGAGCCTGCTACCTTCCCCTGACTCCTCTCTTAGTTTTTTTTGAGGGATACCCTCCTCACTAAGGACAGAGGCAACAAGAATGACATGTTCCATTTAATCCTTGTAAAGTTCCAGCCTACTTGTGACTGACTCTCTGTCCTGGGAGCGTCAGGCTCTGGTGCAAAATGCAGACACACAGCCTTACAGATACTGCTTAGCCAGTCCCTGGAATTGTGTGCGCCAGTTCCTGGAACAAATGCTTTCATTGATAGGTGGGTAGGTAGGCAGAAAAATAGACAGACTGACAGATAGGAAGATAAATATAGATACAGACATAGATACAGATATAGCCTACTGATTCTATCTCTCTTGTTGAATTGTGACTCATGCAGAATTTGGTACCAGGAGTGGGGAAGCCAAGAAAAGCTCATTCGATTATCTTTCCACTGACCCCAAAATACTTATATTTTGACTCCTCTTATACATATAATCAACCTTTACCACCTAAAAATGTATCATGAACATCTTGTTCCATGAGTACCACAACCACTTTTTTAAAAGATTTTTAAAATTTATTTATTTGACAGATGGAGATCACAAGCAGGCAGAGAGGCAGGCAGAGAGAGGATGGGGAGAAGCAGGCTCCCACTGAGCAGAGAGCCAGATGCAGGGCTCGATCCCAGGACCCTGAGATCATGACCTGAGCTGAAGGCAGAGGCTTAACTCACTGAGCCACCAAGTGCCCCATTCACAACCATTTTTAATGATTAGATAATCCCTTATAAATACGTACTATAATTTATTCAGGAAAGTACCCAATATGAGCATTCAGATAGTCTCCAATAACAATACCACAGTAAACACTTCTATACATATATTGCTATATACTTGTTTGATTGTACTCTTAGGATAAATTCCCAGAAAAGGTATTATTTAGTCAAATGATATAGACAATTTAATTTTTGCTACATTTTTTTTCAGAATAGTTGTTCCAATAAACTGTCTTTCCAACTGTGTATGAAAGGACCTAATTTTTCAGAACTTCCTTGGTATTTACATCAGGACATCCCCCCACTGGATATCAGGGCTTTGTTTGGTAGATTGCACTGGGTTTTTTGGAGCTGTTAGAGATCTTTCATCAAAAAAGCTCTCTATAGGCCAATTGGCTGCTTTCCCATTCAGGGGACATCTCCATAACCAGTCTTTGAGCTCTTTGGGTCAGTGACTGAAACCAGGGCCACTCAGTTCCAGTTCTTCTGTCCTCTTCCTTGAGGACCTCAAGGCCATCAGCCACCAGGACCCTTGAAGACTATGCTGATAGTAAGGAAGTAGCCGCATGTTAGCTGAGGAAGCTTTCTGAAAGCAGCTTGCTTGTGGGTAGCGCTGATGTGCTTTCATTCACAGTGTTTGCAAAGTACTGAAGTAATTGGAGATCTTTAGCAGAAAATTCTTGCTGACTGAGAGAGGAAGAACTGTTGAAATCCTTTAAACTCCCATAGCACTTACTCAGAACCATGTCAACGCATTTCAAGTCTCTTTTAGAGACCGCTAAGAGGAGTTTGAAAGTTATCATCAGAGCCTATCCAGATGGCAATGCTCACATAACTGTTTATTTTCCATCCTGTTTAAAAGAACGTTCTTCACACTGTAGGTTGAGAGGTGGTGAGGGGTCTCGCTATGACATAATCCATTTTAACCATAGAGCATAAATAGGCATTAAAATCTTATTCCACCCATGCCATTTTTCTTTTCAAACATAAATGAAAACAAACCTCCTCTTAAAAAAAAACAAAAACAAAAACAAAACCACTCTGTGAAAGGCTCCTCAGGTCTAAGTGCAGCAGTGAAATGACTTTGCACAATAATCTATGGTTTTTTCTCCTCAATCTCTCTTCCCTAGTTCTTGGTCCAGGTAAAGAAACTCCAAATCCTTTCTAGTGATACTCACATACAAAAGAACTTCAGGTGCAGTGTTCAGTGGGTAAAGGCTGAAGGAGATACCATTGATCTGTGGGTACAGGCCACTGATTAGTCACCAGTGTCTGTGTGAATCCTAGATGACTAGATTTGAGAAGTTTTGTACCCAGCTTGGAGATCAGGAGAAATACTGACACCAGTGGACTTGGAGACTGAACACAATGAAAATAACGGACATATGACAAAGACATAGTAGCATTCAAATGACTTTATTTCAGAAATGTGGAACAGAAGGAGTGCTTGCAAGTGAGATTTATTTAAAAGACTTGGGGAGAGTCCCACTTCTGAGCAGCTTCTTGGATGAGAGATTGCTGTCTAATTAGTCAGATAAATGTTAAGGCATATAACTGTGTGGACGGGCTTGTGTGCTGGTAGTCGTTGTGATGCGTGTGCCTCTTCTTATCAACAAGGAAAACTTCTCTATCAGTTGGGGTCACCTGAAACCTTTTCTTGGTTTCCCTAAAAAATTCTGGTCTTTTATCCAAACAATCCAGAAATGAAGTGCTTTTCCCCCTAAGAGCTTTCCTACTGAGCAGAGCCTGTACGATTCAGTCTGTCAACAATATCAATTATTTAAAGAGAGGAACATTTTGTCTATAGAAATAAAGGGGGTCCTTCAGGTGCGCCTGGGTGGCACAGTCAGTTAAAGCATCCGACTTGGTTTCAGCTCAGGTCTGCAGGGTGGTGAGATCAAGTCCTGCGTCAGGCTCTGAGCTCAGCATGGAGTCTGTGTGAGATTCTCTGTCCCTCTGTCTCTGCCTCTTCCCTGTTCTTTTTCTCTCTCTGTCAAATAAACAAATAAATCTTTTACAAAAAAGAAGAAGATGAAAGAAAGGGGTCCTTCATCCTCAGACATCCTGTGCCAGGCAGCTGATGGACAGTCCTAGAGACAAAGTAGCTGCTTTGTCCTGGTGGACTGGTAGCTAACAGGTAATGATTAGAATATTTCAGGATCTGAATCCAGTAACATTTTAAATAGGAGACTTGGGCAGGAAGGAAATAGGTTGAGAGAAAGGGGTCTTGAGATTCTTTTGGGGAGGGAGTTTAGCTAACTTGATCAATCAGAAAGCAACTTACAATGCCCACTTGGTGGGAGGTCTCTAACTCTGTAGAGAATTTTAAGGTCACTTGAATTCAATTCCCGATTTTATGCATAAGGAAAGTGAGGATTTTGATCTCCTCTTCATCTGTAAGTTTTTCCTATTCACTCAGCAAGTGTCTAGTAAATACAGGTGCGGTGAGTGAGAACATGGATTGAGAAATTACATGGGTAATAGAACAAAAGAAAGACAGGACAAATTGTTTGTCAGGCTTCACTAGTGGAAGTATTCAAGTTAATGAAATATTTTTTTGGTAACAGGGCATTACGTTGCTCTAAGAATACCCCAAACTGAGCATGACTTTACAGTCTTCTGGTTTGATTGTGGAGGCAGAGTAGGATTGTGGAATTCTTCAGGACCTTTGTGAACGTCGGTTTTCACTCTCCTGGTGGAGCTCTGAAGTGTCATTTGCAGATAGTTCTGCTAGGTAAACTGAAAAGTGGGAGTTAATTATCAACAAACTAGGTCACTGCTCTCTGAGAGCTTACCAACTTAGGTGACCACAGTAGACCCAGTTGTTCAGGATGTGTAAGCACTGCGCTTCAGATCTGACACCAATGGTGTGGACTCATTGTTTAAGAAGGGAAGATGTATTCTCTTAAGGTGCCTTCAATTTCTGACCTGGTACCATAGGTAAGATGGCACAAAATGGATGAGTAAGCATGGCCTGTAACTTTGGAATAGAGTGGCCTATTTGCTGAGCGAAGTAGCCCACACAGAGGTAGCAGAGCTATATTCCTGATCTCTGAACCACTGTGCTCTACCCTTGTGATCTCTAAACTTTTTTTGATCACATACCCTATCATGCTTTTTTTTTAGCATGCACATCTGACGTATGTGTGTTTGTCTTTATTAATTATATGTGTATTTTCTAATAAAACATAATATGCTTATAAAACAATTAAAATTTTTTTTCTTTTTAAAAATTTTTTCTTTTCTTTCTTTCTTTCTTTAAGATTTTATTTATTCATTAGGGAGAGAGAGACAGACAGACAGAGCATGAACATGTGGGAGAGGCAGAGGGAAAGCTGACTGCTGGCTGAGCTCAGAACCGGACGTGGAACTCTATCCCATGACCTGGAGATCATAACCTGAGCCGAAGGTAGACGCTTAACCATCTGAGCCACCCAGGCACCCCTAAAACAGAAATCTTAAAAGATAAGGTAAAAATAAATATAAATAGGTATTTAATGGCTTCTTTTTTAAAGATTTTTATCTACTAGAGAGAAAGAGAGAGCACACACATGCATAAGCACATGGAGGGGTAGAAGGAGAGAAAGACTCCCCACTGAGCAGAGAGTCCAATGTGGGGATCGATCCTAGGACCCTGAGACCATGACATGAGCCAAAGTCATGCTTAACCGACTGAATCAACCAGATGCCTCTGATGGTTTCTTCCTGTACAGAGCAGGGTGGGAAAACCCATACTGTAAATAATTTCAAGTTATCTCTGAAGTATGTTAATTATTCCTCACTTTCAATCCCAATCCCATATATCTACCTATTCTGTTCCCTAAATATTGAATCATAGATTTAACCTTCAATAAAACACATTCAGAAATATGGAAAAGAAAGAGAAGAATAAAATAGTTAATATACAGAAACACATATGACAGCAAGCAAGAAACCATGTGAAACTGCCACCATTTTCATTCCTAGAAGTCATCACAGGGCTGTGGCTAGTTGGTATCAATAACTTCCTTCTTCCATTACACATTCCATGCTTGTTTCCATCAGCCAGGATCTCTGCTGGGTTCATTACCTGAAGGTCCTCAGCAGCTCTTTCCTTTATTGCATGATGTAGTTTTCAGTTTACTTTTACTATTAGAAATGATGTCATTAACAGCAATCAGAGAGAATTCCCTGGGTTTCAGAAATTGTCCTCCCTGTTCACATTTGCAGGCACCTGTCCAATTTCTCTTGATAATTCAGATCAGCTACACAGCAGAGCAACTCCCTTCTTTGCCTGTTGATTTAGTGGTATGAGGAACTCACTGTGATCTGATAGCAGTCTCAAACTCCAGTGCCATGGGACCATTGCTGTAAGGACTTCTCTCTTAGAAACCAAGACCTCCAAACAGCAGAACTTAAAGTTGTAGGGATGAATGCAAAAACACTGCAAGTGGGTATTTGGTATAATAATGAGGGAGCCATTCCCACTTCTACCTGCTGATGCCTACACAATCCATGTTTTCTAGCTATGGGAGAGACAGCACCATTTATTGTTACCTGATCAAAAGTTTATACTAAATCTTGTGATAAAATTTAATATTCATGGTGTTTGCTGTAGTATATAAAAACTCAACTGATTCGAGTATAGTCATTGATCCTGTGACTTCGACGAGCTCATTAGTTCTAGTAGTTGTTTTAGAGATTGTTAGGAATTTCTATTGAAACAATTACCAATCTGCAAAGAGAGAGTGTTTACTTCTTCTTTCCTGATCATTATTCTTTTGTATTTCTTCTTTCTTTCTTTGTCAGTATGCAGTGACCAAGACCTCTAGCCCGATGTCGGGGGACATGGTAAGAGTGAGCAGCCTCTGAGGGAGTGCACTGCTTACCTGGCTCTGGTGTCTCAGATCAGAGAAGGGGGCCGGGACCCAGACCTGAGAGGAGGGTGGGTGCTGACTGGCTGGTGCAGGTGTCTGCAAGGTGGGGTATAATGAATGTAGATCTGCAAGTGTTAAAGAAATTACAATGTAGGTGCCTGGGTGGCTCAGTCATTAAGCAACTGCCTTCAGCTCAGGTCATGATCCTGGGGTCCTGAAATCAAGTCCCATGTTGGGCTCTCTGCTCAGCGGGTAGCCTGCTTCTCCCTCTCCTTCTGCCCCTCCCTACTGCTCTCCCTCTCTTTCTATCTCTGTTGCTCTCATTCTTGCTTGAATAAATAAATAAAATCTTAAAAAAAAAAAAAAAAGAGGGGCGCCTGAGTGGCTCAGTTGATTAAGTGACTGCCTTCAGCTCAGGTCATGATCTTGGAGTTCCAGGATCAAGTCCTGCATCGGGCTCCCTGCTCAGTGGGGAGTCTGCATCTCTCTCTGACCCTCCCTCTTCTCATGCTCTCTCTCTCTCTCAAATAGATAAATAAAATCTTTTTAAAATTTTAAAATAAAAAAAAAAGAAGTTACAAGAAGAAACTGCCATTACTATGGTGAAGAAACATTGATAGGGTGGTGCTTACAGGAACAGGAAGCCCACAGTGAGCAAACAGATAGGAACAAATTTTTCTTTCTCCTCAACCTTCCAGTCTTTCTCTGGTGTCCCCTTTTGGCAAAAAGAGCCTAACATGGAATCGGTTGGCAAAACAGATGTGGTTTACAGGGTCCCAGACCCAGCATCGCAAGGCTGACCATGGGAAGGTGGGTTTGGAACCAAGAGGCAATAGCTTACTAACAGGCACCCAAGAAGTACACCTTGAGTTTAGACCCAGAGTAAGTCCCAAGAGTCATTTGAGCTTTCCCTCCGTTTTGCTTTCCTAATTTGAGATTTGAGAAACACTGCCCTGCTTCTGACTGACGTTGTTTCACTCTGCCCTGAGATCTGTCTGCTACTGAGATGCTAGAGGCTCAGCCTCTTAGATTCCAGCCGAATTGCCTGAAACCTCTTGCCTGTCAGCCCATCCAGCTTTCCTCCTGTATTCTTTCCCCACTTGCCCTGGCCCATTGTAACTTCCTTTTACAAAAGCATTTTATTCTTAGCCCTGCAAAATGGAAACTTTCTTTTCAGCATTTCCCGTGTGAAACAGCCGGCTTGCGTCCAATGCACTATTATCGCAGCGCTTTCACCTGTCCTGTCCTCCATAGTCAGGCATACACCAAGTGGCCACACACCTGGGAACTTCCGTTTATGAAGCCTGTCATTTTCCAAGAAGTAGAGAATTTCTCACAAGTAGAGAGAGGCACAGTTGGTATTCAGCCTCCAGACTGGCTGATTCTAAAGCTGTTACCTTTCCCATTTTCCACTCTCTCTTCTCTTCTTTTTAATACTAGAAGTAGACATCATTTCATTTTCAAAGTGCTTTCACATATCTTGCAGTATGTGACAATCACAACTCCTCTGAAAAGTAGGACAGGTCATATTATTTTCTTAATGCTATGAGAGAAGTAACGTGGCTTAGGACATTTCTCAATAGAAAAAGGAAAACATTTCTAAAAGGAAACGTCCGCCAGTTGTTGATTCTCTGTCCATTTCAATGCACTCTTCATTAAAGCTCGTTTAAACAATTTTAAAAATTAGTCTTGCATTTTTAACACCTGCGGTCTCCTTGACATCCACTGCCTGTGTACTATTGACCATCCTATACTCTAATAGTTTTATTTTCCGGGGAGTAGGGATATGCGTGGGATATAAATGTCTTTGCTGAGCTCTTCTAATCTGAAACATATCAGATTCAGGCAAGATCATTATCAGCAGTCAAGTCAGAATGAAATTTGTGTTGAATTTATTTGTAGGAAAACTTATATCTTAAAAGTGTGTTCCCCACAGTATTAATCAGTACATTTACATTTTTATTCTAGTACTCTCTATTCTCTACTTGCACTCTTTTGAGGGCTTATCTTTTAGATGATCTTGTTCTTCACCCTGTGTATGGTTCTTCACTTTGTGTATAGTTTGGAGGAGAAAAATACGAAATGAAATGTATACACTTATTTCATACTACAGTATTGACCTTGTATATCCCTGGAGTTAGGAGAGCACAGCTGATTATCATGGATGAGTCATCCTAAAAATCTTCTTTTCCTGTACATTAGTGGTATGATGTTTGTCCTTTCAGCCCTCTCATTTCTTTGTGAAAGAGAGTAGCTAGTTTGCAGGGTCACAAATACCTCAGCAGTGAATGGCACTCGCTCTACCCTTCCTTAGCCAGAGATCAGCCAATCTTTATCAGAAATTTTCAGCAAAGAACTTCTTTTAAAATCGGCAACTTTGTCCTCATCTCCCAAGTCACTGGGCTATATAAAATAGTGAGAACTTTTTATTGAATGTTGTCTGCACTATCTGCTTCTTTTTCTTTACAAACCTCACCTCACTGTGACCGTTCCTTTTAACATGTCAACTTGGCTGGGCCACACAGACAGTCTTCTGGATGTTTTTGTGAAGGTGTTTTTGGGGATGCCACTAACATTTGAATCTGTAGACTTTGAGTATAGGAGATTATCCTCCATAATGTGGGTGGGCCTCATCCAGTTAGGTGGAGGCCTTAGTGAGACAGAGATTGCCCTCTCCTGGGACAGAAGGAATTCTACCAGGAGACTGCCTGTGGGTTCAAACTATAACTCCTTCCCGAGTATCCAGCCTGCCGGCCTGCCCTATCAAATTTTGGACTCCTCAAGCTTCCACAATCATATGAGCCAATATTTTTTATATATCCCTGTTTCTTTGGAGGATCCTAATACACTCACTTAATCCTCACAATCAGTAGGTTTATTATCACGTTCTCCTGTAGTGAAACTAAGGTTCAAAGAGACTACATAATTTTCCCAAGATCATATAGCTAATGTATGGCAGGCCAGGATTTGAACCTGTGCTGCTTCCAAAGTCAATACTCTTTAACTATTATGCTATATATTTGTTCTACAATGCTATGCTAAGCTATGCTATCCCATATATTACAATACAAAATCAAATCATCCTCACCAAGACCTGGAAATGCATCCAAAGATCCAGTGGCATCTTACCTTCTAGAATAGTTTTTGAGTTACATGGTATAACCCACATGCTTTCTCGTGTGAAGTGATTAAATAGTAATATCAGAGCTCCTGTTGCCTGGAAAATGTTTAATAGTGTTGCTCAGGAAATGCCACAACACTTGACTAATGGGAGATCCATTTGCAGTTTGGACTCCAAGCAGAGAGAAACTATCTCCCCATTTCATCTTATAGTTACCTTTATAAGTGTGCTTCCATAAGCATTATTCACAAGTTATAGTGATGGTAGAACTATAATTTTGAATGTTCCTTTCATCAAAAACAGTATTTTAGTAGAGGGAAGAAAAGTACTCTTCTTTTTTCTAAATGTTAGAAGGACATTACAAGGCAAAGAAGAAAAAGTTGGTGTTGAAACTCGAATACTCCGTGTAACCAGGCATCTAGGGATTAAAAAGAAAAAGAAATTGACCTGATCTACTGGGTCATTTTCTTTGATTCAGTTCTTATCACTAGAACCTGATTTCCACTGGCAGTGGGTAAAGAAAGGGCAAGAAACCCCAGGAACGATACTTGCTCTCCTAACCACGGAGAACATCGTCTTCTCTCAGCTTTGATCTCAGACGTCTATGTCAGCTCCACTGCCAATCCAGGAACCCTCTGATTTCCATAAAGCACCCTAACAGGAACCAGGAAGATGGACTGAAATCAAAAGCTTCTGTCAAATAGAAAAGGCAAATCAACAGAAAAGTGTGAGGCTGGAAAGGCATGAAAAGCATAGAGGATTATCACAGAAGGGTGTAATCCTTTTGTTCTTCCAGAGACAAAAAATGAATGGATCAACGAGCTTGCTCTATCAGGCCAGTGGGAGCCAGGATTTCAGGGCTGTGCATATTCTACAGGGTCATGTGGCGATCTGTTCTCAGCCTCTGAAAATTGTGACTTCCTTGAGAAAACATTAATTTTTACAACATCCTAAGAAGTGTTTCTTGCAAAATAGGTTAAAATTGGTTTGGGATAAAGAAGGCACACTTACGGGAGTGATGAATGCCTCCCCAGGGAGGTCTCAGGGAATCCGGCTCTGAGCCATGGGAACTGGTATTAGGTCGGGTCAGAATCTGATATCTTCACTAATGATCTGGAAGAGGGAGTGAATGGCTCATTAATGAAATCCACAGATGAAGTGGAAGGACTGACTGGATTCAAGAAAGCAAAGAAATTAGTGATGTTAGTAACATGAAATGCATCTTACAGAAATGCTCACTCATCCTTTAAACAGAAAATCACCATCACAACCAGTCCCCAAAGCACCGCTGGCAACAGAAGCCTGGAGATGATGCCAGGAAGGAGGTTAGACAGGAGATGGGAGGTTGAACAAGCACAATCAGAGTATCCTTCTGGAAAGACCTCATGATGGCTGGCCAGTGTTCACGTGCCTCCCACGGCTCCTGCGACCAAGCCACGGCCTCTGAAGTCCAGTCTGCTTCTGCTTGGTGGCCAGTCTGTCTTCCGACTTCTAGCTGTGGCTGGAAAAGATGACTCCAGATGGCCTTCCCATTGTCACTCTCTGCAAGGAGAAGTTGACGCGTAGCTGCTTGGGGGCCAGTATCTAGGCCAAGGCCAGAGATATGGATCCAGCATCAGTGTGGAAAGTTGTTTCAGTTTGGATCAGAAGTGTTATCTTCAACTCTGGCTCATACCTCCATTCTAAGGTGGGTGTGCGTTCTATTTACAGTCCTGCTGCCCATGGCATCTGCTGCCTCTGTCACCTCATGGCTTGGACTGGACCTGCCAAGGCTTTCAAGGCTGTAGCAATTGGAGTTCATTTTCCTGGCATCTGTGTGCAACCCTTCATTGTCCTGTCACCATCTGAGCACTGCGTGGGACTGAAGAATAGAGTGTCCACCTGTGGAAACTGACAATTGTGAAAGGCCTGGTTTCAATTCTCTGTTTCCTCTATCTCAGAAGAATCCAACTCTCTCCTCAGGATCTGGCGGCATTCCTCCCAGCCCCTCTCGCCTTTGCCATCTTGAATGTAAGCTTAGCACAGGCTTCTAGCCTTGCCCTGAGGTCAAGGGAGCTCAGGCACCCTGGACTAATAAGACTTTTTTCCATCTTTACTGATAGTCCTGTCCCTTGTAGGACAATAAGATACAGCAAGTTTCTCTATCATATCACAACATCATATAAATTAACCTCAATTAGGATTTTAAAAAACCTGAAAATATAGGTGGTTTCCTCATGAGATTCAAAAACTTCATTAAAAGAAACTTTTCCAACACTATTTTTTAGGACATCCAGAGACTTTAAGTTTATAGTTATTTATTATTTGGAATAGTTACAGATTACTGGGTAAATCTGGAAGTAAACTATTATATGGTGTTAGATTACCAAAGAAGCAGCAGCGAAGGTGGACAGAATTGTCACAATCCCATGCATTTCAAATCAGAAATTGTCCCCTGGGCGGTGGTACTGGGTGGGGGAATCCTGAATCTAGACTTCTCCAGAGTTCAGGTTAATTGCTTTCTGTTCCGTTACAGAACTGCCATGGGGAAGCAAAATCCCACTGGTAGCTCCTCACATCACACTAGTCTAGATCTCCTTACCCTGAATCAGTCTTTAGGACACATAGTTGAAGATACCTATCCCTTCTTGTAACATAAAGAGACCCAGGTTCAAGGCACGGCCCTCTGAGAGCACAGTGTTGTGGACACTGCCCGCATGAAGTCAGACAGTCTGGCCCGGTTCTGATGGACTTAATTGGGGACAAGCCTTCTCCTAGTTTGAAGCCACTACTGGAGCCTGAACCGTTGTTTGACCGATCATGACTGGATAGCCTCATCCAGCTTTCAAGAGAAAAGAGTGACATTTTCTCACCCCTGCAGTCTTTGCTTCTGCTGTTCCTGACTTGAAGCCTCTGCTCTGGCCAAACTGGAGCCCCGCTCTTCTGATTCCCGCTCCAGGGGTCTCTCCCTTCTAGCCATGATAGCTGCTGCCGCTGAGACGACATTTAACGTCACCCTCAATTAACCTGACAGGATGCAGTCTCTGAAACCTGTCCTGGGACTGAGAGAAAAGAAGAAGCTTAGGGTGGGAAACGGAAAAGGCTTTTATGTTCCTGGCCCTTTTGCAGGCAAAGCTCTCAGAAAATTGCTGTTTTATTGTTTCCAGGCACTGAGCTCACATTATACCAACTGAAGCCTAGAAGGCTCTGTCAGCCCATCCATCAGCCTTTACGGGGTGAAGACCTCTGAGAAACATGGAAACCACTCAACATGTTGGAAATGTTAATGACACGGTCCAAGTAAACACCTTATAACTTCTTTCAAATAAAATGAACTCTGTTGCAACAGAAACAAACAGAGAGCTTGTGTGTGTACACAGGATAGTGTCATAGCCAAATGCATGGGGAATTTCCCAAAGGAAATTAAGATGTAGTTCCTGTCAACCTTTCTCAGAAAGTTTTTTCCTCTCTGGAGGTTGGACTCTAAGCAATCCAGAATCATTATAGTCTTTACTGAAGCAATGGGGTATTGAATATATCCCCCATACAATGGGTTTTATTACTTAATTACTTACTTTTTATTCATACAGTTGAGTAACATTTGTTATCCAAAAAATATTGACAATGTACCTGAAGGATAAGGAAGGAATCCTGCCAGCTAGTTCAGTCCTGTTTTAAGAATATATTAAGTAGGGGCACCTGGGTGGCTCAGTGGGTTAAGCCTCTGCCTTCGGCTCAGGTCATGATCTCAGGGTCCTGGGATCCAGCCCCACATCAGGCTCTCTGCCTGCCTCTCTGCCTACTTGTGATCTCTCTCTCCCTCTGTCAAATAAATAAATAAAATCTTAAAAAAAAAAAAAGGAATATATTAGGTATATTTTATAAAATCCCTAATGGATTATGAACTGTTATTTTACTGAATTATATTAATCACTGTAAGAGATGGGGTTGACAGATAAAGCAAATAAAAATACAGGACACCCAGTTAATTTTGACTTTCAGATAAAGAAGAAATACTTTTTAGTATAGTAAATACTGCATGGGGCATATCTGTAGTAAAACATTTTATCTGAAATATGAATTTAAATGGCCACACTGTTTTTTATCTGGCAATCCTACCAAGAGACCAATTTCACCTGAAATGTTTCTAGTGTATGTTTTACATCAGTTTGCCTCAAATACCTTGGCTTGTCCTTTAGAAACTAACCACTCCTTGACAATTGATCTAACAACTTGGATGTCAGCAAGGAAAATATTTAAGAAGGAGCTGAAAAAGAGAGAAAGTTAACTATTTTGTCACTGCTTTTTCCAGGTTGTCACAGACTATTTGGTGCTCTCTATTCTTTATTCTATTTTTGAAATAATGTACCTCATAGATTTTTTTTTCCCTAGAAGGACTTTTTGACCATGGTAAATTTCTTAATCATCCTAAAATAGAAACATAGACACATATGGGACAAAACAATATGAAAAACAAAAATTTCATGCTTTTTGAAGTTGATTACACTGTTGTAATTGTGTCTGAAAATTTGTTGCTTTTTTTTTTAAACTAGGATTTCTAAATTAGGCAAATGACAGTATTTCATTTAATATTAAGGAGGGTATCTTGAATTTTATCTTTTTTTAAAAGATTTTATTTATTTATTTGAGCAAGAAATATAGATAGTAAGGGAGAGCATATGTGGAGAGAAGAAGGAAAAGCCTGTCGAGACTTGATCCCAGGACCCTGGGATCAGGACCTGAGCTGAAGACAGATGTTTAATGACTAAGCCACCCAGGTTCCCTGACTTTTATCTTTAAATGCTTTTATAACTCTTATTTTATTTTAATTTTAGTATAGTTAACATACAGTATTATATTATTTTCAGGTATATAATATAGTGGTTCAACAATTCCAGAATGTTTTATTTTTATTTTATTTTTTGAGGCGGGGAGAGGGGTAGAGGGAGAGAGAGAATTCCCGTGGGGAGCCTGACACAGTGCTCAATCCTAGGACCCTGAGATCATGACCTGAGCTGAAATCAAGAATCAGGCGCTTAACCAACTAAGACACTCAAGCACCCTGAGAATGCTTTTATAATTCTTATTAAGAAGTTTTTCAAATATTGTCTTTACCCTAAGAAATTGGTATTTCTAGTTTTCTACTGAGAAGAAAATAACATTTTTTGACTTATAAAATTATTATTTTTAAGAACATCTTCCAACATCTTTTTGAGAGTATTACGTTTGTTGAGTTAAATTTTTGGTAGATGGGGCTGTATCACTCTTGATTAAAGTTGATCAAGAGTAACTAGGTATAAGAGATCCTAAAACTTAAAATAAAAATGGCATTTGATGACTTTTTTTTTTCACTAGTTCCAATTATCCACCAAAAATAGTGTCCCTCTAACAGTGATTCTTAAGAGAAAGATGTATGTGTTTGTCATTTTAAAAAGTCTCCGATTATCACACAAATATTACTTATGGCAAAAACTCCTTCAAAAATTCAGTTTGGCCATAAGAGACTCTTAATCTCACAAAACAAACTGAGGGTTGCCGGGGAGAGTGAGGTAGAGACAGGGTGGTGGGGTTATGGACATTGGGGAGGGTATGTGCTATGGTGAGTGCAGTGAAGTGTGTAAACCTGGCGATTCACAGACCCGTACCCCTGGGGCTAATAATACATTACATGTTAATAAAAAAATTAAAAATTTTTTTAAATTTCAGTTTGAGTTAATTCTCAATAATATATTTCATTTATTCATAAATTAGATTGAGCTTTCTGTAAAAATGACATTTTTAGGGGCACCTAAGTGCCTCAGTTGGTTAAGTGTCTGCCTTCAGCTTGGGTCATGATCCCAGGATCCTGGGATCCAGCCCCACATCGGGCTCCTTGCTCAGCTGGAAGCCTGCTTCTCCTTCTCCCTTTGCCTGCCACTCCCTGTTCTTGTGCTCTCTCTCTCTCAGCCAAATAAATAAAATCTTTTAAAAATGACATTTTTATAAATCATAATTGTTTGAATATAATTTTTCATATGGCACAGCTAAATAATTATTTTTGAAACTAACTTTATTGAGATATTTTTTACACTATAACATGCACCTATTTTAAGAATATAGTCTCTTAAATAAATGATGTTAGGAAAACAGGACAGCCACATGCAAAAGAATGAACTTGGCTACTGTCTTATACCTTATGTAAAAATTAATCCAAAATGTATTGAATGTAAGAACTTGAAACCATAGAACTCCTAGAAGAAAACATTGACATCAATGTCAAAGACAAGCTCTTTGACATCAGTCGTGGTAATGATTTTTTGAATTTGACACCAAAAGCAAAAATAAGCAAATGGAACTACATCAAACTAAAAAGCTTCTGCACAAAGGAAGGAAACCATTAACAAAACTAAAAGACAAACCTACCAAATGGGAAAGGATATTTGTCAATGATATATCTGATAAGGGGCTAATATTAAAAATATATAAAGAAGTCATATGACTCAGTAGCAAAAAAACAGTCTGATTGAAAAATGAGCTGAGGTTCTGAATATATATTTTTTTCAAAGAAGGCATACAGATGGCCAACAAGTATATGAAAAAATACTCAACACCACTACTCATCAGAGAAATGGAAATCAAAACCACAGTGAGATACCACCTCACATCTGTTAGAATAGCAGTTGTGCACACACACAGGAAATAACGTATGTTGGGGAAGATGTGGAGAAAAGGAAATCCTCATATACTGTTGTAGGAATGTAATTTGGTGCAGACACTATAGTAAACGGTGTGGAGGTTCCTCAGAAAATTAAAATTAGAACTGCTTTATGACCCAACACTTCCACTTCTGGATATTTATCTGAAGTAAACAGAAACACTAATTCAAAAAGATATACATACCCCTATGTTTATTGCAGCATTATTTACGATAACCAAATATAGAACAAACCAAGGGTACATTGATGGATGAATGGATTTTAAAGATGTGATATGTACATATACAATGGAATATTATTCCACCATAAAAAAGAATGAGAGCTTGCCATTTGCAGCCACATGATGAGCCTTGAAGGCATTATGCTATGTGAAATAAGTCAGAGAAAGACAAATGCCTTAGGAAATCACTTATGTGGAGAATTAAAAAAAATAAACAAGCTCATAAGTACAGAGAAAAGATTGGTGGCTGCCATTGGTGAGGGTGGGAGGAGTAGGTGAAATGGGTGAATGTAGTCAAAAGATATAGACTTCCAGTTATAAATGAGTCATGGGGATGTCATGTACAGTATGGTGATGATATTTAATATTATATTGCATATTTGAAAGTTGCTAAGAGAGTATATCTTAAAAGTTCTCATTACAAGAAAAAATTCCATATTTATGTATGATTATGGGTGTTAACCAGACTTATTGTGGTAATATTTCACAATATACACAAATTTCAAGTCATTATGTTGTATGTCTGAAACTAATATAATGTTGTATGCTCATCATACTTCATTTAAAAAAAAGAGTACAGATTAAAGACAAATGTACACATCAATGTAACTACCACTACAGTCAAGATACAAAACCTTTTCTTTAAGTTAAAAATTTCTTTCGGCCCCTTCCCAGTGAATCCCTACTTCCCACTTCCCTGCCTAGGCAACCATTGATTTACTAGCAGTCATCTATAGGTGAGGTTTTTTATTTCTAACGTTTTATATAAACTGAATAATAAAATATGTACTTTTTGTGTGTAGCTTCTTTTACCCAGAGTAATATGTTTGATATTTACCCACACTGCTCCTTTTTATTACTGGATATATTGTATGAACACACCACAATTTTGTTTACGCACTAACCTGTTGATAGACCTTTAGATTGCTTCTAGTTTGGGTCTCTATGGAGCCACTATAAATACCTGTGTACAGATACTGCTGTGACTATACATTTTCATTTCAGTTAGGTAAATACCTAGGAGTGGAATTGCTCAGTCATATTTTTCATAAGAAACTGTCAAATTCATGGCACCTGGGTGGCTCAGTGGTTAAGCATCTGCCTTCAGCTCAGGTCATGATCCCAGGGTCCTGGGATCCAGACCCACATCAGGCTCCCTGCTCAGTGGGAAGCCTACTTCTCCCTCTCCCACTCCCCCTGCTTGTGTTCCCTCTCTCGCCATCTCTCCCTCTCTCTGTCAAATAAATAAATAAAATCTTAAAAAAAAAAGAAAAGAAAACCTGTCAAACTACTTTCCAAAATGTGTACCATTTTATATTCCCATAAGCGATACTTGAGTTTCGTGTGCCCTCTATCCTTGCCACCCCTGAAAGAAAATGCTTTAATTTCAGCCCTTCTAGTGAGTGTATTGTGGTACCTCATCATCATTTTAATTTGTGTTTTCTAATGACCCTGTGATTTTAAGTACTTCTCCATGTGATTACTGTCCATTCTTAAACTTTCTTTTTTGAAGTGTGTGTTAAATTGTTTTTCTGATTTTAATTGGATTGACTGTCTTATTATTATCACCTCCTTACATATTTTATAAAGGAGTACTTAGTCATATATGTTTAAAATGTTTTCTTCCAGCTTGTAACTGTACTTTTAATTTTTAAACATCTTCCAAAGATCAGATGTTCTTAATTTTTAGCAAGTCTAATTTATCAATTTTTTTTCTTTTATGATTCATGTTTTTGTGTTCTAAGAGATTGCTGTATAACCCAAGGTCACAAAGATTTTCCCTTCTGTTTTCTTCTAGACTTTATAATTTAAGCTTTATGTTTAGGCCTATGATCCACTTGAAATTAATTTTAGCATATGATCTAAAGTAAGGGTTGAGGTTCATTTTCCTTCCCAATGGACCTTCCAGCATTGTTTGCTGAAAAACTATCTTTTCCCATTGAATTACCTTAGCACCTTTGTCAAAGATCAGTTGACCTTATACGTGGATCTGTTTCTGTACTCTATTTTGTTCCATGAGCTATGTATTTATCTATAGGCCAATACAACACTACATCTTTGTAACTGTTGGTTTATGATGTTTTGAATTCAGATAGTAGAATTCCTACAACTTGATTTATCTTTTTCAAAACTATTTGATTTTTCTAAGTCCTTTATATTTCCATGTAAATTTTAGAATCAGTTTGTCAAATCCTACTGTCTAGCCACCCCCACCACAACCCACAAAAAAGTCTTCTTCTGGTAGTTTGATTGGAATTATGTTGAATCTATTGATCAGTTTATGGAAAATTAATATCTTAGCTATCTTGAATCTACCAATCTGTGAACATGACATACATCTCCATTAATTAAGTCTTTAATTTTTCTTAGCAATGTTTTCCGGGTTTTTTTTTTTTTTTGGGGGGGGGGTGTTTTGGTTTGTTTGTTTCTAGTTTTTTTGTTTTACAGATCTGGAATATATTGTGTTGAATTTAACCCGAGTATTCTATGGTTTTTTATATCATTGAAACATATTTTTCTTCTTAATTTACTTTCTCAGTTTTTTATTGCTAGTATTTAGAAATAATTTTTTTAATGTGGCTATAAATAAATTTGCTATTTTTGCATCTGTGTACATGTGGGATTTTGATCACTGTTTTTTTTCCCATGTCCTATCTTTGTCTGATTTTGGTAATAGCATAATTCTAGACTTAGAGAAGAGTTGACAAGTGTTCCTTACTCCTCTGTTTGCTGGAAGATTTTTTTACAATGTTACTATTATGTCTTCCATAAGTATTTGATAGAGTGCACTTGTAAAGTTCTTGGGGCCTAGAATTTTCTTTATGGAAATGTTTTTAATAATAAATTCAATTCAATTAATTGTAGTTATTTTAATCTACTTGTTTATTTCTGCTATTGTCTTTATTATTTCTTTCTATCTACTAACTTAGGGATTAGTTTGCTAATGGATTTGGCTGAGAAATTCTTAGGGCAGGAGAACAGGAACAAGCTGAGTCTTCATTTGGGGCGATTTCTAAAGGCAAGGATTACTGCAGGCAAGATGAGGTTCGGCATGAAGGAAATGTTATGTGAATCACAAGGCATCCCGAGATTGTAACTGCATATCTAATAAAGGTGGTAGTAGTTCTGAGAACCACCCTTTAGCTATCCTCTGACTAGTCCAGATGTTGGCCACAAAAAACCATTTTGTATGCACATCTATACTGCTGTCATCATCTAGAGATGATTTTATCATCTCAAAATAAAACTATGGTGATAGAACAAAATCTGGCCTTGTTGTTCCTTTTGTCAAATGACGGGGCCTGCATGGCAGCACTTAAAACTCTGGAAATCCACACTACACAATTGTTATACCCAGGGGGGTGATGGGGTGATTAGCCTTTGGAGAATGCTTTGAAGATATCATCTCAAACTAGTGAACCCCAGCCACAAACACTTCTCCCAGTGTCTGTTTGGGTTCACCTTGGAGATCTGGACACATCTCCTTTAGTTTAGAAGTGGATTGTTCTACCTGATCACACATTGTTAGCAATAGCACAGACACTGCCTGGATTAGCTAACAGGAGGTCAAAAGCTATTAGATTGCCCAATACTATCTTTTAGCGCAGAAGTATTTCTTACAACTTTGGCCAAGGTTAAATAATATATTTACGACAACTTTTCTAGTTGTGTCACCCCCCACTGTAGGATGATGTGCCTCAAAGTCGGTACATCTTGAGTACAGTTTCTTCATTTTGTAAATTACTTCTTCATTTTGTAAATTATTTGATACACTCTTCTGTGAGATATGGTTCCTAGAATGTAAAGGAATCTGGGACATATCAAAGTCTCCCAGAATTTCCCCACAGTCATAAATCAGATTGGTGTGTGGTAAACAAGTAAAGGCTTAGTGTCCACATAAGAAATAACACTCTAGAAGAGTATGGGGACTACCGGGGTTATAGGTTCTGTTTTCAAAGATAGAAATTTGTCAGTTGCAATCTATTGATAAGGAGAGTTCTTAGTAAAGTTGAAAAACTCCCTGAGGATAACAAGTGAAGAAAAGACAGTCCCAGTATTTATTCCAGATGAATTACTTCTGTGTTGTCCCTGGCCTCAGAGATGGTACTGTAATTATTTTTGCAGTATTTTGCTGTTTGGTGTCAGGGTCCAGTATTTATATGATTGGAAGGTAGGGTTAATAATAGGGGAGTCAGCAGTGTTTGAGGGCATTTATAGATGCCTATCACTGGGGTATTTGATTGATTTTGAGGGACATGAATGAACATAGTAGTAGGGTTTTTTATCAACAGTATTAGCCCTTATAGCTATAAGGAAACTGTGAGTTTGCCCTTAACAGTTAATGATAATTCTAGTAAGTTTAGGAGAGAGAGAAAAAAAAAAAAAAAGTCAAGTGCCACTTTACTTGATTTGCAAAGCCTTGTTTCATTTTGTCCTAAGAACATCTCAAAACGTTTGGTCAAATCTGCCAGGTATATTAGGGAAACAATTTCCAACGCAATGAAATCCACTAGCTAAGTTCTAGTTCTAGCTTAAGGAAGGCCATGCACAAAAATGAGGGGAATGCAGCAGAAGCAATTGCCTGTGGATCTATCTAGAACTTTGTCAGAAGGAACTGAAAAGATACTTTTCAAAATCTCCTATAGATTTACCCTTTCTTTGTTTAGAAACTAGATCAATTCAATTCAGACTTTGTTGGAAATGCAACGGGTATGGCCCCAGGAAATAAGCCTTGTCTCACATATTATGCTTTCTCTTCTGTTCAGAGGAATCAGGAATAGCTGGATCCTTTTCTGAGCCTTTCTACTCAGCATTTTAGAACCAGACTTTAGCATCTAAAGAACTTACTGTTCTAGCTAGTTTAGTTCAGGTAGGCTGGGATTCTTAGTTCCTAGTAGTATTATAAGTTCTTGGTAAATATTTGTCCTTTTTTCCTCAGGACTTGGAAAAATCCATTTGCTTACAATCTACCTGTTTCTCATTGTATTTTGGTGAACATATATATTTTTTTTAAAGATTTTATTTATTTATTTGACAGACAAAAATCACAAGTAGGTAGAGAGGCAGGCAGAGAGAGAGGAGGAAGCAGGATTGCTGCTGAGCAGGGAGTCCGATGCGGGGCTCGATCCCAGGACTCTGGGATCATGACCTGAGCCGAAGGCAGAGACTTTAACCCACTGAGCCACCCAGGCGCCCTGGTGGACTTATTTTTTGAAGAACTTGTCCTTTGGGGATGGGAGCAGAGCAGAAGGATGTGTCAGGATGGAGAGCTTTGGGGGAAAGAGAAGAGGATCCTGAAGAGAGTGGGAAAGAGGAGGAGTTGGTATCTAGAGCAATATTCAAAGGAAGTGGAGTTCAGGTGGGGTGTAGGAAATGACAAGATTTTAGTGAAACTGAAATGTTTTCAGTTTTTACATACTTTTCATTAGTTTTGGACCAGAACAACAACAACAAAAATCCTTTCATGAAGTTTGGTTAGAAGTTTCTTACCACGAAAAAAATGGCCAAGCATTGAGTGTTAGGAATTTTGCCTTTTTGCCCTAAGTTATCTCTAAGATAGATACTTTCATCATATTAAAAGTTCACCAATATGGCCACCTCACATTCCAAATTATTTTTAGTGAAATCACACCATTTTGTAAGATATGCACAAGAATTTGAGTCAGAATGAGAATACATAGCAGATGAAGACATTTGGCGTGGGAGATGTGACGATGGTATGAATTGTCCCCACAAGTGTGGTAACAGAAGCACAGGTAATGCTTTAACACTGCTTATCTTGGCCCCTATCAGAATCTCTGACTTCAGATCTAACAATGGTCAGCCTCCAGTAGACAGAGTTTTTGGAAATTCCATCTCCAAACTCTGGAGCCCAAAGATGGGACAGAAGGAAAGATAGAACTTGTAAGGTTTCCAGATGGTGACTCAAAGCACAGGTTTTTTTTTTTTGTTTGTTTGTTTTTTTTTTTTGGAGAGCCACTGCCTGACAAGACCTTAAAGTTGTCGGTCTTCATGGTCATTATTGGAAAAGAGTAAGTGATGTGCTCATCACTGATTTTATGGTGGGACTTGAGCCAAAGGGCTTGTAAGGGTCCTCCCTTTGAGTACCATGTCTGTGCTGCTGCTGCTAACATGTAATGTGGTCAGCTTAGGTTTTAGGGCTGGATTAGAGTAGAGCTGGCAAGCCTCTGGCACTTTTTTTGCCACAGTCCTTTCCCTGGCCAATGAAATGCATTACCAATCAATCACAATAATTTGTTTTCTGCTCTGTACAGTGTTCCAGATTACCACCAACAGTAGATATAGTATCGGCTAAATTGAGCATCTATTATGTGCCAGAAACTCTTCTAAGCACTGCAGAAATTAAGTCCTGTATTCCTCACCTGAGTGCTTTTTAGAGATTCTATAAGCCTGCCCAAGGTCACACAGCTAGGAAATGCCAGGTCTAGGATTCAGTCCCCAGCAGTCTGGCTGGAGAATTCCATGTTTCATACTGTGCTGTCAGACCCCTGGTAAGAGGCAGCACACACACTGTAACTAGAGCTGATAGTATGAGTGTGCACTGTAACACAGCTTGTGAAAATATTGAAATGCTTTTATAAGTATGGGCAGATATTGTCCCTCTGCTGCCTTCACCTGGCCTTTCCCTTGGGACCTTCTCTCCGAACTCCTAACAAAAGACTTAATGTCCAGCCCAGAGAAGAGCTTCCAGAAGCTATCTCAAGGATGAAGGCTGGTTCTGGTTGGTCTGTGTTGGCCAGTGCCCATGCTTCATGAGTCACTAAATATGGAGTTTAAAATATCATCTCTAGATGTGACACTTCTAGATCTTGGCTCTAGCAATAAACAGTATCAATATTATGTACATACAATCTTATTTAATGTAACATTCATTCACACTTCATACTGTAATAAAACCATATCAAAATATAGAAACAAATACTTTAAAAAGTAAACACATGACAACACTTTTTAAATGAACTCTTTTACTATGTTTTTCTAAGCTCCTTTTCTCATCACTAGCCAAAGTTCATTTTCCACCAATGATAATCACGCTAATGTTGCTTTCCCAGTCACTTTTCAAGATGATAAAATTAGACTTTCTGCTTAATTTTTTTGGTACCAACTATCTGATTCCAAATTTCTCAGTAGAATGAAATTTCACTTTTATGACCATTATCTCCCAGGTAGAACAATTCTCCCATCCATCTCTGAGCTGTGTCTTACTGCTTCTGAGAAGCTGCCAGTCCTCTTTGAGATGCCCCAGGACCAGAGTCCCCGAACAGAGCTGGCAGATCAGTGGACGTATGTGAGGTCTGGAGCCCATTCTGCTGTTGCCTGTCTGCACAAATCCCCTTCTGCTCCAAGATTCCATTTCATTCCAGGACTCTGGTTCTCTGGCTCCTGTCTGTGAATAACCACTGGCATTTCCTCCCGTGAACTCTGGCGGCTGACCCATTCTGTCTCCATTCCTCTATTCCTGTCTCTGCTGCAGGCTCCACCTTGTGGCATCTCTTGTCACTGACCCACCCAAGCCTGGACTTCATTTTGGCTAAGCGCCGTGGGACAGAACTGGCTTTCTCTGAGCGAGTTTCTTCTGAGATGTAATTTAGATACTAGATGCCTTCCACCGAGTTCAAACTGTTCAAGTCACAGCTGGGCCCACAGCTTGGTAAATTGAATTTGAAAAGGACCAAGTTCATTCTGACTTTCAAGCAACATTGTTATGTAAGAAGAGAACCACTTAACAATAGAAAAACAACAAAAAATGTTTATTAGGAATTGTTCTTCATTCACACTTGAATAGTAAAAAGAAATGATATTAAGTTGTAGCTAAATAATGTTAAATAAAAGAAAAATTAAGGGAAGAGAAACTTAAGAGAGTAAGAGACCCGAGACTTGCCTTCTTTGGAGATTTCGGAATATTTGCAGTAATTTTAGGCAAGGCAGTCTGGAGGAAGAGCACTGACCTTGCAAGCTTCCTTCCAAAAAAGGAAAGCAGGTGAAGTGGTTCTAAGTCAGAAATCAGAATTAAAATCACTCAGGAGAAGTGACAATGTAGAGAGTGAATCCTGTAACTAGAGGAAATAGGTGTATACCTCCAGAGTGTGAATTTATTCACTTTCACTCAGAAATTTATAAAATTCTACAAATGTGTCACTTTCTACTTTTTAAGCATTGGAGATACTTACAATGTATATTGTAATAGAAAAAGAAAACAGTGAATTTTCCCTCCTGCCACAAGGAACTCCTAAACATCCTGCTTCTGGAAGTCCTGTATTCTATCCATTTATGAATGCATTCAAATATTTATGTATTCCATCAAGTAACAGATATTTGATTTGTTTTTGTGTGCGGGCAATCTGCTAAGCTCCAGGGGCAGACAGAACAGTGCTGCTCCTGATTTTGGTAATTTAAAGCCAGTGAAAAAGGTTTCCAATAGTAAAGCATTTATAAAGCAGGAAAATATTTGTGAAGTCCTAGCCTTCCTACTATATAAGTCGGTTGTATTATTTAAACCTTCATAGTTCATTGTTTGAGGTGACCTGTACCTACTGTGTTTACCAAGTTTATTCATATCACTTAATCTTTACACTTCTCTTACATACACCATTTTAGGAAGAAAACACAAGAGAAAGGTTTTCTCTTCCCATTCTCTGTTTACTTGCAAACCATATTGCTGTTTTGTTAGGATTTTTTAAGGAGGAACTGACTGGAAAAGCAGAGTGTATGTTAGTACTAACCCCTTTGTTGCCTCTCATTCTTTTTAAAAAATGTGTGTATATATGTGTGTTGTATGCAGTATGACACAATGCACCTACAATATGTGCATAAAGCATCATTGTAAAGCCTAATGACTAATTCCTAATTTGTGCTCTTCACAGACGATTCAATGATTTCTGAGCATTTCAAGTCCATGGAGCCCCCCTTAATTGGCATGCTGTTGATGTCATGTATGTTTCTGTCCTTTTTAAAAAAAGCTTCTCTGAGAGATAATTTATATACCATCAAATTCACCTTTATAAGTATAGTGTACAATTCAATAGATTGTAGTATACTCCCAGGATTGTGCAACCATCACCACAATATAATTTGAAAACATTTTCACTTCTCTAAAGAGAAATCCTGTTGCCACTAACAGTCCTCCCCATTACCCCTCTCCCCAGCCCCTGGCAACCAGTAATTTACTTTCTGTCTCTATAGATCTGTAAGCATGCAGTTTCAACCACATTTAATAACTTATCACCATATTTACCATTTAAACTGCATTCTTCTTCTCCCTCTATACTTTCATCTGGAATCATTTTCATTCTGTTGGGAAACTACTGTTAGCATTTCCTTTTGTACTGGTTTTCCAGTGATATACTCTTTCTGTTTTTGCTAGCCAAAGTCTTACTTTTCACCTTTGCTGAGATGATCCAGATCTCCAGAAGTTGGGCTGGAGTTAGAAGTGGTGGCCTACTTCCAGTTCCTCTTTATTTCTAGGTTGGCTTCCTCAGGGTCCCGGCTCAATGTAAAAGTTGGGTTACCAGAACACCTATCCTTGGCAGAACTTGGACTTCAAGAGTGTTTTATTCTTCCTGGTGCTTCTAGGATCAATGCTCTGTTTAGCTTCTCACTCATCCTTGAGGCCCAAAGTGCCCCAAACGTTGGGCTCACCCTTTGTCTTCTTCTCTTGGTCTGGCTCTACCATACTGTTAAGAATCTGATGTTATGAGGTAAATGTTGTTTATTTTTTTATTTTTAAAGATTTTATTTATTTATTTGACAGACAGAGATCACAAGTAGACAGAGAGACAGGCAGAGAGAGAGGAAGGGAAGCAGGCTCCCCGCTGAGCAGAGAGCCTGATGCTGGGCTCGATCCCAGGACCCTGGGATCATGACCCAAGCCGAAGGAAGGGGCTTTAACCCACTGAGCCACCCAGGCGCCCCTAGTAAATGTAGTTTAATCTGATTTCTCTTTATCTTCCAAAGGAGGATCGATTAGAATTGTCTAATTCCCTATTATAGGGAGGGAAAGTCTCTCACTTTCCTTTCCCTTATTTCCAATACCCCTGACGTTCTTGTTCTCTCTAGAATACCAGTTCACTATCTCCTACTCTAGAATTACAACAAACAGAGTAGAGGAGCTTAAGAGGAGGACCTGTAGCTTTAAAGGAAAGAAAACCAAAATGTCCTTGAAGATCCTAGGAAAGGACTACCCTTGGAAAAGTAGAGTCTTTTCATCATCTTATTTTGTTTATTTATTTTTTTGTTTTTGTTTTTGCTAGTCTGTTTCCACCATAAACTCACCATAAGCTTCACAAGGAAATTTTTTTTAAAAAGTTTTTTTTTTTTGAAGCAGATTGAAGAAAGGATAAGCATTCATGATTAAATAGCCGAATAACTTTGCTAATAATTCTTTTGTAACCATAGGATAATATGAAAAATTTCATATATGAAGTAATTGTTAACAATTTATGTCATGTGAAGTTAAAATTCTGGAAAGAAATATTATTAGAGTTTTTTGTTTTGTTTTGTTTTTTGAGAAGCAATTTGATCCTGCCAGTCCAAGTAGAAATATCAGAACAGCGGGATGACTCATTGGCAACTGAGGCATTCTCTGACATGAGGAACCGAGAAGGTTTGTAGTCTCCATCCCACAACTGCAGTGAGACAGTGATGAGCAAAAAAAACCTACAGTTGTCCAACCTAAATCTAGGTTAGGCTGATAGCCATATTCTCAGAACGAATGACTAAATAAGTGAATGAATGAATGAATGGCTGGGAATTGGGAAGCAGATGTCTAAGAATTGTTTAAGAGCAGATTTTCCATAATGGAGAGAAACAAAAGTAGCAAGAAAATTACTGAGAAGAAAGAGACAGAAAAATCATCACCACTGTCACCGTCTTTCATCAAGGCTCTACTTTTACTGAGCAGATCTACTATGTATCAGGTACTCTTCAAAGCTCTTTACTCAGCTCAGATACTCTTCATACTTGCCCTCTGAGGAACTTTTAGAGTACCTCTTTGGAAACTGGAACTATGCACCGTGGTAATCTGGCAGAGAAGGGCCCAGTTCTCTGTGCGCACCCTGAATATAAACAGTTGGAAGCAAAATGGAGAATTACTTTAGAATAAGTATGGAGTACTTTGGTATTGGAGTACCAAAATTTTGCTATTTCCAGGGAACATAGATTAAATGGAACCTTCTTTCATTCATGAGCAAGTGATTTTCAACTTGAGGGCAGACAATAATACTCAGGATTAGTTTTAGTGAAAATAAATTATAGCTAAAACTATAGTAGCCATCCGGGTACTTATTTGTGCCCAAATTATTGACTTTCTTTTTAAATGGTTCTTCCTATTATTTTTCCTGAATTTTTCACATTTCGTAGGCATCTTATTCATAGCAAAATTCGAATATGGCAATTTAATCCTTGTGTGGTAATTTTCACTCACCTGATAATATATTGGCAGAATAATAAAAGTTCTTATGGACATCTCCTATAAAGTATCCCCAAATACAAAAGGTATAATCTTCTTAGGTCTGCTTAAAAATTTATCAGAAATACATTTGTTCCAATAGAAGTGATAACATCTAAAATTTAAAATTTACATGTATTTGAGTGTAAGACTTTATATATATGACATATTATATATTCATATATATGAAAACACTTTCTAATGATAAACTTTGATTTTTATGGAAAGCATCACTGTTTTAGTACCCATGCCTCCTGGCAGCTATATTTCACTGGTTCAGGGATGGTGAGGGTTTCAATTCACAGGCCAATCAACTTATCCACAGAGAGTGGCAGCCTGGGCGGCCATGTTGAGAAGGATTCCAAAATGGCCCATGGGGTGAATGTGCAAGACCATTACAACTGACTGTGAAGATTTTTATAAGCATGGGAAAGGAGAGGATTTATGACTTGTTTCGTGGGTTTGGCACCCCTGTTTCTCATGCTACCACCTCTTAGTAGCTGTTATCTGAATTTTGGGCCAAGTATGAAGGAAAAAAAATTGGGGCGCTTCCATAAATACAAATCAGTTAGCAATGACAGTATTTCCAGGACGCTCTGATACTTCGAGGATAAGCATAATGGTCATTCTCTTTAAAAAGGCTAAGATGCTCTCCTAATCCCTCAGACTACTTTAGAGGGAAGGAATGAAATCACTGAATAAATGAGAAGAGAAAGAATATGTGAAACTGACTGTAAAGCAAGAATCTGTCTCTACTTTGTCTTCTGTCTAACCGGAAAGGCCATAAGATTCAGCCTGAATCCAAGATGTGCAAAGAAGACATAAAATTATTTAAAAACAATAACCACCACCACCGCCACCACCACAGCAACAACAAAACTCCCCTGGCTGTCTCCTTCATAGAACCATGGCCAAAAATAAAATCTGAAAGACATTTTCTTTTTTTTTTTCCTGTAAGCTGCAGCAGGACCTGAAAAGATTCACTTGTATCCCTCTCGATGATCTCACATATGGAAAAATAGGCCAAGAAAGAAGACTTAGCAGCACAGTGAGAAAAGATGGGAGACTGTTATTTCTCAAGGGAAATTATCTCCAGATATAATCTTATTTTTTGACAAAGGAAAACTGGCATGGTAGGTTCTCCAACTACTTTAACAATGTAGGAAATAGGCAATGTCCTTGGCTTTTGGCAGGTATTTTATTAGCTTTTTAATGCCCCGAGCCTGCTTATTTTGTCTGTCCCCAGACCTTCTGAGGAAAGGTGGGGAATGGACCTCAGGATCATCTGTGAGGTGGGGAATTTCTTAAGAAAATAATCTTTATATTTCAACAAAACATAGATAAATGTGACATATCAAATTAAATATGCGAAAGCCAAGTGTTACTGTACAACATAGGACATAAAACAATATTGGTGACTCATAAATATTTTACATAGACCAACCATGCTTGCAGATTTTTCTCATAATTTGTTCTTTCTTTTCTAAAATAGTCATTGGTTTTGAGCTGCACCATCTACAAACCGACAATCACACATGAGTTCCCAAAGTTAACTTCCCACCAGCATTTATGCAGGGGCTCTAGGTTTTTACGGTTTTCTTTATTCCTTCTTCCCTCTCTCCCAATCTCTCTCCCTTCCTTCCTTCTGTCTTTTAGCTTAGTTTTTATTTTCATAGCCTTTCCAGAATATTTTAAATAGGGGAAAAGAAGGGAGTTTAATATAACAGCTTTGACAATGCCTGTTGTTTCTTCCATTCTTCTTCCGGGGTATCCAGTTTCTTAAATGAACAACTTTTGTATTACAGAAGAATTTAGAAGTAGAAAAATAGTATTAAGGAGTACTTGGGCACAGTCTCCACAGGAGTACCCTGCATCTGACACCAGTTGCGCATGTCCCCAAACCACCCTGTTCTGATAATTTGCTGGAAGGATTCATAGAGTTCACTGAAAACTGTTACACTCACAGTTCAGGATTATTAAAGAGAAAGGATACAGATGAAAATCAGCCAAGGAAAGAAGTGCCCAGAACAGAGTCTGGGAGAAGTACCAAACACAGAATGCCCGTTGTGTTCTCTCCATGAAGTCAAGGTATGTCTCTATCCCGGCATTAATGTGTGATAATGTGACCAGAATATTGCCATTGGCAAAGCTCATCGGGGCCTTTGGTGTCCCGAGTTTTTACTGGGACTCAGCACAGAGCGCCTGCATGGCTGACCTCAGTCATCAGCCCCTCCCAGAGGTCAGGCTAAGATCTCTAGTCGCTAGATCCCTCAGGAGTCCGAGCTGATACTGTGTGACCCGGAGTTCCCGTCATAAACTGCATTGTTAGACTGTCTGGTGGCCAAAGCCCTAGGCAAACAAAGACACTTCTGTGAGGCAGGAAATTCCAGGGGCCTAAAGATTATCTCCCAGTGGCTAAGGCAAAGGCCAGGCCTCTCTTCAGGTGAGGCTAATTCTTCACTACACAAGTATAGTCATTCCTTTGCCTCTGAGTGCCATACTTACACTCAAATTCAAACTTACGATACCAATAATGACCAAACTTATTTCATCTGCTAGTGTGCCAGAGTCAACTCATACTAACTGACAAAAATGGATTATTAAATATTTAGGAGTTTTGTAAGCTGGTTGTTAAATACAGGTGTTATAAAAACACTTAGTTATATAAACATATGGATTAGATTAAAAACAAAGATAATAAATGTTTAAAACTCATCATGTTGTAAGTATTTTACTATTAATATGCTCTTGATCTTATCTAGGTCTACTGTATCTGGTGAGAGTTATGTAGAATGTTACGCTACTAGGCCTTTCTTCCTATCTCTGTGTTCAGTGACATCATGTTAGTAGCATGAAATTGACCATGGTAAGAATATTTACACCATGAAATTCAGCAAATGCTATGAATCAGGACTTTTTGGATGCATTTTAATTTTGAGAAGCATCTTTTTGTTGATCCAATTGTTACTAGAACTGTTCAGAGTATTTTATAGGTTATGACAACATTAAGATAAATTTCTGAGAAGTTATTTCAAAATACAAATTGTAGTACTTCTAGAGCTAATGATTCTGATGGGGTAATTTTTCTAAAAATTTTAACTCTTCATACAAGTCAGTTGTAAGCCTGAATTTAATGTTAAATGCAAATTGATACATAGCATTTGAGTGTTTTTTCCTTTCTTTCTTTCTTTCTTTTTTTTTTTTTTTTTAAGATTTTATTTATTTATTTGACAGAGAGAGAGACAGTAAAAGAGGGAACACAAGCAGAGGGGAGTGGGAGAGGGTGAAGCAGGTTTCCTGCAGAGCAGAGAGCCGGATATGGGCCTGGATCCCAGGACTCTGGGATCATGACCTGAGGTGAAGGCAGATGCTTAAAAACAGAGCCACCCAGGCACCATTTGAGTGTTTTTTTCCTGACATTTCCTATAAGTTCTGTAGGTTGTACAAGAAAAGTATATGATTAAAGTCTAAAAATAAAAATATATGTAATTAAAATTTTATTCATATGAAAATATTTTTTTCTCTCATATACAGTAATCTTAAAAGGAAATGTCTGTTTCCAAGACTGTGGATATTTGCTTTGCAGTGTTGCAGCAGCTTTCAAAACCAGAGATTCTGAACTCTAGTAAGTACTTGCTATGCTTTATTTTAATGTACATGTGTAGGCTTTTATCTTGTAGTGATTTGCTGACAAAGTTTATTGCCTGAGAGACAGCAAGTACAAGATCACAGATATTGTTTAATTTTTAATTCTGGGCAGGATTCAGAGAGATAAATCCCGGGGATGGGAGTGGAAGCCAGTTTATGTCCATGAGGAGCCCCTCCTCTCTCTGGGGGCGGCTGCTGCCATGGCTGCCACCAGCCTGGGCCAAGCCTGGATGCAGCCAATTCTCACACCACACCTCAGTCTGTCCCATGCTTGTCCTGCCTAGGGCTGACCGGCTTCTTCAAGTGCATATTGCCTGTCCTATCACTGGCGCAGCGGGTTATGGGGTGAGAATGTTTTAATTTTCTTGTTTTTTTTTTTTTTCCTATTTTCCTGTATTCTCCTCAAGAGCGGGTAATAGATAAATAACTAGCTCACGAACATTTATTTTTAACACCAATTATATTATCAGCTCTTTTTCTGAATTTATGACTTTATAACATTGCATTTGTCCCTTTATATAGGGTGTATCTGAACGGGGTGTTTATTAGGCTGAAAAAGCAAAGTGGGCAGTAATTTGAAATTTGTTTTAGTAAAATACCTACTTATCCTTGATTTATTTTTAGTTGTGTCCTAATTCCTTTAAGGACCATGGTACATTTTAATTTACATGAGCGACTTAATCTGTATGACTGTCAGGCACTTCTGTAATAATTTATGTTTTAAATTGCTCTGAGTGGACAAAAGATGTCTTAGAAGGTAGTATTGCTCTAATTTTAAATCCTTTAAAAATTATCAGAGACTAAGCAACAAGAATGAAATCTCATTTCCTTTTGGACCCCTTTATTAGCCAAGATGAGTGCTTTACACCTTAAGAGAGAAGCAGAGGGGCTGATGCACTGGCGTATCAATGTAAACCCACCTCTGACGTCACTGCTTGTACACTGTTTTCCAGGAACACAGAACAAGACTGAGATAGGAGGGGATTAGGCTGCAAAGAACTGCTCAATTTCTAAAAAACATTTACTTACTGCTTCGTGCTTGAGAGGACTTTAGAGGAATCTCAAACTCATCATCCAAACCAAACAGAAGAGAGATGCCACTGAACGTAGAGGAAAACTTAATGAAACTGAGCTCAGAAACCTGGAGTCCCACTTAGAGGTTTCCTTTATCTTTTCCCTTTTATCTCCTCCATTATCTTTTTGGTGTTTGGAGTCAGTTCTCCTCCTTCTACCCTTCTCTCCATTGTCATGGAGAACTCTGATAACTCACTGCATCTAAAAAGGAAAACAACTCAGGTAAGAAGGGGGTGGGCTGGGCTGTTTAAGGATAATTGGAGGGAGAAAAGGTCTCCGTAAAAATCCATTATTAGTCACTCTTTGGAATTAAGACCTTGTCTCAAGGTAAGGATTTTAGGTAAACAATTGATATATTGGCTTATTAAACGTACAATCATTTCAGAAAAGATAATTTCATTATCCTAGCCAGCTGTTAACTTAGAAAGTTAGACTTTTAGGGGTGCCTGGGTGGCTCAGTCGGTTAAGCCTCTGCCTTCGGCTCAGGTCATGATCTCAGGGTTCTGGGATTGAGCCCCAGCCCCACACTGGGCTCTCTGCTCAGCAGGGAGCCTGCCTATTTGTAATCTCTCTCTCTGTCAAATAAATAAATAAAAATGTTAAAAAAAATAGAAAGACTTTTATAGTGTTAACCTTATATACACAACCACACAGGCACACAATTTAGCACATTGTAGCATAGGGTGTTCTCTTAATATATTTCTTTTAAATTGAAATATATTTTTGGGCAGGCAAAGAGGAAAGGCTGTACTGTGTTCTTGGGAAAGAGGGTAGATTCAGGTGTCTGTAGGGTCTGGGTATTAAACCTATCAAGGGTCAACAAGTTTTAACCTAAGGATGAAGACATCCATGCTTGGGTTTCTCAATTTCATTTTACATTCACTAAGTTTCAAGTCACCAAAGTAAAATGGATGAAATGCATCTTGACTTTGGAATATTTGCCTTCATTCACTGCGTTTTCAACTGCTCGGACACATCCTTAAAAACAAAACAAAACAAAAAAAAACAAACCAAAAAACTGGTGTGGTAGAGTCACGCAAATGCTCAGTTACTATAAGAACAATTTCTGCCTTTTATTTTACTTTTTTTTTTTTTTTAAGATCAATGAAACTTTTAAGAATTTTTGAAGGTTGGGAATAATAAATTTTGTATTTTAAGTCTTTCTCTTTGGATATATCAAATTACGGGTAACTTAAGTAACATAGCAATGGATATTTGCGATGGGACTCAAAGAGTAAACAGACTTGAAATCTGGAGAAATTCTAGCAATCATTATTCTGGGATACCTACTTTATTTACATACATAACTAGTATTTTTAGAAAAAGAAAATAACTTTTCAGAAGCATGGGGAGATTGGGAGTCAAAGCCGGAGGCCTTAACGTTTTAACTTTTTTCCTTCTTCTTCTTCTTCTTTTTTTCTCAAGTGGTATTGACTTAGCAGGAACAGTTCAAACAAGCCCGCAGTCCAGGAAATAATCATCAGACCAAGTGATCCACTTAGATGGGAAGAAAAAGTAATTTGCTTAGCATCTTCAGGATCGTCTTAAAGAGTTTCAGTAAGAAATAAATTGAGAAGGAATGTTTCAGAAAACAATTCCATGCCCAGACCCAAACCCCAAATCGAAGCTGGGACTTTTCCCAAGTGCGAGCAGAGCGATGGGCCCTGAAAGGCGAACAGCCCGCGGCGCCCCTGAACAAACCGCGCAGGGCGGGCGGGAAGCCCTCGGCCCGCAGACCCTTTCTCTTGGTTTCGGGAAGGTGCTTCGGGCAGCTCCGTTTCCCCCATGGCCTCCCCCACGGGGAGGCTGCGAGCGCGGGGAGGGGACGCGGACAGGAGGACGGGACGGGCGACGGGACGAGCGCGGGCGCGGGCGGGAGAGCCTGTGGCCGGGCGCCGCCGCCGCTGTTGTCCGGGGTGCTGAAAGCCGGGAACTTCCCGGGAAGCCGCGGCCACTTTTCTCTGGGTCGGAGCGGGGGGTGTGGGGTTTCAGGGTGCGCACCTGCTAAGCCCGCCCTGGTCCTCGGCCGGGAGGTGCCGGCAGAGGCCCTCCTAACCCCGTGGGTGGGGGTGGGGGGGGTGCGTGACTCGGGGACGGCGGTGAGTACCGGCCGGAGCGCCGGGCAGGACCCCGGGGCCCCTTCTCCGCCTCTCCAGCAGCCCCGCGCCGCGACCCCGCTCCACCTGCGCGCGAACTCCGGCGGGGGGGGGACGCGGGCGCCCAGGGCTGAGTGCGGCTGGGAGCGGGGCGGGGGAGGAGGGCGCTGGGGGTGGGGGGGGCGGCCCCTGGCCCGGGGATGGAGGGGGGGGGCGGGTGGAGGCGAGAGCGAGCGGGGCATGCGCAGTGGGGCGGAGGAGGTGGCGATGGCCGGGGGAGGCGGGGGGACTGCTGTTTATTTGCAGCTGGGCCAACTCGGCGGCGCAGGCGGCGGCGGAGCGCGGGGCGCCAGCGGCGGGTCCGGCTGCCGCCGCATCATGCCCGAGGCCACCTCCCGGCAGCCGCGGCGCGCCGCCGGGGCCCCGGCCGGGGAGAATGCCAGACGCCCGGGAGCGGCTAGGGCAGCGGCGGTGGCGGCGGCACGATGGTGGTGACAGGCTCTGCCCGAGGCGGCGGCGGCAGCGGAGACCGCGCGCCCTCCCGGCGGCGGGGCTGCGGACTCGCGCCGGCCGGGGCCGCGGCGCTGCTGGCCGGGGCGAGCTGCCTATGCTACGGCCGCTCCCTGCAGGGCGAGTTCGTGCACGACGACGTGTGGGCGATCGTGAACAACCCCGACGTACGGCCCGGCGCCCCGCTTCGCTGGGGCATTTTCACCAACGACTTCTGGGGCAAGGGCATGGCCGAGAACACCAGCCACAAGTCCTACCGGCCGCTCTGCGTCCTCACCTTCAAGTGAGTCCCTTAGCTCGCGCTCGCAGCCGCAGCCGTTTCTCTTCGCCTCTCGTCCGAGCTGGGAGAAGTTGCGGGACCAGCTCGGGGGGGGGGGGTCGTTTCTTTTCTTGGGGCCCCTTCCTCTCCACGCCTCCCTCCTCTGCTGCTGTCCACGCCACTCCGCGCCGCTGTCCCCGGCCCCGCTTCTCTGGGCTCCCGGGGCGGTTCGGGAGGCGCGGGCTGGGAGTTGGGATCGAGTTTCTCTGGAGTCTGCGCTCTCGGCGGGCTGGTCTCTCGGGCTAGGGCTGGGAGCGGGGCTGCTAGAGCTGCTCCCGCACTTGGTCAAGTGCGACCGCGCGAGCCCGGCGAGTTCCGGGCTGGAGGCTGTGGTGGGGATGCTTCCAAGTTGGGAATTTCTCGGAGGTTGTTGGGTAGCCTTGCTGATGGCGAGAGAATCAGTCCCTTTGGGGTTGCGTTCGGAGGAGAGGCGAGAGCCGTGCGAGGGCTGCACGGGTTTTGGGGAGGCGCAGCAGAGGGAGCGGAGGCTCTCCCCCGACCTGCAGTCTTTGGCTGCTCCCGGAGCCTTTCCAGTCCGCAGGTTTGCGGAAGGGCTCGGGATTTAGATAAGATGCAAAGCAAAGGAAGGCAGAGCGTGGGAACCTCTGGAGATCCTGGTGTCCCAGTCGAAATAGTTTTTGTTTTACAACCTCAGAGTCATGATTCAGCATTTCTGGTATGAATAAAGTGTAAAGGAACCGAGAGAACGCCAGGGTTTTGTAGGGTGGAGTATTTTCTTGAATTTAAAAGAGGGCTTGCTTCAGAAGGAAGAGGAGGAGGGCTTTGTATGAGTGTTACCTGGTACACTGTGAGCTTGACTCAACCCTTTTTAATTTGGCTCAGCCTTTAAGCTTATAATGTGCCGGACAAAAACTTGAAATATTGGTTCAGTATCATCAGTGTTTTAAGCCTTTTCCAGTGGGTGTAATATGAACCTGTCTTTATGATAGTAGTTATTCGAGACGGGATATGCAGCTTGAAAAGCTTGCCTGGGGCCAGGAGGCCAAGGTTTCTTGACAGGTGGTTGTGATGACTTAGAAAAGGAAATCATAGCAGTTGTCAGTAATTCATGGGCTTTTGACTTAATTCTTGCATTGAAAATTCAGTGTTTTAAAAGAGAGTGAGGAAATTGCACATTTGACTCTGAAGAGAGTATTTTGTAAACATTAGTCCTCTTGGAAAGTGGTTTTGCTTTTTGGCTGAAAGATAACCACAGCTACTGAGTGAGTTGCTCAGTACTCTCAGTTTTCCAAATGTTTCTTAAAATCTTAGATGACACAAATATATATGTTTATCTTCTAGATCGGCCTGCCTTTTCATTTATTACAGTGAGGGCTGATGGTTCATTTAAGGTGTGGAAGCTCACAGCATGAGATGTGCTGGGATTGTAACAGCCATGGAGACTGTCTTGATCTGAACATTTTACATTTTAAAAGGTTAGGGCCAAATGCCAGTGCCCACTTGGTGGAGGATGGGAAGGATGTTTTCACTTTTTGACTTTCTAAAGTGTTTTTCATGCATGCAGGAGATGGCAGGGACAGAAAAGAGGAGTGGGGAGGGAAGTAGACAATGAGGAAAGGCCATTGATGAAGAATGTTAGCAAGGGTTTTGGGGAAACGGGTAAGGAAGGAGAGTTGCAGGGCGGGGCCAACTCCTCACTGTGTTCTCATTGGTTACAAAATGCAGATTTGCGTCTAAGACCATTGCTCTTTGTAGAATCTCATTTTACTGGCTGTGTAAGATATACCTTTTTTTTTTTTCTGGAGAAGATTGAGTTGCAGATCTAGAGAGCAGCACAGCACTAATCAGAAAGGGGTAGATGTTTCTTTAGAAAGAGAAAGTTAGCTCGTCTTTCCATGTTCACAGGTGTGAATTAAAATAAGACCTGGGGGCGCCTGGGTGGCTCAGTGGGTTAAGCCGCTGCCTTCGGCTCAGGTCGTGATCTCAGGGTCCTGGGATCGAGTCCAGCATCGGGCTCTCTGCTTAGCATAAGGAGAAGCCTGGAGGGTGGGGGGTACTGTTGATGGCTCTAGACTCATACAACTCTAAAGGTTGTTGCAAGGAAGGACAGAAAATCAAATTTATTAACTATTCAGTGTGAAACAAGCATTGGCCTGAAACTCTTTACATAGATTAAGTCTTTATGATTTTTGTTTTAGATAGTTGATAAAAATAAAGTGGCCCTTTAAATATATATACACACTGTTTTAATTATATCTTAAACTAGGTTTTCTTTTTTTAATAAAAATCTTTGAGAATTTGAGATCATTTTTATTTATTTTTTTTTCTGGTAAGAACACTTAACATGAAATTGCCATTTAGAATTCTTAGGAGCACAATAAAATATCATTAACTGTAGAGGCCATGTGGTAGAGCAGATCTCTGGTGCTTACTCCTTTTCCATAACTGGAACTGTATACCTGCTGAACAGCAGCTTTCTCCGGGCTCCACCCCCCCCCGCCCCCCCCTTGGCAGCCATCATTCTACTCTCCATATGAATTTGACTATTTTAAATATGTTATGTAAGTACAGTCATGCAGTATTTGCCCTGTTATTGGCTTATTTCACTTAATATAATGTCCTCCCCGGCCAGCCATGTTGTTGTATGTGACAGGATTTCCTTTGTTAAGGCTGAATAGTATTTCATTGTATGTATAGACCAGTTATTTTAAAATTTTTTAAAAGATCTTATTTATTAGAGAGAGAGAGTGAGAGCGAGCACACAAGCAGGAGAAGGGGCAAAGGGAGAAGTGGGTTTCCTCCTGAGCAAGGAGCCTGACACGGGGCTCTAACCCGGGACCCTGGGATCATGACCCTGAGCCAAAGGCAGACACTTAACTGACTGAGCCACCCAGGCACCCCCCCACTTTTTTTTTTTTTTTAATCTATTCATCTGATCACGGACAGTTAGGTTGTGTCCATGTAGTTATTGTGAGTATTGCTGCAGTGAACTTGGCAGTGCATATATCTCTTCAAGATCCAGATTTCAATTCTTTTGGATTTTTAACCAGAAATAGGATTGCTGGATTATTAGCTGGTTGTATTTTTAACTTTTTGAGAAATCTCTATACTGTTCTCCATAGGAGCGGCACCTTTTAAGTTCCCACCAGTAGTGTACAGTGGTTCTAGTTTTCTACATCCTTGCCAACACTTATCTTTTTTTTAATAAAAGCCAGCCTAATGGGTGTGACAGAGGTGATAACTCATTATGATTTTGATTTTGATTTGCATTTTCCTGAGGATTAGTGATGTTAAGTATCTCTTCATGTACGTACTGTTGGCCATTTGTATGTCTTTTTTTTTTTTAAACTATAATTGACATATGATACCCTATTAGTTTCAGATGTATACCATAGTGACTTGATGTCTTTATATATTATAAAATGGTCCCCACTATAGGTCTGGTTACCATCTGTCACTATACAAATTTATTACAATATGATTGACTGTGTTCCCTAGGCTGTACATTACATCTCCATGACTTACTTATTTTATAACTGGAAGTTTGTATTTCTTAATGCCCTTCACCTATTTTGCCACCGCCCCCCCCCCCCATCCCCTCTGGTAACCAGTTATTTGTTTCCTGTATCTGAGTCTGTTTCTGTTTTGTTCTGTTTGGTTGTTTTGTTTTCTAATTCCACATATAAATGAAGTTATGTGGTATTCGTTATTCTCTGACTTATTTCACTTAGCATAATACCCTCCATGTTGTCACACATGGCAAGCTCTCATTCTTTTTTAATGGCTGAGTCTTTATTGGAGAAATATCTGTTCAGGCCCTTTGCCCATTTTTTCATCCTTTTTTTTTTTTTTTTTTTTTTTTTTTACCTTGAGTTGGAGTTTCTTACGTATTTAACATATCAGATACATGCCTTGGCTATTCCATTGGTTGCCTTTTAACCCTGTTGGTTACTTCCTTTGCCGTACAGTGGTTTTTTAGTTTGATGTAGTCTCAGTTACCTAATTTTTTTTAATTGTTTGTACTTTTGGTGTCATATTTTAAAAAATCATTGCTAAGTCTAAATCATGAAGTTTTCCCCATTTTTTTTTAAAAGATTTTATTTATTTGACAGGGGGAGAGCGAGAATGAGAGAGAGAGAGAGAGAGTGAGGAGAGCGAGAGAGTGCACAAGCTATGGGGGGTGCAGCAGGCCGAGGGCGAGGGAGAAGCAGGCTCTGCACTGAGCAAGGAGCGTGATGTGGGGCTCTATCCTGGGACCCTGGGATCATGACCCCTGTTTTTCTTCTGGAAGTTTTACAGTTTCAGGTCTATTTAGGTTGTCAGTACATTTTAAGTTGATTTTTGTGTACAGTGTAAGGTAAGCGTCCAGGTTTATTCTTTTGCAGGTGTATACCATTTTTCCCAACACTGTTGAAGAGACTATCTTTTCCCTGCTGTGTATACTCGGCCTTTATGTTGAAGATCATTTGACCATATATGTGTAGGTTACTTTCTGGCCTCTCTGTTCTTTTCCATTGGTAAGTGTGTTTGTTTTTATTCCACTACCATACTGTTTTAATTATTGTAGCTTTGTAATATGGTTTGAAATCAGGAAGTGTGATGCTTCCAGCTTTGTTCTTTCTCAAAATTGCTTTATATATTCAGGATTTTTTGTAGTTCCAAATGAATTTTATGATTTTTTTTTTTATTTCAGTAAAAAAAAAAATCTATTGGTATATTAATATAGAATACATTGACTATAATTGGCTTTGAGTATTATGGACTTTTTTTTTTTTTTTTAAGATTTTATTTATTTATTTGTCAGAGAGAGAGAGAGGGAGAGAGAGCCAGCACAGGCAGACAGAATGGCAGGCAGAGGCAGAGGGAGAAGCAGGCTCCCTGATGAGCAAGGAGCCCGATGTGGGACTCGATCCCAGGACGCTGGGATCATGACCTGAGCCGAAGGCAGCTGCTTAACCAACTGAGCCACCCAGGCGTCCCTATTATGGACATTTTAACAATAGTAAGTCTTCTACCTATGAATTTGGGATGTCTATTTGTGTTTCGTTTAGTTTCTTTAGTTTCTTTCGTCAGTGATTTATAGTTTTAATTATACATGATTTTTACCTCTTTGGTTAACTCCTCTGTATTTTATTCTTTTTAATGCTGTTGCAGATGGGATTGTTTTTCTTAATCTTGGATCATTCATTATTGGTGTATAGAAATGCAGCTGATTTTTTAAACTTGAAATGCAGATGCAGCTATTTTTGTATATTGATTTGTATCTTGCAACTTTACTGATTTTGAATGTTCTAGCAGGTTTTTTTGTCTTTAGGATTCTCTAACATAAAAAATCAGTGCCATATACAAACAGATAACTTTACTTCTTTTTTTCCCAGCGTAAATGCCTTTTCTTTTTCTTGCCTAATTGCTCTGGGTAGGACTTTCAGTACAGTGCTGAAGAGAAGTGCAAGAGTGGGCATCCTTGTCTTTTTTTTTTTTTTTTCCTTGTTCTTGATCATAGAGAAAAAGCTTTCAGTTTTTCACCATTAAGTATGATGTTAATTGTGGGCTTTTCATGTATGTTCTTTATTGTGTTGAGGTATTCTTTCTGAACCTAATTTTTGAGACTTTTTACCATGAAAGGTGTTGAATTTTGTCGGATCCTTTCGTTGCGTCTCTGGACATCATCATGTAATTTGTACCCTCCATTCTGTTAATGTGGTATGTAACATTAAGTGAGTTGTGCATGTCGAACCATTCTTGCATCCCAGGGATAAAACCCAGTTGGTTATGGCTTATGTTCCTTTAAATGTGCTGTTGAATTCAGTTTGCTAGGATTTTATTGAGGACTTTTGCATCTGTTTTATCATAAATGTTGGCCTATAGTTTTCTTTTCCTTTTTAAGATTTTATTTATTTATTTGACCAAGACACAGTGAGAGAGGGAACACAAGCAGGGGTTGTGGGAGAGGGACAGCAGGCTTTCTGCTGAGCAGGGACCCTGAAGCAGGACTCGATCCCAAATCCCTGGGATCATGACCTGAGCTGAAGGCAGATGCTTAACAGACTGAGCCACCCAGGTGGCCCGAGTTTTCTTTTCTTATATTGTCTTTGGCATAAAAAAAAAAGAAAAACCCTTCTCATTGTGAGATAATTGTACATTTCCATACAGTTGTAAATAATAATATAGAGCTTTTTATCCATTTTCCTCCAGGGTTAAAGCCTTGCATAACTATAGTATAATATCACAACGAAGAAGTTGACATTGATATAGTCCATAGCTTTTATTTAGATTTTATCAGTTTTACATGTACTCTTTTTTCTTTTCTTTTCCTTTTTTTTTTTTTTTAAGATTTTCTTTATTTGACAGAGAGAGAGAGAGATCACAAGTAGGCAGAGAGGCAGGCAGAGATAGAGGGAGAAGCAGGCTCCCCATTGAACAGAGAGCCCAGTGCGGGGCTCGATCCCAGGACCCTGAGATCATGACCTAAGCCGAAGGCAGAGGCTTAACTCACTGAGCCACCAGGCGCCCCATACTCTTATTTCTGTTGTGTGCATTTCGTCCTATGCAGTTTCGTCACATGTAGATTTCCAAGATTACGACACAATCAAGATACAGAACAGTTTCATCATAAGGATCCTTTCTGCTTCTTTATCATAGTTATAAACACCTCATTCATAACAGCCCCCCAATTTGTAACACCCCACCCTGCTCCACAATCACCACTAATCTCCATGTCCGTAATTTTGTCATTTTGAGAGTGCTATATGTGGAATCATGTAGTATGTAACCCTATCGAGACTGGCTTTTTCTGCATTTAGCATAATTCTCTGGAGTTTATTCAGATTTGTTGCATATCAGTAGTTCATTCTTTCTGTTGCTGAGTAGTAGTCCGTTGTGTGGCTGTCCCACGGTTTCATCCTTCACCTGTTGAAGGACATCTGGGTTGTTTGCAGTTTGAGGCTGTTACAAACAAAACTGCTATGAACATTCATTTACAGGTTTTTTTGTAAACACCGGTTTTATTTCTTTGGGATAAATGTCCAGGATTGCAACTGCTGGGTCACATGGTTGTTGCATATTTAGTTTTTTAAGAAACTGATGAACTGTTTTCCAGACCCTCCCATACCTGTATGAGTAATCCAGTTATTGTGCTTCCTCACCAGCATTTGGTGTTGTCACTTTCTTTGGTTGTAGCCATTCTGATAGTCATACAGTGATACCTCATTGTGATTTTAATTTGCATTTCCCTAATGGCTGATGGTGTTGAATATACTTTCATGTGTTTATTTGCCCTCTGTATACCCTCTTCCTTAAAATGTCTCTTCATATCTTTTGTCCTAAGTGGATTTTTTTTTTATGTTGAATTTTGAGATTTCTTTATATATTGTAGGTAAAGGTCCTTTGTCATCTGTGGGGTTGGCACATACTTTTCTCCCATTCTGTAGCTTGTCTTTCCCAGTGCAAAACTCAAACCTAGGTTTTGTTGTTGGCTTTTTAAAAAAAAAGATTTATTTATTTATTTATTAGAGCAAGAGAGCATGCCTGTACGCACATGCAAGTGGGGGGAGGGTCATAGGGAGAGACTCTGCAAGCAGACTCCCCCTGAGCTTCATGCAGTACATGGGGTGTGGGGGGAGGGGGGGATTGATCCCAGGACCCATGAGAACATGACCCAAGCCAAAACCAAGAATTGGACACTTAAGCAACTAAGCCACCCAGGCGTCCCTCAAACTTAGGTTTCTTTTTTTTTTTTTTTAAGATTTTATTTATTTATCTGTCAGAGAGAGAGAGGGAGAGAGAACGAACACAGGCAGACAGAGTGGCAGGCAGAGGCAGAGGGAGAAGCAGGCTCCCCACAGAACAAGGAGCCCGATGCGGGACTCGATCCCAGGACGCTGGGATCATGACCTGAGCCGAAGGCAGCTGCTTAACCAACTGAGCCACCCAGGCGTCCCTCAAACTTAGTTTTTATTAAAATAGTTTATTATCTTTGATTCACTGAATGAATGTCTCACATAACTGATAGCTAGAAATTACTTTAAGAATAAACAATAAATAAGTTAATAAGAGATGTGTAATGCTTGTTACTATAAAGGTACTTGCATGCATAGAAACATATTAATCAGTTTTTCTCACATAAGAAATCGGCTGAAATTGGGGTAAGGAAGTGGATTTTTAGTGTCTACTCTACCAGTTTGTGGGGCAGGGTACAAAGGAAAATGAAGTCAGTTTACCAAGATATGATGGCTTTGTATTACATCAATTTTTTGGAATTGGAACTCTGTTTCTTGGAAATTCTTTCCCTTTATTGCACTAGGTTATAGTTGTACTAGAGAAATTTCTCTGAGATTTGGAAAGTGAAAGTGAAATGGCCACGTACCTGGTCAGAAGGCTGGTGTAGGTGTTGGTGCTGTCACAGCTCCTGTGGGTTGTCACAGACATGCCAGCTAACCCGCTGCTGGCTAGGTCCATGGCACCTCCAGAGCTCTCCAGATCATGGTGTTCTAGCTACGTGGAATCATAGTGCAGGTGTGTGTGCAGCCCTGAGGAAGTGTGCCAGCTTGTTTGAGCCACTCGCATCATTAAAGTTGGAGCCTTACAGGCTGTGAGCAGCAGAGGTACCTTTGGGTTCATGTTCATTGCTTCTGGCTCTTCTCAAGTCCACCCATCCTTCCTCCCTCCTGAACTCCTGCCCTGTGGGCGTTCCATGCAGACGGAAGCAGCAGGCTTGCATAGGCTGTGCAGCGAGCTTCTACAGTTGGGAAAGGTCAGATCTCTACAGCAGATCTCTCTGCTGTATCATTTCTGGTGGTTCTGCTTCTCTAGTCAAACTTTAATCGATACAAATGGTCGTCTCTGTGTTCCTTGACGTGAGTTTAGAATTCTAATGAATTTGTGTTCACAGTCAAATCTTATATTTGGTCTTTTCATAAGATTATTTTCCAAAGGCACACAGAAATATTTTTGGATCATTGTAGAGCAGAATCAAAACATCTGTGAAAACTTAATCTGTAGCAGTCACCTTTTTTATTTTGCTTTTTTATCCTCCACTGGCCATGACCTGTTTTTAACTCTGGAATCAGGACATTAAACCCGTGAAGTCACTCTGTAGGCACTTAATTGACACAGAACCAAAACCCATGATGCCCATAACGCCCACCTAGAAGAATGGCTCTGACTGATTTAAAAGGTGCTTAGCTTTTTAATTTTATTTTCTCTCTGCCCTTTTCCTCTTGAGAAAAAGAAAAAAATATCCTGGTGGATTGTTAGCAGAACCGTCCAGATCAGGAAGCAAGGAGAAGCTTCCTTCAACAAGAAAGAAGCAGGGGTTTTCCATGTTAAAGATGGGGAAACTAAGGCAAATGAAAGGATTTTAAACTCTTGAGTCTATCTGCTTTTAAGCTACTGGATCATAGTATTCTACCAGTTCGCTATAAAGGTTTATCTAATTGAAGGATTCTGATGGTGATATACACCATAGGAGTGAAAGTGGGTGGTTTGAAATGTCAGAGTTAGAAAATAGAATATCTTAATACGTGCAGCTGTAAGGATTTGAAACATTTTAATGCTTGGATCTGGAGAGGTTTTAGTGTTTTTTTTTTTTTTTTTTTTTTTTTTTGGAGTTTTTTTTTTTTTTTTTTTTTTTTTTTTTTTTTTTTGCAGCAGTTTGCATCTTTTAGTCGCAGATGATATGCCAACCATGAAAATCAGCTCTAGCCTCTATGCCCAAAATCTAAAAGAAATGGTGGCATGTTCATTTTGGTTCTGTTCCTTTTGCTTTGTCCTCTTTGGAATTCATTTAGAGATGGTCTGTTGCAGCAAAGCTGGTAAGTTTGTGTTCACAGTCTATGATGGTAGACATCTGCCATCATAGATTGTTTGACTAGATTGTCTAGGATATTCCGTGATGGAGAGAGCCAAGGAAAAATATGATTGAAGGCAATAAAGATTTTATAGAGAAGAATGAAAAAAAAATGTCCTCTGAAAATTGCATGCCAAACTAATGTTTATCTTAGAAATCCCAAGAGACGGAGGTTAAGATTGTTGCCTGCCAGCATGAGCCTTAGACGTAAAATGGGCTTTGGACTATAGTCTGGCAGTGTAGGAAGGATGGAAAATTAGAGGAGTGTATTTTTGAATTATGAGGGTTTTTATAGGTGAGTCTCTGAATGAAGCTTAGAAAACACCATTGGAAGCAATCTTTTTAAATTTTTTTTAAATTTTAAATCAACATATGTCTTTTCTGTCTTCCTTTGGAGCTTACAGTTCATCTTTTTCCTAACTTTGAATACGTAGTCATTCCACTTAAAAAGGCAGGGAGAGACAGGGGAGGAGTGCTTGGACATGCCAGAGTTAATGGCACTGTTCTTTTCCAAATGATGAGAAATGGTTTTTGTTCTCCAGTACCCTGTTGATCTGACCCCTGGCCACTTCCCTGACCTCTAGTCTATCAGTCTGCACCTCATTCTACCTCTGCCAGCATTCTAGAGTCCTTGTGTCCTTTACAGGCTACACCCACTGCTGCCCAGGAAACCTTTATACTTTCTGAAATGCTCTTTGCCCAGACCCATGCACTCTTGCTCTCTTACCACCTTCAGTCTCTGCTCAAATGTCATTTCCTCCTTGCCACCTTCCCTGGCACCCTGATCCAAAATGGCGGACTGTCCTCCATGTTTCATCCTTACTCCTTCACTCTACCCTCTTTGCTTTAGTAGCCCACATTGCTGTCTGGCAACATGGATTTTTTTTTTTTTTTTTTTTTTTTAAATTTGACACACAGAGAGAGAGAGAGAGAGAGAGAGAGAGATCACAAGTAGTCAGAGAGTCAGGCAGAGAGAGAGAGGGGGAAGCGGGCTCCCTGTTGAGCAGAGAGCCTGATGCAGGGCTCGATCCCAGGACCCTGGGATCATGACCTGAGCCAAAGGCAGCTTCCTAAATTACTGTTGAAAGGGTGAATGAGTTCATCACTCACGTGAACGCTTGACTTTTTCAGGTAAATATTTAGCCAGGGCTACACTTTTATAACATAGACAAAAAAGTCTGCTTAACTTATTTCTTGGTTTATTTCCTTTTTTTCCCCCTCTGTCAAAGAGAAAAATGGAGGCAGATAAAGAATTTCTAGGATACAAGAGATGGATTCCCGTGGGTCCTGCTTCATGGGAGGCTGAGGGACAGTTTTGATTCTGAAAGGGGCAGTGGTGGCTCCCTGTTGCCTCCTACTGGGACTGTGACTCTCTGTAAAGAATGACGATCCACAGCACTTTGGGACCATTCTCCTCTTGTGTGGCATATTGAAATGTGATGCTAGCTGTAAATTTTAAGACTGGACATAGCAGCTGTGCCTTCTGAGGCAAACCCCAGAATTACAGAGTTTTCTCCAGACCTTGCTCTCAGGGGACCAAAGTTCATCCATCCTCGTTTCCTATAGTCTCTAAAGAAAGGCCATGTTTTTTCAAGCCAGTGAGGTAGACATGACATGTTTCCAGTTGGATCAAATAAAGTATAAGGCTCTGAAAATACTTTCTCAAAGGAACTATGATGACTGTGACTTTCTCTCTCCAAGTACTGTAGAATAAAGAATTTGGCCTTTATCCCAGGTTCCTGGGAGGGAGCTTCTAAACCCTTGGAAATTCCTGAGTGATGGGAGTGTCTCTGCTGCTCACAGTGGGTCCCAAGATCACACTTGAGTTTGTGCTAAGGAAGAGGTAACTCACGATGGACCATCTGATAGTTTTAGAATGTGGGCTGGCTATGCTGGAAAGACCACTTGTAGGATTAGAACAATGGGACTTTGAGCCACATACAAGCCCTACCTTCCAACCTCCAGGAAGGGAAAGTGGTGCTGGAGATTGAGTTCAGTCACATGCCCAGTGATTGATTCAATCAATCAACCTAAGTAATGAAACCCCAGTTAAAAACTTGACATTGAAGCTTGGTTGAGTTTGCCTGATTGGTATTCATATATCATGCTGAGGGGGTGATGTGTCCTGAAGACAAGAAAGGTTTCTGTTTGGGACCCTCTCAGACCTGTCTCCATGAGTCTTTTCTTTGGACAGGTTTTTGATTTTTATCCTTTACAATAAAATTGAAATCACAAGTGTAATGCTTTCTCAAATTCTGTGAGTCATTCCTGCAAATTATCAAATCTGAGGGAGTTGTGGGAACCCCCAGATTTGTGACCAGTTGGTCAGCAGGGCAGGTAACCTGGGGACCATTGAACTTGCAGCTAGTGTCTGAAGGGAGTACAGCCCTGTGCAGGAGTTTGTCCCCACATAAACTCTGGCTAGTCACTGTCAGAACTGTAGCGCATCCAGGAACTTTACCAAACATGTATCTTTAAAGGAAAATGAATTGGCTAAAAATTGACAACTCAATTATGCTTCTAACTAAACTATATTTATATCTGTTTATTTTAAAAAATTATTTTCATTTTTATTTTTAAATTTTTATTATTTTTATTCTTAATTTTTATTATTTGCTGACTCCCTTTTTGAAGATTTTCTTTTGAGACTTGCTGCCTTGTCACAGATCTTCTTGCTCTCAGTTTCCCCAGCGTTTCTTTGATGCACTTGTTACTCTGAGCACTTATGGGACCCTCATGACAATAACTATCCCTTGCATGGGTATGGGCTCCTCCTGACAAGCCCCTCTTGCCCTGTTCCCTCCCCATAGCTTCCTCATAGCCAGGGGAGGATGGGATGCCTTGCACGAACCCAGACCATAAATTTTATTTGTGTCTCGGAGCACCCGTCTCCCCCTTTGCACTATGTTACTTGCCTTGGTGCCTGCAAATCATATCCTTTGGTTCTTTGATACATTAAGTGATGATTTGCTGATTTATTCTTGATACTAGAGGGAATGCAGAAGAAGAGCAACCAAAATGATTAAGGGCCAAAGGGATTCGCCTTAGAGGAAAACGAGAAAAAACAGATGTTGTTATTTATTGGTTTATTGGTTGAATGATCTAAGAAGACTATGGAAACCACTTATAAGTGTTTGAGAGCTCAGAGGATGGCAAGAGAAGAAAAAATGAGCTCAGAGGATGGCAAGGGAAGAAGAAAAATGAATGGCAGTTGAGGAAGACCGGAGAATGTCCTGTGTGTTCAGTTTTGGGCGGTGGAAACTCATGAGGAAAGTGTTGGAGGACTCATTACTTGAGATAACAGAAACAGACAGTTAAGGTTAGGATGGTTAAAGTACATTTAATTTTTTCTTTTCCCTGGTTTATAGTTTGTATTGCGAAAGAATGTATGTTGTGTTATTGCTGAGAAAACTGGATTTCCCAGGTAATCGTGACAAAGATAGGTAGCCTTCTTTTAAGTATTGAGATGCATGTCTCTCATTGTTCTGAGTATCACCTGGTTTGAATCACTGGGTTTCTTGGGACAGATCTCCGGGTCCCATTTCACATTTACTGACTTACATTATCTTGGGGGTGGAATGAGGGAATTGGCAATTGTAGCGTGCACGTCAAGGGATTCAGAATCTGGGAACCACTGGGACCCAGTGGGAGCATATGTTACATGAAGATTAGATGCCAAGTATCTCTGGAGTGTTATAGAAAAAAGAATCCAAAAGCTCATTGAGATAGGAATGTTGCCGTGCGTTTACCACATGCCGCCGGCTCACACCTTCCTCCCACCCCTCTACTACAGTCCTTGAGGGCCAGAGATCTTCCCTCCACTGAGGCATTAAGAACTATGTTAGTGAGGGAGCACCTGCAGCTTGGAGAAGCTCTGCTTTGGCTCTTGTCTGTGGGCAGGTGTGATGTGGGAGATGCGACTGAGGTGGGCTTTCTGCTGGGGTCTGGGAGGGCCGGATGCCAGTGGCAGAGCTTAGCTGCCAAAGACAAGGGGAGTGCATTTATCGCGACAGGCAGACAGGCAGCAGGGACCTAAGGGTGATCGGGATGTCATGACCCCCTGGGAGGGATTGCTGGTGGTGGCCAGTTAATCACATTGTCCCTAGGAATGAAGTAGATGTGCAGCCCTCTTAAGTGTTGCTTCGTCCCCAGGCTTGGTGGAAAGCCAGGCTTGAGTCACCACAGGGGAGAATCATGACCTGTTAGGTGGGAGTATGGAGGTAGAGCTGTTTGACTGACTGACCTGGGGTCCCCTGGAGGAAGGGTCCTAGTCTGTTCTGTAGTAGAAGTCTTTTCCAGGGACACAGCCCGGTTTTGTTTTTTTAACCCACTGAGCCACCCAGGCGCCCCGGTTTTGTTTTTTTAAACCAGAACTATTTTCCACAGAAGAAAATTAAGAAGAGTAAGGGGCTTTATCTAGAGCTCCAGGCTCTGTGAGTGGGTGGAAAAGGAGGGGCAGCCAATGGCTTTCCTCTTCCTTCCCCACTCCTCCTCCTGTGACTTCTTGGTGGACACTGTGACCCTGTGACCTATTCTGGGGACCAGTGCCCTGTGATTGCTGTGAGTTCATTGTAACCCCACCTTTCTGGGCAGCTTTACAGGGAGACAGACAAGCTCAGATGGAGGAAGGGCATTTGCGGTCCTATTTGCCAAAAAGTCTGGAAGGCTTTCAGCCAGTCAGATGTGATTATTCAGATTTTTTCTTTTCCTCCTCCTCCTCCACCCTCTCCTCCTTCTCCTCCTACCCCCCTCCCCGCTCCCCCTCTTTCCCCTTCTCCTCTCCATCCTCCTCCTCCTCCTTCTTCAAAGATTTATTTGAGAGAGAGAGAGAACTAGTGGTGGCAGGGCAGACTTGGGGGGAGGGGAGCATGATGTGGGGCTCAGTCCCAGGAACCTCAGATCATGATCTGAGCTAAAGGCAGATGCTTAACTGACTGAGCCACCCAGGCACCCTGTTCAGAGTTTTTCTGAAAAGAAAATATATATATATATATACTTCCTATTGCTTGGTTTAAGCTTTAAGTTAGAGATAAAGGCTCGGGGCGCCTGGGTGGCTCAGTCAATTAAATGTCTGCCTTCTGCTCAGGTCATGATCCCAGTGTCCTGGGACAGACCATGCCAATGGCCTCCTTGCTCAGCGGGTAGCCTGCTTCTCCCTCTTCCTCTGCCCCTCCTTTGCTTGTGCATGTGCTGCTCTCTCTCTCTGTCAAATAAATAAATAAAATCTTTTTAAAAAATCTTAAAAAAATAAACTAGAGATGAAGACTGAACCAAATTAGAGATTCTTACTGTTGAAAGGGAAAGATGATCTTTTCAACTTACAACTTAATGCAAGTTTATTTGCTCATTCAGTAAACTTTCATTTAGAGTCTACTGTATGCTAGGAGAGATGGATATGATGAGGAAAAAAGTGAATTTTTTACAATGCATGAAAAAGCTTATAATATTTGAGGAATATGGCTAAAGAGTTTTAAAAAAAACTGAGTAAATGCTATAGTGAAGTGCACTTAGGGTGACGTGGGACGTGAGAAACTATTCTTCTTGGGTGGTATTTAGAGTGGGCTGTTTTTCATGTTTCTGTATGGACATTTCTGGTTATCCAAACACCAGTTCTAGTCTTAAATACTGCTTCTTGTATTAGTAGTTGGCTTGTATTGTGTTAAATTGTGACTACTTATGCCATCTCAATGGGCACACAGATATTTCCATGCAGTCATGTGGGCCCAGAATTACCAGGTCTTCTAATATTTTAAGAGAAGCTGGAGATCTTTATAAGAAATCACCTGTTTTAGCATGGAAGTTCCTCAAAAAGTTGAAAATAGAGCTATCCTATGACCCAGCAATTGCACTACTGGGTATTTACCCTAAAGATACAAATGTAGTGATCCAAAGGGGCATGTGCACCTGAATGTTTATAGCAGCAATGTCCACAATAGCCAAACTATGGAAAGAACCTAGATGTCCATCAACAGATGAATGGATAAAGAAAATGTGGTCTGTGTATATGTGTGTATATGTGTGTATACGTATATATATATACGTATACACACACACACACACAAACACACAATGGAATACTTTGCAGCCATCAAAAGAAAATGAAATCTTGCCATTTGCGACGACGTGGATGGAACTAGAGGGTATTATGCTTAGCAAAATAAGTCAGTCGGAGAAAGACAACTATCATATGATCTCCCTGATATGAGGAAGTGGAGATGCAACGTGGGGGGGTTGAGTGGTAGGAAAAGAATAAATGAAACAAGATGGGATCGGGAGGGAGACAAACCATAAGTGACTCTTAATCTCACAAAACAAACTGAGGGCTGCCAGGGGGAGGCAGGTAGGGAGAGGGTGGTAGGATTATGGACACTGGGGAGGGTATGTGCTATGGTGAGTGCTGTGAAGTGTGTAAACCTGGCGATTCACAGACCTGTACCCCTGGGGCTAATAATACATTATATGTTAATTCAAAAAAAAGAAATCACCTGTTTTAAATATGTTGATAAATTAAAAGAAGAAAAGGCGTACTGTTGAAACAAAACAGTTTGCAGGCCATACTTAGCCCTTGGGGAGTCTCCTTGCAGCATTGTTATTGCATCTTCCTTTCCAGTCTGAGAGCTCCTTGAGTCCATGCATTGCTTCACTCACTCATTCATTTGTCTGTATAGCCATCCGTTTATCCACTTAATTTTGACAGCTGGGAACAAGGCATTGTGCTGGGCACTAGGGTTATAGCCATAATGTGGCTAAAATATGGCAAAAATCCTTTTCCTTGGAGAATTTGGGGTAATTTTTATCATCTTTCTCAAGGCTGAGCTTTCCCCCATCTCCTCAAGTCTTTCCTAGACATCATTTTTTTTTTAAAGATTATTTATTTATTTATTTGACAGACAGAGATCACTGGTAGGCAGAGAGGCAGGCAGAGAGAGAGAGGGAGAAGCAGGCTCCCCGAAGAGCAGAGAGCCCGATGCGGGGCTCTATCCCAGGACCCTGAGATCATGACCTGAACCGAAGGCAGAGGCTTTAACCCACTGAGCCACCCAGGTGCCCCTGAGACATCATTTTTGAGACTCCCCACTCTTCCAGCATTTTGGGACTCTCCTAGGAAGGTGCTCCAGCATTAAAGTAGCACCTGGAGGGGCTGCTGCCCCCTGTTGGATACCCTCTCCGGCACACACCAGAATACCTCCCTCTTTCCTGTCTCTGCCCTGGTAGATTGTCCCATTGCTAGCTTTCACTATTATCTGTCAGTGTCTCTCTTTCTCCTATAATGCTGTCAGCTCTTTGGTAGCAGATGCCATGTCTTCTCTTTGTATCTCTGGGCCCTACATCATACCTGACATGAAGTAGGTACTCAATAAATATCTGTTAGAGTGAATTGAAATGAAAATTAGTTTGGCTTAATGCAGTTTGGTGTGTTTGATAGCCAAGACGCAATAACTCTGCGAGTTTAGCATAAACTGACAGCCCTTGGACAATACTATGTGTATAGCTTTAGCCTGGATTGCAAGTATTTTGTTCTCTTTTATGTCCAGATGTGGGACTTTTCTCTAACCCATATTCTACCTAATCCTGTAAGAATTAATTAACAATAGCAAGCATTTAAACTTTTTGTGAATCTTAGTCTGCCAGTCAAGTGGACCCTCTTTCACAGATGTAGGCTTTCTGCAAGCGTGGTTAGCATATGCTACAGATCTCGCTGAGTTTCTGATAGAAATATGGGACAGACCAGAGATAATGTCAGAATCTTGTGACTTACACTGAAGGTCTCCATTTAAGGAGACCCTGGTTATTATTCACCACTCTTTGTATTTGCCACAAATCCATATTCTTGTATCTTGTACATAAGGAGATTCTGAAAGATTTTGATTAATGTCTTTTTGTTAAAATAAAGATGTGATGTGTCTGTCACACTCCGTTCTATTAAAATGTGAGGTTAATCCGCTAAACCCCCTTTTTGTGAACCCATAAAAGAATCAGAGATTCTCTTTCCACTGCTCACAAATAGCGTTTTGTTATTATTTCCTCTCAAGCTCACTTGTCCATAGTTTGGAGAGCTCACTCTCTATCTCTTTAGATATTTGGGAAACTCTAGTAATTTTAGATTCTCATTCATTTCTCAGGGCTTAGATTCACCAGTATCTAGTACTGTGTGAGGGCCTTTCAGTTACCTTAATTAGCACTGCAGTCGTTCCCCATTCAGTAATTTATTTTTATATTTTGATATCCAATTGAATTCACTTAAAACACCAGGCATTTTGTCCTAACTGGTTTTCAGGAATATTAATCTGATGACAGCTATACTTGTGAATATAGCATAATGTATAAACTTGTCAAATCACTAAATTGTACACTTGGAACTAATGTAACATTGTGTGTCAACTCTATTCAAATAAAACACCACCCCCCCACCCCCCGCAGTACTCTATATAGATAACTCCTGCATATTTTCAGATAGGATACATATGGACCACAAATGGGTCTCATTTTGTATCATTTTTGGAAGGGGAAAGTACCTCAAAAAGTGTGGCAATATACTAGCAACACTTTTAATGATGCTTTTTTACTTTTCAAATGGTTGAATAACAATATTTTGGAAAAAATAACAAGTATTTTGTTCTCTTTTTAAAGGCAGTGCTGTTAATTTGTAATCCAAAATGATGATCTAAAGTGTAATATCTGTGAAATCAGTCAAATACATTCCCTAATGTAAGATGCATCTTGTATGTTAAAAAGGCAGGTCCTATTCTTCTACTAACACTCAATGCTTCTGACACCAGATGTGTAGGGTTTTTATTTTTTAGTGATCAGTTCTCAGTGTCCTACATTATCTGGGTGTCCTGTTTAACTCTTTCTGGAGTTAGCACCAGATCCCCCAGGTCAAAGGCCCATTTCTACAAGACTGACCCCACTTCAATTCTTTTTTTTTAAGATTTTATTTATTTATTTAATATATATATAGAGAGAGAAAGAGAACGGGAGAGAGAGGAGTGGGAGAGAGAGCACAAGCAGGGGGAACAGCAGAGGCAGAGGGAGAAGCAGGCTCCCCACTGAGCAGGGAGCCCGATGTAGGACTTGATCCCAGGATCCTGGGATCATGACCTGAGCCAAAGGCAGCCGCTTCACCGACTGAGCCACCCAGGTGACCCGACTAACCCACTTCAGACGCTGGTTGCAAGTAGTGGGTCCCTAGCTTACTGCACTTCTGTCCAGCTTAGTTGCAAATCAGGAGTTCTCATGATGCCCTCCTCAGATTCAGTAATTTGCTCTAATGGCTCACAGAAGTCAAGGAAGCACTTATTTAATGTTTACTGATTTGTTATAGAATGAAGGGTATGACGCAAGATATAGATGAACAGCCAGTTGAAGAGATCCTTAAGGTGAGGTTTGGAAGGCCCCAAGCTTGGGAGCTTCTGTCCCGTGGAACTGCAGTGTGCCGTCTGCCCAGCTTGGTGGTGTGTTCACCAACTTAGAAGTTTTCCAGACCCTGTGGTTCAGGGAGTTTTTATGGAGGCTTCATCAAGTAGGCATCACTGATAATGACCTCCATTTCTGGCCTCCTCCAATACCTGGAGGATAGAGGAGGGAAGGGGCTAAAAGTTCCAAGCTTCTAATCATAACTTGATCTTTCGGGAGACCAGCCCACATCCAGAAGCCATCCAGGAGCCCACCAAGAGTCACCTTCTTAGAAAAAAGATAATCCAACCACTTGGGGAGTTCTGAGGGATTTAGGAGTTCTGTGTCAGGAACCAGCGCCAAAGACCAAATACTAGAACAAAAGATTGTCCTAGTACCTTTATGACTGAAGAAATTACAGAGGTTTTAGAGTCTCTGCCAGGAGTTGGTATAAAGACCGAAATATGTATTTCTTATTATATCACAATGTTACATTTGTCTATCTATGTCTATATACTTGTATCTGTATCTATATCTATCTGTATCTATCTTTGAACAGTTTTCTGGTTATTTCCTTATGGAAAATTCCTGGAAGTGGAATTTTTGGTCAATGTTTATGTACTTCTTAAAGCCTTTTGGTACACATTGATAAGCTTGAGACCTTCCCTCTTGGACACTCACCAGCTGTTTGTAAGTTTGCCTGTTTTGTCTCATTGTCATGGGTGTGAATGAACTTGGAATGAATGGCTTAGTTGGTCTGGAAAGCTTAGCCTGATGGAGTAGACACTGATGTAAAACCAGCTTAGGTGGGTGGGCTCTCTGGGAATTGTGCCTAAGTTCTTCAAGGATAGGGACCTGGTCTTGCCCTTCTCACAGCTCCCCCATCCCGCCCGATCTTGGTGATTTTCAGCAGCTTGCTCACCGCAGGTGGGTCCTCTCGTACTGGAATGGGATATCTTCTTTCTTTTTTAGCCGGACCTGCCCACCCCCTAGTTCATGGCCCATTGTTCTAGATGGGGTGTTTCACACCATGCTTCCATCTTCAGGACTCTGGGGGGTGTGCACAGACTTGTGGGTTGGCCATCATACGGCTTGCTGGAGTCTTGCTTCGGAGCCCTGAAGTCAGGTTCCACAAAGCAATTCATTTTTCTAGGCTTGATTACTTCAGTGGGAATGAAAATGGAGTCAGTAACTATGACATTTATATTCATGTGTCCAAATAAAACTTGAGATGTTTAAAATTCTGTAGGTTAAATTCGTGCACGACTCAAGTCAAGTATTTAGAATATGCTTATGCCATCGCTAAAGTTGACTTTTGCATTTTCAATTGTTTTGGCTAAGAGAAGGTGTTTCTTTAAGAGAAGCAGATCTAGGGATTACTGTTTCAATGAAATGAGCTGGAGTATAGACAACTACAGGCAGTCCCATTTAGGGTGCTCCCTATACAACTATATTTTTGCTAACCCCGCAGAATCAATTAAGGACATTATGTCCTGTTATTAAATTTAAGGCAACCTTAAGTCTCTCTGTTCTGCATTTCTATCTCAGGAAAGTATTTTTTAAGGTGTTGAACAATAAATTTGTCCCTCTCCTTTTTTTTTTTTTTTTTTTTTTTTTTTTTAGAGGGAGTGAGAGAGGGTGCGAGCGTGCAAATGGGGTTGGGGGTGCAGAGGGAAAGGGAGAGAGAGAGAGAGAATCTTAAGCACAGAGACCCTGCAGGGGCAGGATCTCACCACCCTGAGATCATGACCTGAGCTAAAACGAAGAGTTGGGCACTTTAACTGACGGAGCCGTCCCGGTGTCCCATGAGTTTCCCTTCTTTCTGTGATTGACTTTAGTTTTTTTGTCATAATCTTAGCATTCAAATTTTGAGGTCTGTGGGAATTTAAGTTAGAAAACATTCAATACAGATTCTGAAACGATGTGCTTTTGCTCATCCTTTTAATTTCAGCTGCAGCTGGTAATAGCATCTTCAGATGCCCCGAAGATCCTTTGTGGAGTGGTAATTAACGATCATTCCAGGTGCATAATCTGGAAATTTGGCTCTTGGGGGGCACTGCGGGTGAGAGAACACGTTCATGGCTTGGTTTGTCCCAACTGTGACTGCAGTCACAGTCTTGTGGCTTTATTCTCCTCTCCAGTGGTTGTGGCTCTGACCCATAGCACTGTGGACTAGTCTTTGAAGGCTCAGCTCTTTGGGAAGAGCCGGCAGCGATAGCAAGAGTATCATGGGGTCGTTCACATGAGCCATGGACTAAAGGGAAAACAGGTTCCGCACCTCTTTGCCTGCCTTGTCAGTGAGGCCAACAGAGTTCTCTGAAATAAAATTACAGTACATTTGCAATGGTTTCTGCAGATAGGAACATCCTGAGATGGGGAAAAATGATACTCCCACATCTAGAGTAGTAACCTGCTGTTGGGAGTCATTTAAAAAGAATCGATTGAACAGCTTATCTTTCAAAATGATTGATTCCCTCCTCTCTCCTTGTGCTTCTGTTCTGTATGTAGCTGATTCGGCTTCTGTTTCTGTCTTTTTGTACAGGCTGAACATATTTTTGACTGGCATGAACCCATTCTACTTTCATGCGGTGAATGTGGTTTTGCACTGTCTCGTGACTCTCGTCCTGATGTACACCTGTGACAAAGCTGTCTTCAGGAACCGGGGACTGGCTTTCGCTACAGCGTTGCTTTTTGCTGTGCACCCTGTCCACACAGAGGCGGTGAGTATCATTGCAGCTCCGTGAAACAAGGAACTAAAAAAAAAAAAAAAAAAAAAAAAGCTAAACTGATCTTTTTTCCCCCCTTCAAAACCACGTGAATTCAAAGCTCCACTGAAGTGTTTATCTTTATATATAAATCATTCTGCTTGACAACTTGTCTTTTTGAATGTTCACATGGCCTTCACACTTTAACTGGCTTTTCCAGATAACCTGTTATTCTTTCGTTATAGACGGCCACAGTTCTTTATTTGAAGAAAATTCAATTTCTAATGTGTTTTAAACAGCACAGGGCATTTTGAGGTACTTACTGTGCTGAGGCATTGTTCTTGCTCTACTTTTGAATTTTAACTTTTCTCTCTCTGCTTTCTGTTTATAATATTTATGATGCTGAACAGTGAGTGCGAGGGGAGGGCTAAAGAGTTAGACTGACGTTCTTCAGATTAGAAAGACAGAGTTGCAATAGGGACTTAAAAATAGGTTTTTAGGTTATTTCGTGTGAAGTGTAGTTACTTGGTAGGTGATGCAAAATTTATTTAAAAAGTATAGATAGTTCAGATCTGTTTGGTCCTCTTTGAAATATGGACTTGATCATGCACTGAGAAGGCATTATCAAGTTACTTTGTTTCATGGCTTAAGAACCACAGTTGTTTTATTGTGTCCATATTGCTAGGGGTAGACAAAGACTTTCCAAGGGGTTCCTGAGCCCCATGGCTTTAAAAGAATCATTTCCAGAGCCTTAGCTTGCATCTGGACACTTGCCTATAGTTTATCTGTCTGAGAATACACCAGGGCTCAAGGTGTCAAATTGGTTCTCCTCACCCTTCCTCCCCTTTCAGTTGTCGTCTCATTGAAAAATAAAAATGAATGTCTCACCTACATCAGAATTTTACTCTGCCCCCGGTGTCCACATCTCTGAGGTACTGTATAAAGAAAAAATTTAATATATTGGTGTCAGCAAAGTCTCCTTCAATTGAGGCATCATAGATCTGGAGTGGGGCTTCATATCGCTGTCTGTCTTCCACATATTTCTGTGAGGAACAGAACGTGGCATTAAAAGTGGGGTATGGTAGCCTGTTTTGATCTTCTGAATTCAGAAGTGAGATGGTTGTCATGGGGCTGCATCATAATATGTTCATTTGAGCCGACACAAGAAGCCTGATTTGGCCAACTGGTGTTGTAATGACTGTTTTTGCCAGTTAGGCTACATGATGGACATTTACCACAAACAATACTGTATATCTGTAAGCCCAAGGTTTTGACACAAATATATTTGGAGTGAGAGACAAAAAAAACCAATTTATAAAAAAATTACATTACTTAAGGTAAATTTTCCAGCCCTTGCTTGAGTATTTTAAATAGAAAAGGTCCCTCTAAGTGGAAGGCTATAAATAATAGTCCTTTGGAAAGTCTCGGTGAAGCCTTTTTTGCTGTAGTGCTGAGAAACCATGAAAGCAAATGACTCTAATGATAGGTAACTCTCATGATGGCTATGGTGAAATTATTTGCTTCCAACCAAATTAAAGTAGAATCTGATTGAGTGTTGGCTGGTAGATCATTAAGCATTATGTAATATGATAGATGACTATGATTTTGTCAATGACCTTAGTGTTCAAAGAATTAAGTCATTGCTGTAACATAGCTATTTCTGTCTCATTTATGCAAACATTTCTTTAAAGATGAAAGCTAGGAATGGAACTGAAGAATATATGATACTATATGCATTCTTATTCTAACCTAAAGTAATATTCAGTCAATAATTGCACTTATAGAAAAGAAACATGGGACATCTGAGTGGCTCAGTCCATTAAGTGGCCAGCTTTTGATTTCAGCTCAGGTCATGATCTCAGGGTCGTGGGATTGAGCCCCACATCAAGCCTCTGTGCTGGGTGGGGAGTCTGTTTGAGAGTCTCTCTCTCCCTCTGCCTGTCCCGCTCATGTTCTCTTTCTCGGATAAATAAATCTTAAAAAGAAAAAAGAAAAACTTGTTATACCTGTTATTAAGAAGTGTGTTTTTATATCTAAGAGCTAGTTATAATTTTTTTTTTTTAAGATTTTATTTACTTATCTGACAGAGATCACAGGTAGGCAGAGAGGCAAGCAGAGAGAGAGGAGGAAGCAGGCTCCTCGCTGAGCAGAGACCCCGATGCGGGGCTCGATCCCAGAACCCTGGGATCATGACCCGAGCTGAAGGCAGAGGCTTTTACCCACTGAGCCACCCAGGCGCCCCGTAGTTATAATTTTTTCTAATTTATGATATATTGAGCAATTGTGTATTAATACTAAGTGGTGACTTAATGATGTAATGTATTTTTATTACAGAGAGAGAAGATGATAAGTAGAATATTTTTAAGCATCACTATACAATACATTAAGAAACAATGCTCAGAGGGAAATAAAATAGAAATAAGAGTTTGAGGGGAATGGGTGTGAAATGTCTGTCATTTAAAGAAAAGCCTGTTCATGTTTGTGTAAATGGAAAATAATGAGCTTCAAATTGCAGTGGCACATTTCAGATTCCATTTGGTACATTTAAAACAGTAATATTACGGCCTTATTTTTTAAATGTCAGTATTTACAATGTATGGGAAGTTAAATCCCTTCAAGTATGTAAAATTATGATGAAAAAATTTTAGATACAAATTTTAAAAGATGAGATACCCAAGTTTTTAATATTCTTCTTGGATGTCACCTGAAGAGAAATAATCAAGGACTACTACTCCTAGCCATATGGAATATAGGACACCGGGTCAAAGTACAGTGGAAAATATATGGTTGGAGTGTCTTGGGGAAAATTTTTGCAGGAAAGAATAAAGGATAGAACAATAACAGTCTTAATTCTATGCTTGCAGAGAGGGAGTCCAGGTAACCTTGGACAGTGGGATCATGAGCTGGTAGTTTGGTCGAATTCTAAGAAAAAGGAAAAACATCCTGTGAGCAAGGTGACCTTTAAGAAAAGGTTTCAACAAGCTAATAATAAAAATAAAAAATCCATGGTAGCACAATTATAGGGACAAAAGAGGCTGAGAGCTGGATGTTTAGGGAAAAATTTTACAGAAACTATTTGCATTCACAAGGAAATGAGATATGCAAGAAGGAGGTGAAGAAATTTGACTTAACATAACAATATATACTAGGACATAAAATTAGGAGACTGTTAGTCAATTATAGGTATTAGTTTAGGTTTCTAAGGAAGAAGACAGAGAAATAGGAAAAAAACATCGTGTTATAGAAGACTTAGTGTGATAAATTAATAAAAAAAAAAGAAAAATAGATCATAGTGTGGCTGGAGAGGGAGTCAGAGGGATTTATCTCCCCTTTGCTAAATAAGAACAAAATCAGGACCTTAAGTAATCCCAGGAAGGATGGAGGATTAACATTTTTTGAGGGAGGGGTTTTGTTTCAACATGTTGGTGTGATTAAGGATTTGTTTCCTTAATTATGTAATCAACATATAGTAAATGAATTCTTGCTTGGTCTAGGCACTGCTAGGTGCCCGGAGGGTATGTGGGTGGGTAGTGGGTCCCTACCCATAATTTGTTCACAAATTCCTAAAAAAGCCAAAGAACATACACATAAATGCATACAAGACAAAGCAGTATGTTGTGTAATAAAAAACTATCTCCAATTTAAGTATAAGGAATAAATTCATTTATTTACTCAATCTTTCAACAAGTATTTAAGTGCAGGAGGTATTAGCAATGACTAGGATAGACCCATACCTTTCCTCATTGAAGGCCTTGCGATTCTTCAAAGGGTTTTCTGACAGTATATTTTTTTGGAGAGCTGAATCATCAGAAAAATAAGTAGAGAAATTGGGAAAACGTGGAAAATCATTGTAATTCCCTGGTGGTAATTGAAACTTAGCAGTCATCATAGAAACATTATTGGTTGGAAGGAAGGCACTTATGTCAAGTCAAAAGCGAGAGCAGGAAATGACGACACACGGTGTTGAAGCCTAAGGTCAGCATTTCCAGAACACATGTAAGATGAAGAGCACATGTAATAGAGAATCAGTCATGATCTAATCAGTCAGCTTGGCTTTGTTTGTTTTTAAAGATATTAATTATTAATTTGACAGAGAGAGATCACAAGTAGGCAGGGAGGCAGGCAGAGAGAGAGGGGGAAGCAGGCTCCCTCCTCAGCAGAGAGCCCGATGTGGGGCTGGATCCCAGGATCCTGAGATCATGACCTGAGCCGAAGGCAGAGGCTTAACCCACTGAGCCACCCAGTGTCCCCAGCTGTTGCATGTTAAGTGTGTGTTTCCTGGCCCTTTCTGGCAGTAATGGGACTCATTCGTGCAGCTAGAACAATCAATAACTTGATACATATGGTATACTTTATATAAAGCCTATGAATGGTATGCTAAGAAAGAAAAAGTTTTGGGGGCAAATTAAATTAATTGGTATTTCTGTTACGCTTGCTCGGACTTAGATCTGATTGTTTGAATTCTGCCCAATGATGTTCACTCATTTTTTTCCCATCATTTGGGTATGTGTTATAGGATTCAGTTCCCAGGTAACAACTACCTTCTTGGTGAGGAAAACCTGCAGCTTGAGGCAGTGTCCGTGCTATCCATCTGCATGTACTTTTGGCTAAGTCCTTTGTACTTCTCAGCATCCTACAGTTCAGCCCCCTTTGTTGGTAGAATCAAGCCCAGGACCTCCAACTGAACATCCCATATTTGTTTACTCCTGTCCCCTCTAATGTGCTTACTCCATGCTCTCATCACTTAATGCCTTCCCTTCTAGAATCACCTCATGTGTTTTCAGACTGTGCTTTCCTCTGCCTAGAATGCTTCTGTGGTCCTTCTCCGCCCCGGATTTGCATCCCCTGACTTGAGCTTGCTGAGTCATTCTTGTTTGTCCTTTAGGTTTTAGTGTATAATGTCAACCTTTCCATGAAGGCCTCCAGCTTCTGCAGTCAAAATCAGTCCCTCCATTCTTCTCATGGCAATGATTTCTCCTCTTTATGATACACACAGTTTGCTTGTATCATATTAATACCGTGCTTTGACTCCCCACCAGGTGTTAAACTCCTTGAGGCTTAGGTCATATCCCTCCAGCTGGCATAGTACCTGGCAAATAGGAGGCCCTTGGAAAATGTTTGTGGAGTGGAATAAATCATGCAGTTACTGAACATGATGATACTGACTAACTGAATCACAGTGAAAGTGAATGGTTGGTCTAGACATTTAGTAGTTGATGGCAAGCACCTTGTTTTTAAGACATCTAACCCCCTTGCCCCAGAGACCCCAGCTCAACAGGGATATTCAGTGAATGTATGGTGGTTTGGAACTGGCCACAGAGTCTGTTAATGTCTGCACTAACATTTCAACACGCCCTCTGAGCTTCTGCTCAGAGGTTGTGCTGTGATGAGTGTCCCTCTGGGCCCAGATGTGTGGCCTTATCCCTAGACTTTGTTGCTAGTGAGCCGAGCTCTCTGTTTAACCTTCCAGGGGCCTTGCGGGTGATGCTGAGCTCCGTGCTCAGAGATGCGGTGGTGTAGACGGAGCAGATCTGGGCTCCCGTGTGAACTTTGTGCATTTGTTGCTTTACAGATTGTGAGTCTGAGCTGGTTCTCGACACTGAGGTGACACCATATTGTCACAGCCTAGCTCCCCTGAGTCGGGCAGTCTTCCTGATTTGGCCCTCAAACGCCTTATAGATTAATGGATCAATGAACAGTGTGTGGTCCAGACATCCACATTAGCTAATACCTTTTAACTCTGTACTGCTCGCGAAATTCCTTAGCCATCTCCAGGTTTCTCTTGTTGTGGACTGGACTAGGATTTTGCTCAGTATGTGATTTGCTATCAGTCTCTGTGCAAGTATATAATTACGTTATCTTCTATTTATACTTTTAAACTAATATATTTTATCTAATAAAGTTAAATTAAAACATCATACATATAAGCCTTGAATATAAAAAGATGGTTTCTATAAGCCCCGCAAGAAAACTTGTCTCAGCGCAGAGTCCCACCTACCTTCTCTACAGGGAAAATGAAGAAAAGACACCCACACTTCAGACCTATCATCTCATTAACCATGGGGGGGGCCTGCTTCTTCCTCTGCCTCTGCCCCCCCCATGCTCTCTCTCACTCTCTCTCAAATAAACAAATAAAATCTGAAAAAAAAAAAAAAAGATAACAAAAGCAAGTCCCAGAAATTAAAGATAACAAGTTTGGGTCTCACTTAAATGGCAAGAGAAGGAGTCTGTATTCCAGCCTTGGATGGTCGAGCTCCAGGTGCCTGTCATCGCCCCACCTTTTGACTGCAAAGTGTGCTCATTGTATGAGAGTGTTTATAGGTATATTTCCCAGAACACTGTTTTCCGCTGTTAATTATGATTGATTCTCTGTGGATTCACTGTGGACCTCAGGTCCTGGATGGTTTGGGTGATGCAACTTTGTGTGCCTGAGATGTCAACCCTGTCCCTTTCCCTTGTGAGCTTGTACTCATCTTTAAGAGCCAGCTCGTATGTGGCCTTCGTTGGAAGCATTTTTTGAACCATACCCCATTTTTTCCCTCTACGGTTTTATTTCTTGAATTTCAAAAAGACAAGAGAAATCCTTACACATTTTAAGTAGTAGTGGACTAACACAAAGATTTATAAATAGCTGTCTACCCCCTACCTTCCTCCACTTCAGTCCCTTTATTAACACCTTAAAATTTTTTTTTTAATTTCAAAAATACAATGACCGTATATATACTCATCACCCGGATTCATCAACTTTTAACATTTTGCCACATTTGTTTTGTCATTCTTCCTCTCTTTTCCCCTTAATATATAAAAATATTATTTGTATTCTGAAGCATTTGAGAGGGGGTTGCATAATTCATGCCTCTTTACACCTGAATAATTTAGTTGTATATTTTCTAAAACCAAGGCCATTAGTCATTGTTTCTCTTTAGTCTCAAGTTTGGAGCAGTTACCAGTCTTCATTATCTTTCTATAATATAATTCAAAGCTTTAAATATAATTAAAACATATTTAATATGTATATTACAAAAGGTTTATATGATACTTACTGTAACATTGCAATTGGTGTGTAATATCATCTCAAATGGTTGTTGTATATAATACATATGTGTTAAAGAATCTGTAGCCCATGATTTATAAAACTTACATTTTCTAAACTTATTTATTTATATTTTATATTAAAATTTTATAATGTACAAGTACAAATAGTATAATTGTTGTATGTAAATACATGATATCAAAATATGTAAACATAAAAATACAATATATAAAATAATAATATATGCATATGTGGTATATTATGTAAGTATAGTAAGCATGTAATTGTAATATATGCAGTATTATAATACATTAGATTATAGGAGTTATACTATATCTACTAAATCATGATACAATATAAATTAGGAGATATTAAAATATTTTTATATTTTAATGATATAAAATAATAATGTAGAATTGTATTTTATGCTTTAATAATATGAAATATATGTATTTGATAGAGTGTTCCTTACCTTGGGTTTGTCTGATGTCTTCTCACGATTATATCCCAGCCAGGTTATGTATCCCTGGCTGGGATTTGACAAAAGTGGTATTGTGTCCCTCTCAGGGTATGACATGCAGAGACATGCCCCATCCATTTGCCCTTTATTGGTGAGGTCAACTTTGATTCCCCAGTTAAGGTGTAAAGCGCTTTTCCCATAGTATAATTATTCTTTATACTTTTTTATTTAACAAGTAATTGTTTTGAAGGAAGTGTGTGGAAGCCCTACTAATACTCCATGCTTTATTAAACCTTTACACTCTAGATTTCATATCCACTGGTATTTTGTGATGTCTCTCTGCTCATTCAAATCTTGCATCTTTTGGATGCAAAATGGCTATTTGCCAATTGCACTATTCCCTCCACATTCATTAACTAGCTTTTCCATGTAAGGAAGAACTTTCTGTTCTCTCCCATTCACTTGCTTACTGTATTTATGTGTGTACTTATATGTGCTTTCTTTATTCCATTCATCAATATCAGAATACGCTCATGGATGTCTGTTTTTTTCCAGTGGTTTGCTTTATCATTGTCCTTATTTATTTTGATGTTCAAATGGCCAGATATTCAGTCAGTAGGAGCCCCTTGTCACTGGCTTCTGTGTCCTTTTGAATATGTACCTGTCACTTTTCGCACACTGTCTTACCTTCTAATATGATAAAATGATCTAAGTTCCTCTCGTATCTCCTTCGCCTCAGCCCTGGAACCAGCCATTTCTCCAGGAAGCCCACGTACTCTTTAGTGGAGGAATGGTTTGTGGTCTGTGTCAGGATGGCTCTTTGCTACTGGGCTATCTTGTTTTTAGGTTCTTTCTGTGACAGAACTAAGACACACACACACACACACACACACAGACATGCAAGCACATGTGCTCACATGGCAGTCATGAGTTCATACTCATTCCTCTTTTTACCAGGATTATTGTTTCCTAAACTTATTTTTTCCTGGTCCTCTATAAATATCCTCTGCTCCATTAGCACTCTGATGCCAAAGACTTGCGCAGTGTCTGGCCCTCAGTCCTTGCTCAAAAATTATTTTTTAATAAACCAGCAAATGAATAAACCTTGATGATATAAATTGACCTTCTATAGGAGAAAGGTGAAAAAGGAAATTAAGCATGAAAATTCTTTTCCTTTCTATCCTTTTTTTCTCCTTCTATAAACTTATTGTTATATATATGATAACCAGAGGTGGTTACTCTTAAGTCGTCACATTTGAAGAACAGTGTGTTTTCTTATTTTATTGTATACTTTTCATTCATCTAAAATCGAATGCATTTCTGTAAGTTTTCTGAAAGCAATTTTCTGAGGTCTTTATTTTTTCAAACTTTCTAGGTGGCTGGAATTGTTGGCAGAGCTGATGTGTTAGCATGCCTGCTATTTCTGTTGGCCTTTCTCTCCTACAATAGGTATGTATGGCTAAGAATGCCCTTCTCTGTGGTGACAATCACGCTCTCCCCTCGGGAATTTCTGTCTCGTGTGTGTGTGTGTGTGTGTGTGTGTGTGTGTGTGTGTGTGTGTGGACTTTGAGCATCTATCTGAGAAAGGAGGGAAGCTTCTTAGCAGCAAAATGCCGAGAGAGCTTTGTGGAGACCAGAATAGAACCCCCCACCCCCCTTAGGAAATGCGGCGCTGCTAGCTCTTCCAGCCACATTCTGAACCTTGCAGTAGCCTTTGAAAGGAACTGCTCTCCCAGTGCTGGGAAGCTCTTGCTTCTTGATTATTCTTACTTGTCATTTCTTACTGAGAATGGAATTTGAAAGCTCCAGGCCAATAAATATTGGGTGTAGTCCTCTCTTTTATTTGGCCGTGATTTGTTTAATTCCTCCATTTCATTTTGGTCCTAATTCTGTTTCCTCTTTATTATCCTCACTAAAGTAGCTCAGAGCTTAAAATAACAAGGCTGAATTGGAGGTAGTGTTTTTCATCTGTAGTTTTCAAATTTACACATCCTTTCATCACAATACATTAAGTTCCTTGCTTTGGAATGTGGAAAAGCAATAAAATAATTTACCATTATATTGCCCTTACTCCGCACAGTGCTCAGATTCTCACTTGATTTGTGACGTATCCACACAGGGAAAGGGGCAGGTCAAAAAGTAAATGAGAATGGGGCTGATGGCACAGGGGTTGGCCCAGAAAAAAGGGGCCAGTGAGTCATGTCACCGTATTTCACAGAGGGATGGCTGGTTAGGGATTTGTGAATGTTGATCTTTGAATGAGTTCATTGGCCTGCCATCTTTGAGAGCCCAGTGGCCCTGAGCAGCAAAATTCTGAACAAGTGTTTCTCCATGTGGGGCAGTTGTGCTCTTCCCCTGCGGACATCTGGCAGTGTCTGGAGACACTTTGGATGTCATTAAGTAGAAAGGTGCTACCAGTGCTCGGTAAGTAGAGGCCAAGGGTCCTACAATGTGCAGGACAACCCTTACAACAAAAGGTCATTTTCCCCAAAATGCCAGTAGTCCGCAGACTGAGAAACCCTGTTATAAACCAGTTTAGATCTTGGATGACCAAGAATGAATTAATTCTTCCGAAATTTTGGCTTAACAAGTGGAGCGTTTTCTTGGTACAGGTTTCCCCCACTACCTGAGAGTAGAGCGTTTCTGTGAACACCTCTTGTAAGCTAAAATGGCCTCAAGTTGAAGAACAATCAATAGCTATTAATTGATATGGAAAAATTGGGGGCATTCCCAGACCACAAAAAACAACTTCTCTTGGGCGATTTCTGACACCTCAGGACACATCCCGCTAATGGATGCACAGAGTAAATGGAGATAAAGCACAGGTGCTCACAGACACAGCCCGATGCTGCGGCCCTGAGTGTGGCTCTGGGGATGGAGCTGATTGGCCTGGCCGCTTTGCTGTTTGTCCAGCGCCTCTCTAACGCTCCTGAACGGAACACTGTTTTTGCTTTTCACCTTCTTTTGTAAAAGCAAAAATCCTCTTTGGATTTCTTCCTGTTAGGGAAAATAGGTACTCATGTAGGTCTTTCATTAAAGTGAAGTGGGCCGTAACATGCACTTGTGAAAAGTGGGGGGTGCCTATCTAGTACTAGTCTCCAGGGCCTGGCTTTGTGACTTAACACTACATCGCCAGTCATCTGAAATGGTGGTGTGGAAAATCTTAAAAAAAGAAACCCAGATGTACCAATTACTTCTTTCCTGTGTACTCTGGTATTAGAACAAGATTAACAATTGCCTTTTAGTTTAAACTTAGTCTCTGGGGCCTTCTCTGTGTGGATGGTACATTCGGGAACATGGGGAGGCCAGCATCATGTCCATCTATCTCTGTGTGCTGATGAGCCTCGGGATTACAGTTTCTGCTGTGCCTGCCATTCACAGTCTTAGCACCTGAAGCTATAGATTAGCTTCAGAGAAAAATGCATGTCCACCACACATTTGGCATGTAATTTTAGGTCATTGTTCCAAGACATAAGAATACAGCTAAGGTGTCCTAACTACAGAAATATTGGCCTTTACTTTGGAGGAGTAGGGGTGATGGGTGTGGCACCTCCTGAAGGAACAGTGATGTTTTTTGGTGTTGGCTGATTCTGTGTTGTAAGGTGAAAAAAGGCCTTTTGAAAATCCCTGCTGGAAATTATACTGAGGAAAAAAAAATTACCCAATACATCCCCTTGGAAAATAAATTTTAAAATATCAGTTAACCAGAAGAAAAGAAAAAGCCCAAAACATCTGTATTTTCATCGCAGAGAAAAATGAGGATTGTATTTTGGTATACATACCTGTGTCCACTGACTGATTTATGTACAGAAGCATATAAAACACCTTCACCAAAGTAGTAATAATGAGGATAACCACTTTGCGTGTACTAAGTCATTTATTTAATTCTGCCTACAACACGGGGATCCTGTTTCATACAGGAGGGAACTGAGGCACAGAGAGGCAGAGTAACCTGCCCCATAATACCCAGTTAGTTAGCTGCAAAGCTGTGATTGGAACCCAGGGAACCTGGGCCAGAGTTGATGCATATGGCTTAGTAATCTGTATTATTCACTTAAAATATATTCACTTAAACATCCTTCATGCCACTAACTATATCTGTATGGTAGCATTTTAAGTGGTTTTTTAGTGTTCCATTTATTATATGCCATATTTTACCGTAATTTATATGCACCTTAATTTAAGTAACCAAGTTCAGTGTTGTTGGGCATTCGCTCTTTTTCATGTTTGTGATTTTAAATAATTCTGTGATGAATATTTGTGAAGAAATCTTTTTTCACCTGCTTACTTAGAATATAGTGAAATTGATTGTTAAATCTTTTTTTTAAGAGTTGATTTCTCAGTGACCCACATTTCTTCTTAGATTAAGAGTCTTGATCTTGTTTTCCAGGAGTGTGGACCAGCATCATGTTGGGGAATGTTTCCCTCCCACCACTTCTCCATTCTTCTTGCTGCTCAGTTTGTTTCTGGGGACCTGCGCGATGCTGGTCAAAGAGACAGGCATCACGGTGTTTGGAGTGTGCTTGGTTTACGATCTCTTTTCCCTGTCCCATAAGCAAGAGAAATTGTAAGTCATTTTAAAGTTTTCATACCAAGCAGTGCATGTGCAGAGAATTACTTAAATCAATAGCTTTCAAACTTTCAGTTAAGAAAAAAAAGTATAACATTTTGTTAAACGTAACCTCATCTTACACTATAAATTAATAAGGTTTGTTTTATTAAGATAAATGCATTAGGTATGTTCAAACTCCTCACACTTTGTAAAAATCAATGAGGGCTATAAGGATTTTGTGAGCCTCAAATTTGGAATTGGAAAGTATCTATTTTATGTTTATGGTTATGTTTATGTTTATGTTGCTAGATTGTTTTGGTTGCATACTATTGAGAAATCCTACTCATAGAGAGGAGTGGTTGCAAATGGTAACTGTTTCTTAACAGCTTGCCTTGAATCCCTGCATTCAGATGAAAAAACACTGCTAAGTTGAGTCTGGTTACTTGTTCTATGGGTGATGCTGTTACCTAGGAGTTTTTGATGTCTTGTTTTGGAATTCCACAAAAGGCCAGTCTACACCATACAGGAGTACTCACATGTTATATTCAAATTAAAGGTCAAGTTTATTTAGTAGTTTGTTTTCACTTAACAAGTTTAAGCACATTCATTATATCCTGTGGACTATAGATGGCAAGAATGCTATGTCATATTAAAAGTTGAAGCACATACTATATTTTTCTCCCTCTGTCAACTCTATAATTACTAACAATTTGCCATGCAGACCCCATTTTTCAGTAATTATAAGGCCCTTACTTTTGAAATTTTAAAAAACGTGGTTGATTTATTCTTCTGCTTCATCCCATGAAGAATTTTAGCTTAAAAAGAAAAAAATCCTGCCTTTCTATTCCATTCCCTAGCTCTTTATACTCCTTGACATAAAGATAAGAGCAGTGTTATTGAGTGGCAACAAGCTGAGATGAGTCATTAAATTCTGATCACCTTCCTGCCTGGGTGTGCTTAGAGATAATTTAAATAGACTTTAGTGCTCTATTGGCTCTCTGTAAATCTCAGAGGCGTGTAAAAGGAAGGAGCTCAGTTATCATTTTGACCTAAGTTCATGCCAAGAAAGCTGTGAGCCAGAGGACCTCCCCTTGGCTTCCGTGAGAATGCCTTGCCTCTCTATCTTCTCAGCCAATAGGAGGGATGGCGATGCTGGCCTTACTTTTTGCAGAATGACCTAGCAACCTGTCCTGTTCACACTTCCTTCTCGCCTCCTCTGTAGCTGAGTCCTGAGCCCTTTCTGCTTTGCCTTGCTGACGGCAGGAGGATGTGACGACTGACTGCAGAGCCTCCCCTGTGGTCCAGTCCAGAGCCATGTGAACCTCATCCTTGAAGTCATGTCTGCCCTGGTCTTGGGACTCTGCAGCCCACTGTTGCCTCTGTACTGCTCTCTGCTTCATCTGGTCACTGTTGAGCCAGGCTTTTTTCAGACGGGATAATTGTCCCTATTATTTCTTTAAGAATTGTTCCTGACCTTTGGAATACTAAACCACTGGAAGTTCGTGGGGGGGGGTGGTGGTGGAGTGGCAATCATACCGCTGATATGTTGCTCAGAAGTTGCACAGCTTATAGTCCCTGCTTCGTTTTTTGGTCACTTTTGGCTCTCAGAAGCAGTGGCTCTGCTTAAGGGGAGACATTCGTTCTTTCCTTCATCCTTTTGTCCACCCATTCAACACATACCCATTCTGTGCCTGGCCAAGAACGAGAGAGATTTCTACCCTCCAGGGGCATACAAATAGTGGGGGGAGACAGACGTCGTATGAGTAATCACACGAGAAACTGATTATAGTTGCGCACAGCAGTCAGAACAGAGAGCATGTACCAGAGACCTGGCCAATAACGGTTAAGATCTCCTGAGTCCTGGCCACATGCCAGGCACTGTGCCACACCATTTATAGGCATGAAGTCACTTAATGCTCAGAATAACTGTTAGCCTCGTTTAGTAGAGGAGAAAACAGAATCATAGGAAGTGACCTCTCCAGAGTCACTGAATCCCAGGGGGAGCCAGGATTTGGATCCCTGTCTGTGTGACTCCGGGAGCCACGGGCTTGCCCCTGAGTACCTTTGCTTCTGTGGACAGAACACAGAGCAGGGACCTAGAGACCTCCTCTAGGACATCTGCTGCCCAAGGCCTGGGCTCATATTTGTACCATGAGATCAGCTCATACGTCCTGAGTGTAACGGGGGTCATGACCCTTTTGAAAATCTCACGGAATTGTGTCCCCTTTTCCCAGTATAATGTATACATATGCAGTTTTGCGCAAACTCTTAGGGCTGTCTTTCCACTTTATCTGTTCATTTAGAATAAACATCTTGGTGTTAAGTTGTTCTCGAGGTCTTTTATCATACGATTCAGGCAGCAAGAAAAAAATAGTAACAGAAACGAATGTTGGAAGCCCTTCTACGTGAAGGACAATTTATTCCTAAATTTTAAGATTGGGTCACATGAATGGAGTGGGATTTCTTTGATTTGACATCACTGTTAGGAAGAAATATTTTCAGTGAAAGATCAGCTCCTGAGAGTTAAGTTTCTTTGTACTTTTATTTCTTTTCTAAGAATTTGGATATCATTTCCAACATGCAGAGAATAACATTCCCTGACTCCAGTCCCTAACCTCTTTCTCTGAGAGTAATCACCATCCTGCATTCGTCACTTTCCATTTCTACGATTATTTATATGCCATTACTTAATAGGCATATACCAATGAGTATCAAATAGTGTATTTTTAACATATTTTCAAACTTTAAGTCAGTAGTATCACTTGCTTTTCATTTAACATTAGGACTTTGAGGTACATCGTGGGTATGTGTAGCTCTAGTACGTTCGGTTTAATTGTTGTACAGTATTTAAATAGCACAATTTATTTATCTGCTTTTCTGGATTTGGAATTTAGGTTATTTGCACCATTTTTGCTATTGTAAACTATGCTGCAATGGATTTGTGTGTGTATGTTTGTGTGTGTGCACACGCAAATACATGTGGGTTTCTCTTAGGCATAGAAGGGGAGTTACTGGAACCACAGATAGACGCATGTTTGCCGCGTCCTCTACTAAAGCATTGCTCTTGAAACAATTGCAGCAATGTCTGAGAATCCCCTTGGCTTTGCTCCACATTTTGGGCCTCACTTGGTAGTGTCAGACGTTTTAATTTTTTTCCATTTGATGGTTATGAATTCTATTTCAGGGGATTCATGAAAGAAAATATAACCAATGTACATTGGATGGATCAGCTATGAATGATATTTTACAAGATCATAATTATGTAAATCCTGAATACCACTTCAACCAAATATATTGAAAGAAATCTATCTGGAGGATGAGGGGTAAAGAAGAGGGTGTGTGAGTGTGTGTGTGTGCGTGTGTGTGTGTGTGTGTTTGCATGTGTATGTGTGTGTTGGCAACCGTGTAAGAGAGACTGAAACCTAGTATTCTATAGTAGTAAGTAAACCTAAGTTCTAAAATTTAAAAAAACAATGTTATAGTTGTGTTCTTTTTAAAACCTTGTGATATATACCGGAAACAAAAAACCTAAAAGTCTTGAGGATGATTGCTTCCAGGGAACGGGACTTGGGAGTGGGTCAGGGGACTGTTACTTCTTGTTGCAAGCATTGTCATTCTGTTTGACTTTCTCTCCCCTCACTGCCACGTACACAATTAGAAGCAATGGGGTCATCCATCAGCGCAGCCCACAGCAGCCTGCGAGCCCTCAGCCCTCCTCGCTGCCTGTGCACCCTCACCGGGAGAATGGGAAGCAACAGCGATTTCCTCACCGAGGAGCTTGGGGTGGCTGCCACTCCCCATCGCTGCCAGAACCCAAGAGCAGTGGATTCCCAGTGTCTCCTCGAGCCGTGTGGTCCATGATGAGGTACTGACGCGGCTCCCCAGGGCCATTTTCACGTTCTAGCACCACCTGGTGTAGCAGGGTTGGGCAGGAGAAGTAAAGTACCCAGTGAGTGTTTCATGACTCCCCCCTCTCTCTCCTCCTTTCCCTCCCTCCTCCTCTTCTTCATTCTTCTCTTTCCCTATATTAGATGAGGTAAGACAGGAGTCACTGGAAGCAGCAAGTAGCTGCCCCACTCTGGGCCTTGATTTGGAAGCACCGGGTGGGACACACTTGACTGTGTCCCTGGGGAAAAGCCTTGCATGGCAGAGCAGGCACCCTGGGAGTGTGGGGGAGGAGCGCGCGCACACTAAGTTCCCTTGCTCCCTCCTCCGCCCCACTCTCTGGGTATGACAGGAGTTTATTATAGCACAACTATGGGAGAAAGCCTAGGGACTCTGCTTCTCAGAAGTGTTTTTGGGGGTACAGCACAAGCTTTTCTAAAACATGCAGTTTTCTTTTAAAAAATATTTTGACCCAGCAATGAAAATTAACAAAGATTCATCAGAACAGGTCCCCTCACTAAATTAGGTTGTGTCTAAAATAGTTCGAACCACGGGCAAGTCAGAATTTAATAAAGATGGAAACGAGATTCATCCTGTTAACATTTTACCACTTCAGATTCCAGTTCTTATTCCTCTGTGTGGTCCCAGAAAACTCTCATTTCAGGGTCTTGGTTTCCAGTTATTCCCACTTTCGTCTGTGTTTTTGGATTTTGCTTCATTTATTCATTCATTTGTTCACTCATCAACATAGCTACTGAACATCTGTCAAGTGTCAGGCACTGTTCTAGGCATCAGGGATGTCCTGGTAAATAAGGAGGACAAGGTCTGAACTCTTGTGTAGCTTCCTTTCCAGTAGAAGACGACAGACTCTAAATTACCAGCGAGGAATGAACGGTGTGATAGAGAGTGGTGGGCGGGCCTGGCCTGGCCAAATTGGGGTTGGTTGGTCAGGGAAGGCCTCCGGAATCCTTGTAATGACAGGAGGAGCTAGTCCTGCAAAGACCTGCCAAGATCTGGGCAGAAGGTTCCAGACGTGAGCTAATGAGCAAGTGGGAGCTGGAAGAGGTGAGGTCAGGGAGTGGCCAGGCCCAGATAATGAAGGGCCCTTTTGGCCATAAAATTAAGTTTGGATTTTATTCTGGGTGGAGAAGGAAGACTTTAGAGGTTTCTTGTTTGTTTTAAGAGTGGAGAGAAATGATCACATTTCTTTTTTAAAATGTTCACTGGCTTCTTTGTAGTGCTTGATATAAGAGGGCAAGAATAAAGCAGAGGAGGGTTTGGAGACTTTTATACAGACTGCATGAACAAACAAGGTCTTGGCCAAGGGTGACAAGGACTGTGTTGGATTTGGGACATCTTTTGGATATAGGTCCTGCAGGACTTGCTGATGCTTGGGATGAAGGGGAGAGGTAAGAAGAGTAAGGGAAAGGCAGGAAATGAGGATTTGGGGGTTTCTGGCTTCAACAGTTGGGTGGATGGTGGTACCAGTTACTGAGATGGAAAGGCTAGGGGAGAGTAGGTTTTCTGACAGTTGGAGGAGGATGAAATCAAAGAAATGTATGAAATTCCTGTGGAAGGAAAAAGCGAGATAAGAGAGAGTCCTATGTCATTGGGGAAATCTTGATTTTTTTATGGAGGACCATGGAGGAAAAGAAGAGAATTTTAGGGAAATGGTAAATTTTTAAAGAAAGGCCAAGGAGGAAGGGCACCTGGGTGGCTCAGTTGGTTAAGGGACTGCCTTTGACTCAGGTCATGATCCTGGAGTCTCAGGATCGAGTCCTGCATTGGGCTCCCTGTTCAGCGGGGAGTCTGCTTCTCCCTCTGAATCTCCCTCTCTCATTCTCTCTCTTTCAAATAAGTGAAATCTTAAAAAAAAAAAAAAAAAAAAAAAAAAGACAGAAAGAAAGACAGGCCAAGGAGGAGAAAGAAGAGCAATTAATAGAATATTGGAGACTTTCAAGGTGGCTTCAACATGTGACTCTCATGAAGAAAGGACCATATTAGACTTTACTCACATTCATATCCCCGGTTACTGGCTAATCGTAGTTGCTCAGATATTTGTGAAATGACTAAATTAATGAATTGATGGGAAGAAAGTGTTGGAATTAATCACAGAAAGAACATTTTCAGTAAATTTGACAATTAAGGAATGCTGGAGGGGTGCCTGGGTGGTTCAGTCGATTAAGTGTCTGATTCCTGGCTTCAGTTTCAGGGTCATGATCTCAGGGCCAAGAAATCAATCCCTGTGTTGGGCTCCACACTTGGTGGGGAGTCTGCTTCAGGATTCTCCCTCTCCCTCGCTCGCTTACTCTCAAATTAATAAATCAATCTTTTAAATGGGCTTGCCCACTCACTCTCAAATAAATAAATCTTTTAAATAAATGAAGGAATGGTGGAAAAGGATGTTATCTGGAGGTGTGTTAGGTTTTTGTTTTCATTCTTATTTTAAATTTGATGGATGTGTGTGCATGTGGGTAAGTTCTTGTTGTAAGCCTTGTCATTCTATTTGACAAATTGTAGAGAGGAGAGATGGAAGACATGGCAGCAGAAAGGGATGGTCAGATGAATTAGGAATACCAGGGGAATGCTGCATTTGCTGATTTCCTATAAATACTCCTACCGTGGCTCATTTCAGGCTACAGATGTGACACCCTTGACCATGGTGTTGGGGGGAGATGTGTTAGAGCCCACCACTGTGCAGTATTTCCACTGCCTCGTAGACCACAGAGTTAGTAGTAAAACGAAGTAAACCAATTAGGAAGTGATGAGCTTTGAGTGGTTATCACCTTTGCTTTTAATATGATTTTTAAAATTTTAAGTTTCATTTTCAGTAATGGCTGTACTTAATAACTGGTCTGCAGAATTCAAAAAAATTTAAAATCGTCATCTTCTGCAAGTCCAGGGTCCCAGGCGAGGACTTGGCTTAGGGGAGGAGGCAGGACACCTGTGTCATTTGATGTGGAGCTCGCTTCTCTGTTGAACTCTCAGGTGGTGGAAAGATTCTTGCAATCGTTCTTAGACTGTCGATGAAGCACCTTTTGACTTGCTCTGATGGGGTTTGGGGCTAACACATTGAATCAGATGACATTCTCTTGTAGGTTGCATTTTTTTTTTTTTTTTAAACCCTGAACACCAGGGTATTATTTTAGAAACAATGGTATCTGAAGAGCAGTATACAGCACAGCTGAAACTGGGTCAGAGTTTTACTAAGTTACCATGTTTATGGGCAAGGTGGACCATTTATTTTCCTTCCTTTGGAAAGTTGTCATAAATTTTCCCTCTTTTGAAAGGAAAGGTATTATATTGAGTATACATTTGATTAGTGTTAAAATTATTTTTGGAAAACGGTGCATGAACTTTTGTCAGAAGCTGGTCAGGTAAAGCAAATAAAAGTCCAAGAAGTTGTGCTGTCCTAGTTCCTAAGGTCTCGAGACCATGTTTAAGTCACGGCTCCTACAAAGACATGATCTCTGATCTCCTTCAACCTGTGTTCCCCCATCTGCAAATGGGGAAAGCAGTAGGAATAACCCTTTCCTCTCCACTTGGTTGTCAGGACTAAGAGCAATAGCACAGGTAAGATGCAGACCGATAGGAGCCAGGCACACAGGTCAGCGCATGGCAGCCGGCCTTGTCTGGATTGCTAGTTTCATATTATAACTCTTTTCATTCCTGTGTGGGTTTCTGGACAGCAGGCTGCATCATGAAAATGGTGAACCTGCAGGGTGCAGGCAGGGCATGAGGCGTTTGTGTGGGATGGGTTTCCTTTTATGTTTTTTGATTGAACTTTGAGCCTGTTTGCTAGTACACATTTGTACTGCGTGGATGGCATTAGTCTGACAAAAAATTAGGCTGAACACTATGATGTAAACTGTTTTCAGAAGTTACTACACATAGGGGAAAATCCCAACCCAGAAAAAAAAAAAGACCCTACTACATTTATTCGGTTACCAGTTTTTCTGCGTGAGTTGGTGATTGACTCATGGGTAGCAAGTGCAATAAAAAACCTCACACTTAGGGTACATGCTCTGGAATCAGATAAGATTTCAGTTGATACTGTGTTTTACTGAATTACTCCATGTGAATTGAGGAATGTTTTGTATGTAAATATTCCTTCCCTTATCTTTATTATGTTAAATTCATTCACACGTGGGTACATTTTCTTTTTCACATTGGAAAGGTCAGTGAATTCTTATCTTCAGAACTCATAGCAACATTTATATATACCTATGTATAGTCAACTTTTCATGTGTATACTTGATTGATTTCATTTTTAAATGACAATGATCACACTAGGCATTGAAGAACAGTTCTTGGCTCAATAAGTTCTTCGTCATTTCCTCTTTTTTTCAGCTGGATCTGTCAAGGGTCCTTCATTTAACACTATTTACTGAGCACCTACTATGTGCCCAATACCATTTTTGGTGTGAGGAATATGGTGGTGAAGCAAATTCAGCCCTGCCGTCATGGAACTTGGCTGGATGATGATCATGGTATTTTTACTTAAAATGAGCTCGTTTTCTACCTTTGTGGGCAATGTAGTGGTTAGAATTTTTTCACTTCATTGGGTCTTAAAAGTTTTTCTTGTAAATACCTTACCCATAGGTATGCAAATCCAGAAACTAAGGTTTAGGACTGGAGAACAGTTTGACACTAAAGTGAATTTGTGAGGTAATTAAATTCAGGGGACTTAGGGAGGCACATAAATATTTTGACCTTCCCTTGCGGAATGGGTAACTGATCTTTTAAGTATCATTTTAATGCTGGATTTCTGTAGACCTTGCATTACACTCTTTTCCCCCAAAGTAAGAAATGCTGTGCAGATTAAACTCCTGAGGTGGGATTTTGTACTTTCATCCACACATATGATCCTGTGAATAGGGCGGGTGTGTTGCAGACCATTATTAATAGTCTCAGCTTTGAGAGGAACTTCGTGAGCTAGCCAAGTGTGATTTACAAGTGATAGAAAAAAAGTCTGTTGAAAGTTTGTATTACTGACTAATAACCGGGCTCTCTTTTGTATCCCCTTACCCCCAGTTTTACACACTTTTTCTGTTGACTGGTTTCAGATGAGCCATTTCTAGTCTCATTCAGCTGCTGCTTTCCAAAATGAAATGCCCAGGGGTGCCTGGCGGGCTTAGTCAGGAAGACATGTGGCTCTTGATCTTGGGGCTGTAAGTTCAAGCCCCACATTGGGTGTGGAGATTACTTAAAAATAAAATCTTTAAAAAATATTAAATGACTGAGAAAAAAAAATTAAATGAAAGAGATGTGACGTTAACTAATAGGTCTACACGGAAAATCATCCAGCAGTTCCAGGTGAAGTTTGGGGGCTCATAATAATAAATCCTCTCCCCTACTTTAAAATCTAGTAATGCAGGTGTGAACCTCAAATGAATCCATGTTAAGAATACAGATCACCTCATGAAAGTAGATGTTAAGTAAGATTTTATTATAAAGAGACTGCAGATTCTCTTCAGTTGCTATTTATAATTTTTTTCCACTTTGCTTTGTTTAAAGATGAACTGGGCCACATTTTGCTAGAGAATTTTTCTCTCTTCCTCAGTGGTGTAAATTCTTTGGTCTTTTAGTTGTTCTTGGATGGCTGCTTCCAGATCATTATGACTTACTTCAGGGAGGCACATGATGGGTGGAGGGATCCGGGAAAGCAATGACTCTTGGGCTGCATTTTATAAAGACACTAATCAAACCAGCCAGCGTAATTATTGTTAAAATTATTTATTATGTAACAACTGTGTAACTGTCCACTATCAACCTATCCTATGGGCACAATATCCCAATGATACTTCTTCTGACTTTTGTCCCATATACCCTGAGCTTTTTCATAGTTTGTCCATTTCTTTTTAACATAGCGATCTGACCATAGGTTTTGCCAAGACCGTGTGCTCCTTTTGGATGTCGGTGAACTGCAGACATGCTTAGTGAATGTTAGGCACTGGAGAAAGGAGGTGAGTGATTGCTGGAGGCATTTGTCTTCCTGTAGAGAAAGAAATATTTTACTGGGAAGGGTGAACTAAAGGTGGTATTTTGCTAGAGGAGTGATGGAAAGGGTGAGAAATTTCTTTTAAAAAACATTGAAATGGGGGCGCCTGGGTGGCTCAGTGGGTTAAAGCCTCTGCCTTCGGCTCAGGTCATGATCCTAGGGTCTTGGGATCGAGCCCCGCATTGGGCTGTCTGCTCAGCTGCTTCCTCTTCTCTCTCTCTCTGCCTGCCTCACCACCTACTTGTGATCTCTGTCAAATAAATAAATTTTTTAAAAAGAGGCTAAATTATTAAAAAAACATTAAAACGTAAATTAAGAAGTTATTTTTAAGTCTGTGTTGTCAGATTTCTTAATTAGGAAGTGTGTTTATTGCGATACTATTATTAATGTACCTTTAATGTTCATTAGTAGGATCGATTTACCCAAGCTGGGCTTTCAGATTCTTTTAGAGTCAGTAGCTTTTCCGAAATATGGAACTTACTAGAAAAGTATTCTCTTGTGTGGATAGAGAACTAGAAAAGAATTGTTTTTTCTTCTTCCTGTTTCCTAACCATTAGTTTTGAGCGAGATCATTTTTTTGGAACCAGACCTAGAGTATGTGGTGAGGCAGGAATTATCTTGATGAGTTTGTCTGAAAGCTTATTATAATCTGCTTTGGTTCTTGAACTGAGCTCTGCACTAAAATGGATCGTTTCAGTAGAGTGTTCCTTGGATTCATTCAGAACATAGCACTAAAAGCTTCTTCCAAATAAATCACATGCTAAGGAGGCAAAATTCCTTTTAATTTATGGATGGCAGTTGGTAGAGTTCCTAACTACTGACAGCCCCTGGTTCATTCTGTTGATTCTTGATTGGGTACTGATTCTTGGCAATCTTCGATCCCCTGGGAATTTCAGTCAGTGGATGATAAGTTCTTTCCTTTCTCAGTGTAGAGCAATCAAGCTTAGGCATCTGCTTTCCAACTGGATGCGCAGGGACATATGTTGAAAGAGAAAACTCTCAGAATGTAGGCATTTCTGGTTGGCATGCAGTTTTGTCATTGCCACAATAAGCTCTTCATGGAAGAGGATCCCAGGCCTCCTGCTTTTCCAACCCCTCACCAGCCCCTGTACGGAACTCTCCACCTCTGTCCTGTGTGCTTAAGAGGCTGGGTGGCCTCCAGGCCACCAAACAGCTGTCCTTTCTTACTCCGAGCACAGCAAGGGCTCTCAGGATGTTTAGGGAGTTTACTGCTTTCTTTGCTCTTTTTGTTAATGCTACTGACATCCAGCTTAATAATTTTTTTTCTCTTTATCTTTCTAAGTGTTAGCCTGCTGAGAGGTTATAGAGTGATTCTAATAGCAATATCAGTTCATCTTAACATTGTCAACACTCAAGGTGTGTATAAATAACTCACGGGAATCTGGTGTCACGCCCGGCGATCCGTTAGTGGTGGCTGCATATAATTGGGTGGGATTTTCAACTTGTTCTGAAAATCATCTGCCACACGTTTTGATCTGGTCATGTTTTGTAGTATGAATGTAAGAGAATCTTAAAAATGTACATACTTGAGAAAAACTTTTTTTTTTAATTCGAGAAGAGTTTGGAGGGACTTTTAAAAAAATTTTTTTATTAACAAATAATGTATTCGGAGGGACCTCGTGAGTGGAAATTGTGGAAATACAAATGATTGAAAATTCCCTTGTTAGAAGCAAGCACGATGTTTTTCAAAATTAGTGTCAACCACAGTCACTCCCAGGGAGTGTGCATTTAACCATCCGCCAGAGATCGGGCCACAGGTTTTATGAGCAGCTTACAATTTTCATTCCTAGTAAAACCTATGAGGGAGACAGTGTACTAGGACCGTGGGCTCAGACGAGAGTGCCCGGGTTTGAATTTGTTCCACTTCTTACCACGTATATAGTCTTTGGCCACTTACTTCATCTCTCTGTCTCTGCCGTTCCCTTGTGGGTAGGTGGCAGTCCTGCCAATACCTACCCCATGAGGTTATTGCGAGGAACGAATGAGTTCATGTAGGAAAAGAGCTTAAAATAGCTTATCATTAATGGTGTGCTAGGATTTTGCTTCTCTTCCCCGTCTTGCTTGTTTTATGCCAAAGCCAATGTGGAAGAATTACTGTTTAGAAATCTTTTTAGCACATTCACATTTATGAAAGAAAGTGGGATAGTCTTGATTTTTACTTGTGATATTTAGTTGTCTTCTCTTTTTTCATGAGTTTACAATAGTTTAAAGGGAAATGATTATTCAAGAAAAACATTCCTGTACCCCTCATGAAAAGTTCACTGAAGTTTAGCAGGATGATAGAATTCTCGTGTTAACACTAATTCTTCACTGATGAATACCATGTCCATTATGAATTGTCTCAAAGATGTGTTTAGAGCTATTCTTAGTTTATGAGACTAACAGTTGACTTTTTAAAATTCAGAGTTTTTATTTATTTAGAATTACTGCAGAATAAAACATCATTCTAGTAAACAAATCATTAGGTTGAAAAAAATAATAAAGACTTAATTTATCAGTTTTTTAGGTAGGTGATCAGACAGCCATATAGGAATACATGTTTCATGTTGTAGATTTGTGAATTTTTAATGCCGTTCATGTTTTTCAAACCGTGATCTTTATTACTTTATATATAATGTAGAAAATATGTATTGATTTTGAAATCACCCAAGGCAGCAGTCTCCATGAGAAGCCTGGTATTAAAGATTTGCTTGTAATGATTTAACCTCTAAAAGTATTGGTAAAGTGTTTAAATGGAACATAAGTATGGATTTTTAGGGAATGAAGGCAATTAATATATCATAATTTGGAAAAAAACAAAAACAAAAACAAACAAACCCAAACAACCAGCCAGAGCTGGACGGAGGGGGAGGAGGAAGTATGTTTGTCTCATGTTGAGAGCGAGGCATACCCTCAGTCCCTAATTGAATAAATAATACATTTCAGCTTTTGAGTGGTAGAGCTTTGGGTTCTTGACAGTTAAGTCTTTATCATAGATTATTTTTCATACTTTGCATTTAGCTCTTAAAGTAATTTTTGTCAGTGTAAAAGGAATATGACTTTGTGAAAAGAATTATGATCTGTACTGCAATTACAGTGAATGTTTTTGATTTAAAAAAGTTGTCTAGGGGCACCTGGCTGGCTCAGTCAGTGGAGAGTGAAATTCATGATCTCAGGGTTGTGGGTTCACGTCCCACATTGGGTGTGGAGATTACTTAAAAAAATTAAAAATTAAAAATAAATTAAAAATAATTCATCTGTTTAATTACAGTTTGGGTTTTCATGCAGTCAGTGAAAGGCTGTGTGTTTATCCTCATTGCAACTTGTTCCTCTCTCTTTTTTATGGTGTGTAATTTACAGCTGCAAAGGTTAGGTAAACCTTTCAGATAAATTGAGATTGAGTACCAATCTCCAGTTATTTTTAAGCAGAAAATACAGGTACAGTAATAGTTGAGAACTATTGGTTCAAGAGAACATGCTGTCTTGAACACTGAAACTGTCATCATTGTCCCTCTATGCGGTTTGTGAAAAGTCTCAACAATGTAGGGTTGCTAATAGGTTTTTTTGCTTATTTGTTTGTTTGGAAAAGGAAGAGTTTATTTCCCAGGGTGGACTGTGTATGTAAAGAAATGAGAGGCACCTCTGGGTAGTGTAAGGAGCCTTGGCCTGGTTTGTGGGAAAACTGGGTTCACTCTGATTCTGATTTGTTGGGGTCCTTGGGCCAGTTACTTTACTCCCATGGATTTTTGTTTTTCTTACCTATGACACAACATAAGGGAGACAGGGTGGACTGGTTTCCAGTCATGTGATACTCTCTGTGAGGCCCGTTTTGGCCAGACCCTTATGAGACTGTGCTGTCGCTGTTCCTCTCTGTGTCTTCCATGGACATGTGTGCGGTTGGAAGGGGGTTGACTGTGAAAGGAGACGACATGGAGAAATGACCCTCATGCGGGGCTCTCAGGAGTAACTAAATGGACAGTGGAGGACATTTTGCTAACGTGCATTTTGTCATTTCCTTTTCCGTCTTGAATTCTTGATGACCCGAAGTCTTTAGAACTTAAGTCAGATGTCTTGATGAAAACTGTCAATATGGGAAAAGATCAAATTTTGCCTTCAGTTGTCCTAGTTGTAAGCAGTGCCATGCCTTTGGAAGCTGACTCCTGCTGCTATCTAGGCAGAGGCAGTTTGTTGATTCATTTCATTAATAAACATTTATTAAACACTTGGTACAAGAATGTCTTAGGGATCATTTGCTTGCAAAGAACAAAGCCTTTTGAAAACTTGCTTCAGCAAATTGAGGCATTTGTTAGAAGGACACACTGGAATGTACCAGCACCCCAGCGTGGAAATTGAGCCTGGGCTTGTTAGGGACACAAAAACTGGCAAAGTCAGCAGATTTATTTTCTGCCTCTTTGGGGCTTCGTGGTCTCTTGCTTTTTTAAAAAAAAAAAAACCCCTGTTGTTTTCCTTTTCACCTCTTTTTAAAGACTAGCTTTTCTTATTTTGTTCAGTGCAGAGCTGCCTCAGTACTAGCTTCACATAGCCTCCCTGCTCAGTTCTGCAGAAGAGGGGCTAGATTCACTGGGTCCTGACTGCAGAGTCCCAAATGGGGGACTGACTGGCCCAGCGTCGATGTGCTTACAGCCCAGGAGAGAGGTCGTACAGATAGATAAGGTCATCTGTGGCGGTAAGTGCAGTTAGATAACTGCGCACCAAAGGAGGGATACGCAGGGACACATAGCATGTCGGTTTGGGAAATCTGATGTGAGCCGCGTCGTCACAGACGAGCCAGTGAACTGAAGAAGGCAGGATGGCTCTCCAGGCAGAAGGTACAGCGTGAGGGAGAATGCAGCAGCACACACCTGCGGAGCATATGTGTGTGTGTGCACGTGTGTTTGTGTGTTCATGTGTGTGTGTGCACGTGTGTGCGTAACAAGCAGCTCGGGACTCGAGTAATGGGAGATGAGGCCGAGAAGGTTGGCAGGAGCCTGTCACAGAGGAATTTGGGAGAGATGCCAGGGGACTTTGACTCCCGCCTAGGAAGGGCAACAACAGGTGCAGGGCAAGCTCGTCTTTTTTTTTGGATCACGCATACAAGAAGTCTGAGCATAAAGCTGGATGGAGCATAATTTTTAAGTGAAGATGAAGAAACTCAAACCATTTGATGTTATTTGCATACTTTTGAGAATGACAAAGCAGTAATTCTGAGATTTTTAACCTATTTGAATCCTGCATATCTGTGAAAGCTCCATATTTTCTCTTTATCTGTAAAGATTGTACCTTATATAAAATTTTCTCTACATATTTTTGTAATTTTGAAAGAATTCTTATATTTAAGATCAGTTAGCAGGAGCCTTAAGAGCCTTGGGAAGCATTTGCCCATGGTAGGGAGAGGCTCTACCATTTATCCACACCTGTTAATTGATTTATGCCTTTTTGATTTATGATTTGCTTCTAAAGAATAGAAATTAATGGAAACTTCACAGAGGTGATAATCCCTTCCTATTATGCATTCAGTATGCTAAGTTTGATATAATTTTGATTTCTGGTTTCTGATTAAAATAATCATTTCTTCTTATGTGTATTGTGTCCAAGCAGCTGTTGTGTTTTGTATTGGCACAGATAATTGCTTTTCTACTTGGCAAAGAAAATGAGCAGATGCAAAACAAATATCTTTTCCTGGCATGGTCGATTGGAAGCTGTGCAGCCCAGTGTTGACAACGTTTTCATAAGTGATACAGCAAGTGCAGCTCAATGTCAGACTGTAGCTATTAACTGCCAGGTATTCACTGTGGCCAAGATAAATTCTAACCAAATTTGTGTATTCGACTTAGATTTCGAGCTTGAAAATAAGAAACAGTTTAGTTTTCCCATGAGGAAAATAGTATGATGACATGAAGGCCTCTATTGATGTAATTGCCCCCAAAAATGATTCTAGAATTTCCATCTTGGTTTACTTTTAATATTGGTGGAGCCACGGTGTGCTCAGTGGTTAGGTGCATGGCTCTTGGAGTCACACAAAATGGATTTAGGTCCCAGATTTCTCATTTAGTAGCAGTATGAACTTTGGATTAAGTGATTTCCACATCCATAAAATAGGAATAATCAGTTCTTAGAAATGGCATGAAATACTTAAAGCATGAGGCCCAGTACAACACAGGCCCAATTAGCACTTGTGCACAAATCTGAAAATGTCCAGTCTCTACATTTGTGCATGGGGGAGATAAGATGTCTACCTAATATATCTGTGGTGCTACTTTTCAATGTCTTGAGAGTTCTGGCTTAAGTAGTCATTGTCCATTCCATTGGGAGGTGAAAGAGAGCCAACATGGATTGCCTATTTCAAGCCAGGAAAGAAACTTTTAATTGTCACCAAGTCCTTGGGAAGTCGATCTTCCCACCACATTTACATGTATGTGAAAGGTCAGACTCACATAGGTTGCATAATTTTCACATCGTTACATAGCTAGAATGCGGAAGATTCAGGATTTGAACACACATCCATTTGATTCTACTATATCGGTTAGCAAGGTCAGGCCCTTCACATTGTTTCCTGGAAAGATTTATAAGAAGCTTCTAGAAAGGACTATTGTGGGGAAGGCAGAAGTATACTGGGAGAATCAACATATTCCCCTTTTTCCTGCATTTCATGGAGCCCAAGTGGCTTTAGCCATTTTACATGTTGGGCGCTGATGACGCTGTGGTTGGCTCTTGGCCATGTCCTCATCATGCTGGAGCTACGGGGGATTTCGCTCTTTGTAGCACCCAGCTTAGCACTTTTGAGAAAACTATTCTTCATTTTAAAGTGAAATGCTAGGTGGGATGTGTCACATTTCATCAGGAAGCAGTCATCGAATACCATTTTTCTGTAAAGCAAAGCAAAGTTCTGTAAAGCAACAGTGAGCTAGCTGTTCAGTTATAGATGCAGTCCTGGGTCTCTGATTATTGTATCTGCTGAGTTTTCTGCTGGATAGTGGTGTTGCTCTTCAGGGAAACTTCTGTATGTGTGACATTTTTGAAAGATAGATTGTGTGTGTATGAGAGAGAGAGAGATAAAGGTAGAAATAGTATTGCTTTGTGGACTTTTAAAAAAGGTTTTATTTATTTGAGATTTTATTTATTGAGAGAGAGCATGAGTGGGGAGGGGCAGAGGGGGTGGAGAAAGAATCTGAAGCAGACTCTGCACTGAGCACAGAGTCCAGCATGGGACTCGATCCCATGACCACGAGACCATAGGTTGTGCCAAAACCAAGAGTCGGATGCTTAACCCACTGAGCCACCTAGGGGCTCCTGCTTTGTAGACTTTTGATTGGGACTTCTAAAGTTAATGTATATCAGAATATTACTCAGCTATGAACAAGAATGAAGTCTTGCTATTTACAGTAACATGGGCGGGCCTAGAGGGTATTGTGCTAAGTGAAAGACAAAGAAAGAAAAATACCATAGGCTGGGTGATGGGTATTAAGGAGGACACGTGCTGTGATGAGCACTGGGTATTATATGCAACTAATGAATCATTGAACTCTACATCAGAAACCAATGATGTACTGTGCAGTGGCTAACTGAACATAATAAAAGAGAAAAGAAAAAAGAAAAATACCATAGGATTTCACTTACATGTGGAATCTGATAAACAAACAAAAGCAGAGACAGACCCATAAATACAGAGAATAAACTGATGGTTGCAGGGGATGGGGGTGGGGGTGGGAGACAGGCAAAATGTGTGAAGGAGAGTGGGAGGTTCAGGCTTCCTGTTCTGGAATGAATAAGTCATGAGGATAAAAAGTACAGCATAGGGAATACAGTCCATGGTATCATCATTGTGTTGTATGGTGTCAGTGGCTACACTTGGCAGAGAGCATAGCATACAGTACGGAGTTGTAGTTGTTGAATCTCTATGCGGTGCACCTGAAACTAATGTAACATTATGTCGACTACAATTCAGTTAAAAAAAAAAAAAAGAATTAAATAATGTAAAGAAACTCAACTAAAGCCCTGTAATGAATATGAGAAACAGAGTTCTGTCCCTGAAGAATCTGCTGTTTAAGAATCTGCTGTTACGGAAATCCAAAACAGTAATGAATACTTTGGGAAACGGACCATTTACTATCCTGGATTAGAAACACGGAAACACAGGCAGTTCAGATATCTCATTATGAGCTCTGAGTGCTGATCAATCGCGAGGGTCCCCACTGAGCACGTGTAAGCAATAGTCAAACTAGCCACCACCAAGAGAACCTCAAAAAAGAAATAACTTGCTGACCCTCAGAAAACACAAACACAAACTAGAGATTTTAAAACAGAAATCATGAACCCTACTATGGCACTCTTAAGATAAAGGAGAAAATGAATTGGAAGCTTTCACTGATAACGATGGCCCTATATTATTTTCTCAACTCATCATTCATCATTCAATTGATGACTCACTCATTCATTCAGTAATTATTTATTGTCTACCTGTTTTGTGCCTCGTAGGGAAATAATGATGAATAAAACAACACATACGTGAGAAAAAAAAAACTCAGCAGAGTTCATGCATATCTGTGAAACCATTCACTGCAGGCATGCTGAAGCAATTCATTGTGGTCACAGTGGTACACTAGTCAGTCCTTGTTGTTTTTAACTTAATTTTTTAGAGCAGTTTTAGGGGCACAGCTAGGTTGAGAGGAAGATATAGAGGTTTCCCATCAGCCTGCCCCCACATATGCATAGCATCCCCATTATTAACATCACTCACCAGACTGGTACATTTGTCACTAAGGATGAGCCTGCACTGACATATCATAGCACCCATTGTTCATAGTTTACATAGGGTTCCTTCTTGGAGTTGTACATTCTGGGGGTTTGGACAAAGGTACAATGACACGGATTCATCATTGGAATATCTTAAAGAGTAATTTTACTGTCCTAAGAATCCTCTGTGTTCCCCTCCCCTATTCATCTCTTCCCAGCTCCCCACCCCTGGTAACCACTGCTCTTTTTACGTCTCCATAGTTTTGCCTTTTCCAGAATGTCAGATATTTGGAATCATACAGTATGCAGCCTTTATAGATTAGTGTCTCCCTCTTAATAATAAATGTATTTAAGTTTTCCCCATGCTTTCTTATGGCATGATAGTTCATTTCTCTTAGTGCTGACTAATCCATTGTCTGGATGCCCCACAGTTATTTCATTCACCTACTGATGGACATCTTGGTTACTTCCAAGTTTGGTCTGTTATGAATAAAGCTGTTATAAATATCTGTTTGCAGGTTTTTGTATGGGCATAAGTTTTTAAACCCTTTTGGATAAATATTAAGGAGTGCAGTTGCTGGATCCCATGTTGTGTGTGTGTGTATTTAGTTTTGTAGGAAATTGCCAAGCTTGTCTTCCAGAGTGGCTGTACCTTTTTGCATTACCACTAGCTGTGAACCAGAGTTCCTCTTGCTCCACATCTTCATCAACGTTTGATGTTGTCAGCTTTTGAATTTTGGCCATTGTAATATGTGTAGTGGTATCTCGTTGTTTTTATTTTCAGTTCTCTGAGAACATATAATGTGGAACATCTTTTCATATGCTTATTTGTCATCTGTATATTTTCTTTAATGAGGTGTCTGTTAAGGCCTTCGACCCATTTTTTAATCAGATTATTTGTTATTGTTGAGTTCTAAGAGTTCTTTATATATTTTGGGTAACAGTCCTTTATCAAATTTGTCTTTTGAAAACATTTCCTCCCAGTCTGTGGTTTGTTATCCCATTCACTTAACATTTTTCATAAGGAAAAAATTTTAAATTTTAATGAAGTCCAGCTTATCAGTTATTTCTTCATGGATCATGCCTTTGGTGTTTATCCAAAAATCATCTCCATACTCAAGCTCATCTACGCTTTCTCCTATGTTATCCTCTAGGGATTTTATACTTCTGTGTTTTATATTTAATTCTGTGATCCATTCTCAGTTAATTTATATGAAGTTTTTAACATCTGTGTCTAGATTTATTTTTTTCCATATGGATACCCAGTTGTTCCAATACCATTTGTTGAAAAGAATATCTTTCCTTCATTGTATTGAATTTCTCTTTTGTCAGAGATCAGTTGATCATACTTATGTGGGTCTATTTCTGAAATCTTTTTTTTTTTTTTTTAAGGATTTTATTTACTTATCTGTCAGAGAGAGAGCAAAAGCAGGGGGAGCAACAGGCAGAGGGAGAAGCAGGCTCCATGCTGAGCAAGGAGCCCAATGTAGGATTCGATCCCAGGACCCTGGGATCATGACCTGAGCCAAAGGCAGATGTTTAACCAGCTTAGCCATCCAGGTGTCCCTATTTCTGAAATCTTTATTTTGTTCCATTGATCTTTGTCTGTTCTTTCACTAATACAATACTGTCTTGATTATTGTAACTTTATAGTAAGTCTTGAAATTGGGTAGTGTTAGTCCTCCAACTTTATTCTTCTCCTTCAGTATTCTGTTGGCTGCTCTAAATTTTTTGCATCTTCATATAAACTTTAGAATCAGTTTGTCCATATCCACAAGATAATTTGCTGGGATTTAGATTGGGGTTGCATTTGAATCTATAGATGAATTTGGGAAGAACTGAATTCTTGTCAAAAGTGAATCTTTCTGTCCATGAACTTAGAACAACTTTCCACATATTTAGTTCTTTAATTTCATTTATCAAAATGTTGTAGTTTTCCTCATATAGATCTTGTACTTATTTTGTTAGATTTATACCAAAGTATTTCATTTTTGGGGTTGCTAATATAAATGGTATTTTGTATTTAATTTAAAATTCCGTGTTCATTTCTTATATACAGGAAAGCAATTGATTTTTGTATTTTAACCTGGTGTCCTGCAACCTTACTATAATCGCTTATTAGTTCCAAGAGGTTCTGTTTTGTGTTTGTATTTTTGTTTTTGTTTTGGTTTTGGTCTGTTCCATTGGATTTTCTACGTAGATGATGCATGTAGTCTGTTATTCATATCATTAGTTTTTATTTTTATTTTTTAGACGAGAAATTTTAAGTAAGGAAAGGCTGCTTTTGTTTTTTCCTTTTTTGGGTCTAGAAATTTAAAATATTCAGGTGAGTATGAAAAGATAATATAACAAGCACCCATATTACATTCGGTCATATTTATTTCCAGGATTTTTTTTCTTTTTTCCCCTAAGGAATGGAATTGTATTGGTAGAGCTGAATTCTACTTTAATAGTGCCTTTGGTTCCATTTCCTTTGCTGTCTCCTCAGAGGCAGTAGCTGTGCTGGGTTTTATGTGTACAGGCTGTTTTCTAAGACCACATCTTTCCCACCGAAATTATGCTTCAACCTCTGGTTAATCTGGTTAGATAGTCGATTTCCACACAGAAAATGGATTGAAAGGTCTTATGTGGCTGGGGAGAAAATGTACCTATGGGAATCTCCAGGTTTTACCTTATTTTGATCTTTTTTTTTTAAGAGTCTATTTATTTATTTGTCAGAGAGAGTTCATGCGCACAAGTAGGGGGGAGGGGCAGAGGGAGAAGCAGGCTCTGTGCTGAGCAGGGAATCCAATGTGGGACTCTATCCCAGGACTCTGGGATCACGACCTGAGCTGAAGGCAGATGCTTAACCAACTGAGCCACCTAAGCTTCCCTATTTTGATTTCCTTAACCTGAGGAGTCTCTTTGGATCTGGAATAATCCAGGGAGATCTAATCTGGGAAAGCCCCAAGTTATGTGAGTCTGATTGAGAGATTTCTTGCTTTCTCCTGCTTTCTTGTCACCTGTTAAAACATCCGCTGTACAGTTGACTCTCAACTGGGCCTAGGTGGATGTGGCTCTTCTAGCCCCCTGGTCCCAAGACCCTCTTGGTCCCTTAGACCATCTGAGCCAACAGGGACCCTTAGCACTCATTCAGCTTTTGAGGTCTTGCATTGGACTTACAAGTGCAGTCAACATTCTTCCTTGTCCATCAACCTTTGTGCTAGAGTGTTTTATGAAATGTCATCACCTCAGTGACTGTAATTTCCAAGTATTTACTAAGCACATGCTAAATGATGAGGTGACAGTTCTCTTACTAGATGTAATACTGAATTCCAATAACTAATTCCCCAGAGTATATTGAGTATAATTAGTAACAATAACTGACATTCATTATTTGCTGTATTCATTCACTGTTTTAAGAGATTTACATATATTAACTCACTTAATTGTCATGACAACTCTATATTTCTGTATTTCACTGTGTGTGATAATGGGGACCCAGGGAGGGTTGTAATTTGCCCTGAATAACAGCTAATACACGAACCTGCAAGTCACATTCCTGCAGCCTGGCTCCTACGTCTTTACTCTTAAAATCAGCTCACTGTATTTTTCCTCTGAAAAGAGAAAGCTGGTTTTGGTGAGAAATTTTGTAACCTCAGAAAGCATTCAGGTTGCCAGTTGAAAGATGCTCCTTTTTGCAGAATGCAGAGGTTATATGCAATCAAGCCTTTAGGAAGGTCCAGCCTTCCTAAGGGGGTGATGGTCTTGCCTTCCATCATGGGCTTTACCTCTGCTCACCTAATTCAGCTTAGTCCTGGGCTTTAACAAGAACACTGTGGGTATGATTGGTTGTTTCACTATGAGATATTTTTAACTAGTCTGGAATAGCCTGGTTATTATGGTAGAAGTGAAATACTGTGGAGAAGGAGAACTCACACAAACAGATCTACCAAATTATGTTCGGACTGTGTTTACAACCAGTTGGAAGAGCCCCAGAGGTTCCAGATAATCCCCTGAATTGTAGTACAGTTTGAAGTGGATGTCTTGAGGCAGAAGGATTCATGCCTCCTAGAAGTATTGACCATAATCGCATCTGTTATCAAAAATAAAAGAAAATAAAAAACTCCAATTGATCAATATTGAAATTAAAGTAAAATTAAGTAATTTTTTTAAAATGAGCTTTTTGAAAAATTGCTAGTGGCAGTCCAGTATGAAAAGCATGGCAAATTTGTGTATTCTTATAAAGTCTTTTGCTCAGATATTTCCATAATGTGATTCATAATGCATATATATATTTTCCATTTGGTTTGTGCAACTGTCAAAGTAACTTACGATCTTCTAGCTTACTTCCACGGCCCAAAGGAAGAGTGTGCCAAACGTGAGGAAGTGAAAGGAGAAGGACTGATATTCTGGGAAGGGGTCAGGGATTCATCCACTTGAAAAGTTCTTGCATTTCCTAGAATCCACTTGAAAAAAATCAGAGCATGTCAGTTATTCTTCAAAAGGCATGTGGCCCAATGAGATACCACCTCACACCAGTCAAAATGACTAAAATTAGTCATTTTGGAAACGACAGGAAACAACAGATATTGGCGAGGATGCAGAGAAAGGGGGACCCTCCTATATTGTTGGTGGGAATGCAAACTGGTGTAGCCACTCTGGAAAATAGTATGGAAGTTCCTCCAAAAGATGAAAATAGAGCAAGCAATCACACTATTGGGTATTTACCCTAAAGATACAAATGTAGTAATCTGAAGGGGCACCTGTCTATAGCAGCAATGTCCACAATAGCCAAACTATGGAAAGAACCTAGATGTCCATCAGCAGATAAATGGATAAAGAAGATGTGGTATATATATACCATGGAATACTATGCAGCCATCAAAAGAAATGAAATCTTGCCAGTTGCAACAATGTGGATGGAACTAGAGGATATGCTGAGCAAAATAAGTCAATCCGAGAAAAACAATAATCATATGATCTCTCTGATAACGAGAAATTTGAGAGGCAGGGCAGGGGGTGGCCTGTGGGGGGTAGGGAAGAGAAAAATGAAACAAGATGAAACCAGAGAGGGAGACAAACCACAAGAGACTCTTAATCTTAGGAAACAAACCAAGGGTTGCTGGAGGGTGGTGGGGAGGAATAGGGTGGCTGGATTATGGACATTGGGAAGGATATGTGGTATGGTGAGTGCTGTGAAATGTGTAAGCCTGATGATTCACAGATCTGTACCCCTGGGGCAAATAATACATTATATGTTAGTAAAAAAAAATAAACAATTATAATCACAAAAAAAAGGGCATGTAGCCTTATTAGAGGCAGTCAGGGGATGCCTGAGTGGCTCAGTCAGTTGAGCATCTACCTCAGCTCAGGCCATGATCCCAGGGTCATGGGATCAAGCCCTGCATTGGGCTCCCTGCTCAGTGGGGAGCCTGCTTCTCCCTCTCCCTCTACTGCTCCCCCTGCTTGTGCTTGCTTCCTGGCTCACTCTCTCAAACAAAGAAATAAAATCTTTTAAGAAAATAATAAAAAGAATTAGAGAGAAGCAAACTTTGTTCAGCAGAAATAAATAAGCCCTGTGGATATCACACTCATACCTCCCTGAAGTTTAAGAGACACATGAAAATGTAAGAAGGCAAAAGGCAGTACTGGATTAGGAAAGAATGAATCACAGTTTAAATAAATACCTTTTGTCTGCTTGGTGAAAAAGCAGATGTACCAACATATATTTTAGGGCACATTAAGTTCCTGGGTTGAGTGAGAGAGAACAGGGCTCATTGCATTATGCAAATGTCCAAAGACTCTAGCAGTAATAGCAGAAAGAAGTTATTTTCTTTAGTGAAATGTTGGATATATATATTTAAAGAAAAATAAGTAAACATCTTCACGTGCATTAATGTTCTGTGGAAACTGCAGTAAAAAAATGGCCTTAGGTTGTCAAAACAAAAAAATGGGAAGCTTTCCACGAAGAACAGTAGAGTGACTGCAGAGCAATATTGAAGCAGGTGAAGAAAAGAACATGATGTACCATGTACAGAAAAATTATTGATGGCGTAGAAACGGAGTGGAAGACTGATAAGGAGTGAATAGAAAAGTAGCTCATAAGAAATTCAAGCTCACACCGAGGCATAGTGCCAATCTGATTGCAAATTCTGTCAGGTTGCGACCAGGAGAGGGAGAAGGCAGAATGTGTTCAGAAGATGGAAATTTTTATCAAAATGTGTTAATTCAGGAAGAAGAAGAAACACGAGTGTGGTAGCAGCTCGGACCTTCGTCGACCTCTTGAGACCTCTCTGGGCCATCAGAATGGCTGTTGATCTTTGACCCTTAGGGATAAAAAATGTGATTAATAAATAAACTTCCTACAAGATATTAAGGGTTCTCCTTTTATTATGGCTTTTATGTCAACCACGGACATTCTCATAAGTGATGCCATGCGGACAGTGTGGCCCTGGTTCTGGGGAGGCTGACTCTGGTGAATGTGGTGACTCTCTCGGGGCTGTGGGAAGGCAGGAAGGAGAGCGGGAGGCAGTGCTGGGGTCAGCCCGCCCGTTTCTGACACACCTCTGCCACCGGGGCTGTTTGCAACAAGGCAAGTCAGCTCATCTCTTTCCACCTCCGTTTTGCTTGTAAAGTGTACCAGATGGAGTTGTTTTCAGGGTTAACTGGATAATCATCCATGCCTAGCATTCTTCGTTTAATGATATGTTAGTTGCTTTTTCTTTCCTCATCTCGCTTAAGCCTCATACTAACATACCCGGGCTGGCTGGATTATTTCCATGTTTTACATGTGAGCTGAGTTCAGAGAAGATGGCTTATCAGGGGTAACATATACCATCAGCATTTGAATCCAGGTCTTCCTACACATGTCCTTGTTTGCTGTACTCTGGAGTTTAGCATATGTAAGAGGAGACATGGGCACACTGTGGGGAACTGACAGCAGAGGACAGAGGTAGGCTTTGTTCTAGAAGCCCTTGGGTGTTAGGGAATGATGTGGATGGGTAAGAAGTCAGTTCAAATCCATACTGTTGCATTGAGAAAGTGGCAAAAAGGGGGTGTGGTGGATAGGGCTGGGTGGGGCTGGGGATGTTGCTTGACAGATGAGGAGATCATCACGTCACTTCACACCACAGCACCTGTAATGGCGACACAAGCTCTAGACCCCTCAACGTGGCTAATAATAGGAACAAATGTATGATACCTCCCTTTATCCCCGGATACACACTAAGCACTGTGGTAAGAGTTTTATTATTTATTGCTTAGAGAACTTTTTTGAGATAAGTACTGTTATTATCAACATTTTATGGATGTGGAAACCCAGGGTGGTAGGTAGCAGAAGTAGGTTTAGAACAGGATTTGTCTGGCCTCGGAGGCAGTCTCTGAATCTCTCCTAGTGCCTTTCTCTTGGCATTTGGAGATGGGTTGGCTCTGAGCCCATTGCTTTATCTTCATCTCCCAATGCTTTCCTACTGGAAGGGTTTACTCAGCCGAATGGCTTTCCTCGCTTCCACTGAACTACCTACCTTGTGTTTCTGGTTGTCATTCTTGTCATTCATGTCTGTATCTTCTTCTTTTCCACTCAGTAATTTCTTCCTACCTTTGAACCCTCTTGAGCATGCTGCCGCGTCCGGTTGTCTTATCCTAAGGCCCATTGCACTTGGTAATGCTTTACTGATTTTGCAATTATCACTTGCTACCATGTATTTGTAACCTTTACTATGTGTGCCCTTTTCAAAAAGATTTTAAAGCCTTTGTGGTGTGAGTCTTTTCTTAAGAAGAAATCCCAACAGTGTTTAAACCCTATCTTACACACGGTTTGTATTGAACATTCTTCAGTTGACTAATTCCAGGAAAAGAATATTCTGCTGAAGTGAAGTAATCATAATACATTTCCTAGCTTCTGGGAATTAGACTAACATTGCTTGAATGTTGTAGCAGACAACAAGGAATGAGCAAAAGAAATTAGCAGCCAAGAAAAACTGTATTGTAATGGAAGGACTATACTGGAGCCACATGGGAATTGATATTCTGGTTTAGAAGAATAAGGTCAGCTGTGCCAAAAATCTTTAAATGTGTAACAAAAAGTGGCAATTAAAGTGACTGGAAAAAATCTGTGTACATTTGTATAGCTGTATAGCAGCATTCCATTGCCTTTTTTGTATCTTACCAACCCGAAGCATGAGCATTTTTTCTATATTGGTATTATTTGGTTATTGGGCTTCTTTCAAGTAAATGAGAGGAGACAATAAAATTAATGTTAGATTTAGAGACCACTACCTTTTCTTAATAGTACTTGCTTAAAAGGAGCAGTTTGTAAAGTTTTTTCTTTTCTTTTCTTTCTTTCTTTTCTAATTCCAAGAACATAAACTGTACTTTGGCTGCTTTGCTATTATGTTGTTAAAAATCCACTTGCTAGACTTTCAGACTGTTATTCAGCTCATTTCTTTTTTGAATTAAATTCTCTTTTTGTAAGAGCTGGAGTTCCCTGACAGAAAACTGCAGAAAATAGATTTTCATTAATTTGACTTTACTACTCACTAGTTACTTTACTCTTCCAAATTTGAATTCATGACCTACCTGAAAAATATGTAGAGTCCACTCCTGTTACATTTAGTGTTAATAAAGTTCCTTGCAGGAGGACCTATTGTACTTTACTTTGCCTAGAGCAAAGATTTAAAAACTCATGCTGAATGTTAAAAATTCTAACAAAAATAACAAACACAATGAGGACATTTCCCCCCTTTTGAGCAAATACTAAGTGGAATTTTTCATTGTGATCATTCCCGTTTTTATATCCCAAATGAATCAGTACTAAGTTGACCTTTAAGATTTTGGAACCTAAGATTTTTACATTATTAGTACAGATTTCCTAGCCTTTATTCAAATTGGGAGCAAGTGAAGGAAGAGCAGGCGAAAGCATCTGTTAATATCAGGAAGTAATGGTTCGTCTTAGGGCTAATACCCACCATCCTCTGTCCTCTGTCGTGTGTGGGAATACTATCATCCCTTGCTGATCTATCACAGAGATGGCTCTAAATGTGGAGTCTCTTCTTGCCTACAGTAAATCTGACTTTTTGGGAAGCAAGAGTGGGAGAAGAGAATTGATAAACATCTCGGGGTCTCTAGGCATGGGTATTATTTTGATGAAACTTTCAAGCAGATGTGAAAGGATGATTTTGCAAAGCCTCAAGCTTAGAATTTTAAGTGACACATATTACTGATAAGGCATAGCTTAATCCATCTGCCTCCTACGAAATGGGGTTGTTTTCCACAAAATGCTTTTTTTTTTTTTTTTAAGATTTTATTAATTTATTTGACAGACAGAGATCACAAGTAGGCAGAGAGGCAGGCGGAGAGAGGGGGGGGGGAAGCAGACTCCCTGCTGAGCAGAGAGCCCGATTCGGGGCTCCACCCCAGGACCCTGAGATCATGACCTGAGCGGAAGGCAGAGGCTTTAACCCACTGAGCCACCCAGGCACCCCCACAAAATGCTTTTTAAAAGAAAGCACCAGCCAGACTATTTGTGGGGGGTCGTTCTTCTGTAGATGAGAGGACTAACACTGCTTGCCGTGGTTTGATCTGATAGGAATGCTGCAGACCTCCCCTTCCCGTGTTAATTTTTTAAATCTTACTTTCTCAGTTGAGATGTTTTCAAAGCATTTTACTTTATTTAATGACAATGAGTAGATTTGGATTCAAATCCATAAAGCACTTATTTCCACTGTGCCCTCTCACAAGGTTCCGGTTCACTGGTGTGCCTTATCCCTCACCCTGTGTGGACTGCGTGTGTGCTGCATGTGACCAGCAGGCTCTTGGTGCAGCCTGTGACCAGTGCTTTGGAATTCAGGACTGAGGGAAAGTTTTAATGAAAAGAGGATATTATATTCATCCATTTAGAAGGGTGTCTGCTCTGTGCCAGACACAGCGTCAGGTTTAGAATATAAATGCCCTGAGTGCAGGGACTTTGTCATTTTTATTTTCCCTCTGCATCTTCCGTAATGGGCACAATGTCTAGGATTGTTGACATGCAGGAATATTTATTGAAGGGATGGAAGGAAACATGGTGTATTGCTCAGAGTCACATCAGCAAAGAGATGGCACATTCAGAGTAGGATGGTGGGACAAAGCCTCTTTGCAGAGGACCTCTTACAGATGAGGGCAGTCACAGCAGAAGAGCTGTTCCCTCCCAGAACCTGGGAAGAAAGGCAAGATTGAGACGAGTTTGTTGGAGTCATCAGCCTGTCTAGGGTGACCAGGCAAGCAGGACATAGGGGCAATAAATACCCTGATCTCTCTCTCCTCTTATTCCAGGGCTCCCCATGGTGAACTAGAGGGTAGGGTGGCCTGGGAGGCAGCCTTTTGGTGCTGGGAGAGTTCTCAGATATGCAGATGGAATTCCGTGCCAGGAAGGAGCTCCCAGCCTATCAGGGAGACAGAGGAGTAAGCAGATATTTTATCACAGAATAATAAGGTAAAATTATTGAATGCGCTCACAAGAACACTATGCGATAGGTATTGTGATGATTTTACAGATGGAAGCCGAGAGACAGCAAGGGTCAAATAGTTAGAAAGTGAAGGAGTCAAAGTGGGACCTGGGCAGTTTGTCTCTAGGTCTGCTTTTCTGGATTTTAAGAATTAAACAGTGTGGTGTAGAGCCATGATTTTCAAAAGAATATACAGGGAACCTTCTGGGGATCTTGTTTAAAAACAGCTCCTGATTTTGTTGGCTTGAGGTGGGGCCTGAGCATCTGCACTTCCACCAAAGCCTGTTGAGCTGTTTTGTGTGGTGAGGGATCAAGGACGTGGAGAGAGAAAAGTGAGGTCCAGTCATAAGGATAAGACTCTGGTTAGCTCAGTTCAGTTAATCTCCTTGCCATTCCTTTTCCCGATGGCTGCCATGAGCAGGTGGCATGATTTTGAGGTCCCAGCCAAGCTTGCCAACCTCGCACTGCCCTCTGCTCCCCCCACCCTGATTTCAGACTTAGGGAGCCCCTTGTTAAAGCCGCCATTGGTGCCGCCCTCCTAGTCCTGATCATCTGGGAGGCTCTAGACAGGGGAGCCTCCCCGTGGGTTGAGCTCCGATGACAGTGCGGGAGCTTGGGGACAGACGGGCTGCTCTGCGAGCAGCTGTCTCCTTCCATGTCTGGGAGGCTCGCCGGCATCTGGCGTGGCTCGGTTGTGCCTCATGGTTTCTCATTCCCTGTTGCAGCTGATTAGGGGGCTGGATCTAAACACGGAGCCTGGGACTCGAGCACCACATTGTATCTTTGGAGTGCGGGCTGTCATGGCAGCCCCAGACTGTCCTGTTCCTGTGAAGAGGCTTCCCGTGTCTTCACAAAGCTTCTCTTTTAAAAGGGTCCCACTACTGGCCTGGGAGAAGCAACTTCCCCGCATGGCTTCAGTTTGAAGCAGAGTCAGTTCTCTGCCTGAAACTCGTAATTTGAACATTATTTTCCCTCTTGCAATGACTGGAGAAAGCCCTTGCTGCCGGGGCACCTGCAAGTGGGAAGTGATAAACCTCAGTACTAAACCCTGAGAACAAATGTCCGTGTTTTGATGGCTTGGGTTCCCAGGTTTTCCACTTGTGATCTGGGGCTCCCATCTCACTGTAATCCCCAGCAGTATATATAATATGCAAAATATCCGACTGTGTGTTTCAGAAAAATCAGTCTGGGACCACAGCACAGAGCCCTTCTTTCTCTTTTCCTTCCTCGTGCTTTGATCACACAGCGCTCTAGCACATGCTCAATACATCCCACATCAAATTACTCCAGATGCAGCCTCCTGCAGCACCATGTGTATGGGTTCCTTGCTGCATTTTGATGTTGGAGGTGATTTAATTGCCTTCAACGATGCTGTCAGCCAAATTAGGCTGGAGGAGCGTATTATCCCCCTGTTCTGCTCAGCAGTGCCTTCTGGAAGGTTGTGGAGAAGGATGTTTGCTGTCCTGTTACCATGTGTACAGGATCCATTATCTCTTAACTGTATCTAGAGCTACTTAGAAGCCGTGTAGATACTTGGAAGGGATAATGTTTTACATGTCCATTTAATTTCTCGTTATAAACAAGTGTTTATAACTGTAGAATAATCTTTATGTTGAGAGCATTGCCTTACTGGGCTTTCGGATTTTTTCTGGTCTGTTGTCGGGAATATTTTTATCATGTGCTGTTGCTGCATCGCCATCATCCCTCTCGTGGTTTGAGGCCGTCATGTTGGTCCAGCCAGTGCAAAACAAGGGATGGGATTTTGGATTGTTACAGGGTGAGAGGTGCAGGAGTTCTAAAGCTTGATAAGTGTGGAGAGAGGACAAGAAGTATTCCGAAAACAATTGAAGAGAAGCTCGAGCTGGGGGGGCAGACTTGGTCTGTACCTCTATTTCTGTGCTTGTTGGCCCTGTGCCTCATTTCCTCTGGAGCTGGCAGAATCAGATGCAGGTTGGGGAGGGCTTTATTAATAATCTAGGGAGAGCTTCTCTCGGGTTATATTAGGGTTGGGAGGTGACATGGAATCTCTGTGACTGAGAGAAAATACTGTGTTGCTGTGTCCATGGCATCTATAAAGAGCAGCCTTTGTGTGACTTATTTATGGTCTCACAGTAAAGGTATCAGATGCAGCTGGTGAGCTGGTTTGAGACATTGAACAGGAGATGAGGATGGAAATCTGGGATATTTTCGTGAGACAGGCTGCTTCCTCTTCCCCCTCCCTAACTCTCTGTGTCTCTGCCTGATAGCCCACAGTGTGGGCTGCTGCTCCCCGGGGCTTGTGGGGACGAGGCTGGGCCGAGGGGTGTGGTGTCCCCTGGGACTGCATTGTTGTTTCCCAGAGCAGTGTTGGATGAACTAGAACACGGTGTATGGTCTGTAATTCCGCTCAGGCCAGATACTTGGCAACCAGTTCAGTTGTGTTGTCGAATCCGGGGCCTAGGTGGGTCTGTGTATAAATGCTTACTTAGGTCTTAAAGAAGTTGAGAAGCCAGAAAGGAATTCCCCTTCCAGGAGGCATCCTGGTCTTTGCATTTGGCTGCACTTCTTTGACATATCATTGGTAGAAAGAAAAAAAGTGAAGTTTTGAATTTGTGGATTTGATTTCAGCAATTGGGGGTCTTAAATGTCATTGTTTCCCCCAGGGCGTCAACTCCTGTGAGGACTTTGAAAAGCTACTTGTGGAAGATGGAGTGCTGTAGCAAATGATGGATTATCTTGAAATAACAGATCAAATGTCTTTCCCGAAACGGCAAAGACTTTATTACTGGTTCATCTTGTCTCTATAGGGCGTATGATTAATTATGAACCAAGCATAAATAATATATTTTATAGTACTTTTGTCATTTATTTGGCTGTAGTGTTTTATAAACGTGATTATTCACTAGTAGTCCTTCAGTTCTGCCTTTATTACATGATGATTCGATAACTCAGAATGAGAAATTACTACATTAAGAACTTGGCAGAGATATGACCAAATTTTATAATGAATGTTAGGTTGTCATTTGCAGCTCATGTTTGTTGGTTCACCTTTGTATCATCTTCTTGTTTCCTTTACTTTAAAAGTTAGGTTTTGATAAAATAATCTTTTTAAAATTTATGTGGGCTTTGAAGAATTAATAATAAGCGATTGCTGTGAATTGAGTGTCCCTCTATTCTCTAATATTATTATTCTCTAATAGATTAATAGATTATTCTCTAATAGATTAATATTATTCTCTAATAGATTCTATAATAGATTATTCTCTAATCTATTCTCATCCCAACCTTCTCAGAGGTAACACTATCCTAAATTTGTGTTTATTTCCCCCTTTGTTTTCTTTATGGTTTTACCATAGATGTTTATATCCCTACATGATAAATTCGTATAAATTGGATCACGTGATGTATATTATTTGGCAGCTAGCTCTTTTACTCAACATTTTGTTTCTGAGATTCATCTTTGTTATTGCTGGTAACTGTAGTCCACCACCTCCCCAGCTGTGTGATAGTCTCTGTATTATGCTGTATAAACTCCATAATGGCTCTATCACTATTTATCTAGGACATCATGGAAAGAAATTTGGGTTACCTGTTTTTTCTATCACAAGTATAGTGCTTTTGTGTACATTCTTTACATGTCTGATGCATATGTACGTGGATTTCCCCACGCTGTGTTCCTACAAGTGACTTTTCATCGAGTCATAGGACATGTATAACTTCATCATTATTTAATTAGGCCAATTTCCTCCCCAAACTAATTGTAACAGTATACTACCTTCAGCAGAGCATCTGTAATCATGATGCTCCATATTCTTGTCAACACTTGATATTGTCAGACTTCAATATTTTGTCAAATTGCTGTGTGTGTGACACGTTGTAACACTGTGTTTTAATTTTTTTCCCCAAAATACCAATGAGATGATCCATATTTTTATATTATCATTGACCACTCGGGGTTTTGTTTTTCTTTCTGTGAAGTGCCTTTTTAAGTCCTGCCAATTTCCCCCCCATGGGGTAGTTAATTTTAATGTAGTAGAATTAACTGATCTTTCTTTTATTGTTTGCACCTTTTATGCAAAACCTTTATTCCGAAGGAATAGAGAAGAAATCCTTCTTCGTTTTTGAGGTCATGAAGAGGTTCTCTTACATTGTTTCCTAATATTTTAAAAACATAGATCTGACTTTTATATTCAGTCTTTACCCAAGCACTCTTTATTTCCTTTCTTGTTTTTCATTTAAATGACTAAGAATCTCAGTGTGATTTGTTGAAAAGTCTAGCGCTTTAGCATTAATCTCCAGGGCCTAAACTGTCGTCATAAATGAAATTGGTACAAATGTTATTTCTGGTTTTTCTGGTGTTCCTTTGTCTTCCAGTGCTCCATACTACCTAGTCTTAAATATCGTAGACCTAAAAGATCCTAACATCTGGCAAAAACCACTGCTCTGTAGTTTTTTATATTTGTCTTCCTTAATTTTATGAACCTTTTCTGTTCCCTTAAAATTTTAGAAGTTTTTGATTAGAATTATATCCAGACTAAAGATATCATTTTGGGAGAACTGACATCTTAATGATGTTGAGTTTTCCCATCCATTAACTGGCATATCTATCCAATTTTTGAGGTCTTCCTAGTGTCTTTACATAATGTTTCATAATTTTCTATGTAAAGCTCTTATCTTCCTAGGCTCCTTATTTTTTTGATAGTCTTTTTTTTTTTTTTTTTAAAGATTTTATATATTTGAGAGAAAGTGAGAGCAAGAGAGAGAGAGTGCACACACACATGGGTAGAGGGAGGGGCGAAGGGAGAGGAAGAAGCAGACTCCCCGTTGGGCAGGGAGCCCAGTGAGGCGGGGCTCAATCCCAGCCCCCTGGGATCATCACCTGAACCAAAGTCAGGTGCTTACCTGGCTGAGCCATCCAGGCCCCCCATCATTTGATACACTTATAAAAGATATTATTTAAAAATAACATTTAGCAAACTTTTGATAATAGTATATACGAATAAAACTGATTTTTGTGCTTAGATTTTTGTATTTAGCAACATTGCTCAACTGTCTAGTTCTAATAGTTTGTATGTAGAATCTTTTGGGTCTTCTATGTATACAATCCTATCATCTCCAAATTACTTCTTCCTTTCTAATCTTTATAATTTTTACTTATTTTCCCGGTCTCATGGCTCTGTCTTAGAGGTGAAAGGGCACCTTCGTCATTTCCTGTTCTTTAAGAGATTGTGTTATTGATTACAAGCTTAATTGTATTGTGGTGATTGAGTATTGTCTGTAATATACAAGTCCTCTAAGATTTATTTAGACTTATTTTATGGCACTTTTGCAATTAGCATTTATGGAGCTTTATGTATTTTCTTCATTTGTGTATGGTGCAAATTACTGCGGATTTCATTCAACGAGTTGTGAAAGTATTGTCTGGGGAATCTGGGATGCCCCCAAAACCCTTTTAAGGGGACTGTGAGGTCAAAACTATTCTAGTGATAATACTAGACATTATTTACCTTTTTCTCTTTCATTCTCTCATGAGTTTACCATGGGGTTTTCAAGAGGCTACATGATATATGTTGTTGTAACAAAATAAATGGCAGAAGCAAATAGGAGAATACAAGTCATCTATTAAACCAGATATTAAAGAGATTGCAAAAATGAAAAAAACAAAGCCTCTTTATCACCAAATTTTTTTTGGTTTTAGAAAATGTATTTATGCTAACGTGCTTATTGTTATTTTAAGTTTTCTTTAATGTTCAGTTTCAATTTCTTATACAGTGGGTATCAACTAAAATAATCTATATAAACAAAAGCTTTTTAGGATTCTCAATTCTTCAGAGTGTAAAGGAGGTCTGAGACCAAAATTTTTGAGAGCCTCTGGTTAGTGAGATCAAGCTTGTTACTGTGTCATTCAAATTTTTTATATTATTATTGGGTTTTTTCCCGGTCTTTTTGATTTATCAGTTACTGAGAGAAGTATGTTACAGTTTGTCTCATTAATGTGAATTTGTTTATGTCTTCTTGGCATTCTGTCAGTTTTGCTCTATATGTTTTCAAGCTATGGTATTGGGAATAAACAAGTTTAGAAATGTAGTATCTTCTTAATTATATGAATCCTTCATTGTCAGGTAGTAATGATTTTTCTCTTAAAGTATATTATGTCTAAAATTATTATAGGAATGCTGGCTTTCTTTGGGGTAGTGTTACCTGATGTATTTTTTTTTTTTCAAAATTCAGTTTTTAATATTTCAGGTGTGATTCTTGTAAACAAATTTAAAAATTATTCAACGTGTCAGAAAGTATAGCCACCCTCTCATGACATATATCCTATTATTTTCATGTATTTTATTTTTAACTTTCTTGTTTTTACAAAACACACATTGTGTGTGACACACACACACACACAGTATTTGATGTCAGTTTTTCCTTTCTAATTGACCTCAGTCGTCCCATCTATAATCACTTTTCTGCCTGAATAGTATTTCTTAGGACTTCCTGAGGTAAATGTCTGTTGGTGGCATACCCCTTTACTTTTGTATGTTGAAACTGTATTTCACTTTAATTTTTTTTTTTTTAAGATTTATTTATTTGACAGAGATCACAAGTAGGCAGAGAGGCAGGCAGAGAGAGAGAGGAAGGGAAGCAGGCTACTCGCTGAGCAGAGAGCCCTATGCGGGGCTCGATCCCAGGACCCTGAGATCATGACCCGAGCCGAAGGCAGAGGCTTTAACCCAGGCGCCCCTTTCACTTTAATTTTTTAAAAGGTATTTTTAATCTGTTTCATATATAAGTGTGTGTGTGTGTGTGTGTGTGTGTGTGTGACACACACATACACACATATTGCATATATATAAATTTCTGGATTGAAATTTATTATTATTTTTCTCAGTACGTTGAAGATAATGTTCTGACTTCTAGCTTCCACTGTTTGTTTCAAGAGGTCACCAGCCTACTTTGTCACTCCTTTGTGATATAATCTGTGTGTTCTTTTGACTGTTTTTAATATTTTTTCTTTGTCTTTGATTATCCACATTTTCATCTTGGTGGTTGAGAGGTGGATTAGTTTTTATTTATTCTGCTTGAGATGTGTTAGGAGTCCAGAACCTGTGGATTGGCTTCTTCCCAATCTGGAAAACATATTGTCATTATCTGCTTAAATATTGCCTCTGAGTCATCTTATCACATCTTTTCTTCTCCCATCCAAGTACTAACCAGACCCGACCCTGCTTAGCTTCACATCTTTTCTTCTGTATCTCCTCTTGAAGTGTTAAATTTTCTGACTCTTCCCCCATTCCCTGCTTTTATATTCCTTTTGCCTCTTTATATTGTATTCTGGATAATTTAACCTGCTTTAATTCCACTTTATCAGTTTTTTCGTCATTTTGATTTGTTGTGCTTATAAACCTGCTATAGAGTTTAACATTCCAGTTACACTTAAAAATAACCATCACCACCACCACAGGGGCACTGGGGTGGCTCAGTGGCTGAGTCTGTTTAGTGTCTGACTTTTGATTTCGGCTTAGGTCAGGATCTTAGGTTTGTGAGATCAAGTCCCACAGCAGGCTCTGCTCTGAGCGTGGAGCCTTCTTGAAATTCTCTCTCTCCCTCTTGCTCTGCGCCCACCCCTTTCTCTTTCTAAAACAAACAAAAACAGTTTATTGAAGTTGACATGTAGAAAGAGTTATATATTCAATGTTTACAACTCAGTGACATTGGGGATAAATGTATACCCATGAAACCAGTACCACCATCAAAGCTATAAACATAGCCATCGCCTCCCAAAGTTTCCTCTTGCCCTCTTTATTATAATCATTATCATCATCATCATTTTTATGGGAAAAACTCAACATAGGGTCTACCTTCTTTGTAGATTTTAAGTATATAATGCAGTATTCAGTTATATTTTTATTTGCTTTTTATTTAGATCTTTTTAGTCTTTTATATTCTTTTTCTTTGTCTATTTACAGATTCTTTACACATTACAGAACAAGAAAATGTGAAACATGTAAGAACACACACAGTGGGCTCTCCGGCACCATATTTAATTGCAGGAGACTCACAAAAAACAGGAGTCTCTGCGGATGTGCTCATCCCCTGGTGCCCGCTGGGATCATGGAATATGTTCAGGGATTTAGCATGGAGGTTTTTAAGACCCCGGGAAAGAGTATGGGTGTAGGACCATGGAATGTTTAAGCTGCAACACTGCGGTAATACCAGTACTACTCCTCTCCTCACATCTTAAATGGAGTTCAAACCTTTGGGTAGAAGCATTATGACTTAAGAAGTCTCCATTTTGCCACCTCGGTATTCATGGTCGAATGGTTGAGGGAACACCGGCCCCTCTTCTAGCTTTAGCCACATTCTTTTGTTCAAGGGTTGTGGTCGTTCAGTGTCAGACCATTGGCCTGGTATATTGCCTCAGTATGCTACCAGAATTGATTCTGAAAAACCCTCAACTCTAGAAGGATTCCATGGGGCTTTCTTTGCAGGAAGCCAGCCTCCAGGGAATCAGTTTTAGACAAGATAGTTCTTATTACTTAGTTATTTTAACATACTAACTGCATATCATTCTTCCCAAGATAAACATTTCCCCCCAACATTTTGGGATCACTGAAGTTTGGGATACAGCTGACATTCTTTTTTTATTTTTGTTAGATAAAATAACAGTACATTTTTAAATTGATGTCATTTTATATTTGATAAAATACGGGAGTTTATATTCTCTTTCAGATAATTTCAATTTATGAAGTCTTTGTGAATCTGCTTTGACATCTGTCTCTCATTTTTTCTGTAGTCTCTCTCATTGTCTTTTGTTCACATATAGATCTTTTGAAGATTACCTCTGAGCTCGTGTTTCTTGGAACTATTTCTGTGTGAAAACTTGGATGCATGGGTTGCAGAATCTCCATTTGCTTCATGTTCTTGGGGGATGGTGCAAAGCCCAGGAGTACTTTAAATTTGCACTTGAAGTTTTTTTGGAGATTACAGTGGTATGAATTCAAGCTGTAAAACCTCATGCTGGTGAGTTTGTGATAAGAAATTCTGAAGGGGGGATTTTTTTGTCTATGTAAGGCCAGTGTTTACGTCATTAAATGTCTTTGTGCCCTTAGAATGAGAACTTAAGGGTTTAGAATCCCAGCTTGATGCAGGGGAGAGTCTCTCCCTGACTCCCCATCTGGGACATTCCTAGAACTTCTCTCTTTTGTTCTCTGGTATCTAGAAAGCCACCCTTCCCTAGCAAATGCTTCTGTGGTCCTCGGGCCTGTTGGGTGTCTTGCTTTCACCTGATATTTGGTCTCTGAGAAGTTCTTTGTCAGTTCGTCAACCTGTTTGCAAACTGGGGAAAAATATTTTATTTGGCAGTTTTGTTTTTGTGTGGGAGGCTCTGGTCGCAGCACTTTTTGAACGAGAAATTCGCCTGTCTCTGTTTCTAACTGCAGATACAGTGGGGACCAAGCCCTGTGCCGCTTTTTGTGGCCTTTGAACCCTAATTGCTTGTTTAAAGAAACCATCTAAGCTTGGAGGTCCCATCTACAATCTAGAAATGAATCTGCAGCGCATGCTCTGGTCGTTCATGGGAATTTCAGGGTCACCTCTGTCCCATTGCCATTGAGCACATCCATTCTTCCTGTCCTTACCTTTGTGCAGGTTGCGAGTGGTCATGGTTATGTGACAGTACGTGGGCCACACAGAGTCTCTGTGAGGGAAACATTTTCAGTTTTGAAGCAAGATAAACTGTCCAATCAAGTTATCATCTACTTCTCCCAAGGAAATAATGCTTTTTTTTAAAAAATTAATTTCAGGCTGCATGTGTATTTTTGTTGAAGATAAGAATGACAACTCTACCAATAAAGTAGACAATGTCAAGATACAGTTCTGTGGTAAAAGTGGAATGAAAATATGAGTTTAAGAAGAAAAATGAATTGCAAAATTTCCAGCTGTTAACAAGAAGAGCTTTCTTGGTTTGTTTGTTTTTTTTTTCCCGTTTTTTTTTTTGTTGTTGTTGTTGTTGTTGTTTTTTAAATAGCTTTTTGGGAGTTTAGTTCACAAACAGTTCCACTTTTAATTTTTAATTTTCCTTTCTGTAAGCACTGTGTTTATTTCTGTTTCAGAAAAGTCCTGATGGAGCGTATACATGGCTTTCTGTGGGGGGCAGTTCCCTTTCTTCCAGAGTAGCAAATCATAGCAAAATTGCTAGTGACCATTATGCTAAGCTTTTCTTGTAGAACAGTATATGGAATCAAAGTGTGGTTTTAAATGTAAAATCATCATTTTTTTCCCTGAGTCTCTCTGTCATCTGCTGTATAAGTGGAAGTTATTATAAAGATTAAATGCAAATGGAGCTTTTCTCCCAATTTCTAGACTCTGACTATCATGAAGTTTAGCCTTGGTTTTTACTCATATTTTTTTCTCCTTAGTTTTGCTGGCTTTGCATATCTATTGGGTGCTTCTTTTCAGTATCTTCTAGATTTATTTAATTTTTTTATTGCTTCTAGATTTATCAAGCACATTTTAATTTTGGACCATTTTGTTATGAATGAAAAAAATTATAAGGAACACAGTTGGGTTTTTTAATTTTTTAAATTAAATTCAACTAATTAACATATAATGTATTATTGGTTTCAGGGGTATAGGTCTGTGATTCATCAGTCTTTCATAATACCCAGTGCTTATTACAACACATACCTTCCTGTCCATCACTCAGTTACTCCATCCCTCCACCCCTGTCCCCTCTAGCAACCCTCAGTTTGTTAAGGAACATAGTTTTTATAACAGATGGAAGCACATTTCTTCCTATTCTAAAGCTCAGACTTATATTTTACTCATACTACCTTTTTTTCTCCTCAGTTTCACTGACTTTATTTTCTTCTCTCTTAGGTGCTCATTTTCAGTTCTTTTAGATTTATGAATGTATGTTTTAATAACTTTTGACCATATTGGTAGGAATGAAATAGCAAATTAATAAGGCACATAGTTCTTAGAAGATACAAATTTTCTTCCCCATTATTTAGGCCTTAAAAATATTTTGAACAGCTAGAGGGTATCATGCTTAGCGAAGTAAGTCAATCGGAGAAAGACAACTATCATATGATCTCCCTGATATGAGGAAGTGGAGATGCAATATGGAGGGTTAAGGGGGTAGGAGAAGAATAAATGAAACAAGATGGGATTGGGAGGGAGACAAACCATACGTGACTCTCAATCTCACAAAATAAACTGAGGGTTGCTGGGGGGAGGGGAGTTGGGAGAAGGGGGGTGGGGTTATGGACATTGGGGAGGGTATGTGCTATGGTGAGTGCTGTGAAGTGTGTAAACCTGGCGATTCACAGACCTGTACTCCTGGGGATAAAAATATATGTTTATAAAAAATAAAAATTAAAAAAAATATTTTGAACAGCTAAATGTATTCAGAAGTCAATATGAGAGACCCAGAAGGACATTCAGTCAAATTTAGTCATACTCAGTTTGTTAGACTTTGTTCCTTTTAAATGATTGCCTCTACTTCTTTTGTTTCAGCATTTTAATGGTAATGAACTGCCGCCCTCTATTTTCCTTTGTTTTCAAATAATAGGTCATTAGATACTGTATTGTTGTTCCCCTGTATGTAATATGCTTTTCTCTTCTAGATGTGGTTTTCTTTGCATTTATATTATATCAGGTTTACTCAGTTTTTTGAATCGTAAATTTATGCCTTTCACAAATTTGGGACTATTTTCATTATTTCTTTAAATATTTTTTTCTGCTCTTTTCTCTCTCTTCTCTCTTTGGGACTCCAATGATACGTATGTTAGAACATTTGATGTTGTTCCATATGGTCATTCCGAGAGTGTTCTTTTTTTATTCTTGTTTCTTTACATTAGATCAGTTCTTTTGATCTGTCTTCCAAGTTTACTGACTCTCTCCAACATGCTGGAATGCTATCAGTGAACTCTTACCTTAGACATATGTTTTTATTTGTAGAATTTCTGTTTAGTGCTTGTATTTTTATTTTGTTTTATTTTTTATTAAGATTTATTTTTTAAGTAATCTCTAGAGCCAACATGGGGCTCAAATCCACAACCCTGAGACCAAGAATTGCGCCACTGACTTTAAGAATATTATAATGATTACTGAATAATTATGTTGCTATCAAGTTGTATGTGAGTATTACAAGATAGTACTGCGTCGTATCTAATAGCATTTAAACCAAAGAACATCATTGTTAACTGTCTTTAAACCATTAGGAATTGTTAAATTTATTTCATTTTTATTAAGGAACACAAATGTGACAAGCTTTGTACATAAATAGATCTGTTCTGGAGAAAAGATACATTTCAGTGGAATGTTCTTTGGTAAACAGAGTGACAGGGTGTTAAACCAAGGCAGAGCCATTCTAGGTGAGTTCCACGGGCCCTGTTCATTTCAGACCTGGTGAATGTCAAGCCATTTTAAGAAGATTCTTCAGGCCAAGGAGGTGGTTCTTGAAACTTTTCCCTCATCTAGGATAGTACTCTTTAAACATTTTTCTCCACATACCCTCTAAATTAACTTTTAAAAAACCATGGATTCCCTCTACAGTTAGGTTAGCATCTAAAATTGTTCATCGTAAGTTTTCAGTACTTGTAAAGACCATAATTTCTCATGTATTATATATGTTGAAAACTTAAAATTGTTATATCCCTGTTTTAAATATGTCCAATGGAATATAAATACTAAGAGTGCTTTTTTACCTACCATAATACATTTTTAAAGTACATCATAACACTTCTCTTTTATTACTTGGAATTTTACATTATTCTTTTCCACTTTGAATGCCTATTTCCATTACATTTGGCTTATGGAATCTCATTCTAATGTAATACAGTTTTATGGTTTTTATTAATCTTGGTATCATATTTCCTTGTAATAAAAATCTGCAAATAAATTAATATGATTTTTAAATTTCTATGTCCTTAGGGTCTAAGTATTAAATTTTCTTTTCAATTAGTTATGAATATAATGACTATTAATTCACAAATATCAAAATAGTATCTGTTTTAAATAATGTAATAAATAAATGCAGGAAATGCAAAGTATAGTCATTAATGCACAGACTGGAGTCTTAAAGTCTTGGGTTCAAATCCTAGCTCTAACTTTTATTGCTGTATAGTTCCATCTGCCCTGTCTGTCAAATTGGCATTAAGAATAGTATTAACCTAACATGAATGTTATGAAGGTTAAGTGAGTTAGTAGATGTAAAGTGCCTAGGATCATTTCTGGCATATAAGAAAGACCACGTGTTTGCTTGATTATTATGACCATACTTATTAACAATGAAAAGTAAAATTCTGTTAGAAATGCATCTTGGGGTGGCTGGGGGCTCAGTTGGTTAAGCATCCAACTAGGTTTCAGCTCAGGTCATGATCTCAGGGTTGTGAGATCAAGCTGCATGCGGGGCTCCGTGCTCATCGTGGAGTCTGCTAGAGATTCTTTCTCTCCTCTCCCTCTGCCCCCCATCTCCCACTTTTGCATGCACTCTCAAATAAATAAGTAAAATCTTTTTTTTTTTTTAAAGATTTTTTTTTTTTATTCATTTGACAGATAGAGATCACAAGTAGGTAGAGAGACAGGCAGAGAGAGAGGAGGAAGCAGGCTCCCCGCTGAGCAGAGAGCCCGATGTGGGGCTCGATCCCAGGACCCTGGGATCATGACCTGAGCCGAAGACAGAGGCTTTAACCCACTGAGCCACCCAGGCGCCCCAATAAGTAAAATCTTTTAAAAAAAGAAATGCATCTTAATGAGATGAAGATATCTTTTAATTATTTGATAGTTAATTTTCTCATTAAACGATGAATATTTTTTATTGATGGCATAAATCTGGGTTCAGCATCACAGCTATCTCAGTTTTTCATTTATATACTTAGAATGAGAAAACTTTTTATATAGGTGAGTAGATGACAATAAAAGGGGTCTTTTTATAATAAAACTTCTCAATTCTTTGACTCCTTTTGGATTATGTGCCAAAAAATCACTTACTGATCTTTCATCAAATGCCATTTTAAATGATCTTTCAGTAAATAATGCCATTAGCTCCGCTTCAATTTTGTTGAAAGCATTCAGTTGGAAGCCACCTCCCTTGAAAGTGATTTTTCTCCAGTCTGTGTAGTCATTTCTTTTGTAACACCAGTACCAATATTTTTAATTACTTTTTTGTTGGGTGCCCTGAGAGGATTTACCATCCATACAGTGCATTACTATAAAACAGGATGAGGGCATCAGGACTAGTGTGAGAGGGAAGGTGGACACTGAGAACCACGAGTGGCAATCTAGATTGTACTCCTTCTGAAGCAAACCCATTGTGGGAAGTCTCTGCGTGCCTGGCACAGGTACCCCAGCTCAAAGGTCATGGCTCTTGGGACCATCCCTTTCCTCAGAGCACTCAGAACCCTTTCCTCAGAGCACTCAGAACCAGGAACACAGCATGCCCAGTGTCTGTTGGCCTGAGTTTTCTCTTCTGGACTTTGTTGGTGCGTGAGTGTGGGAGAGAGCAGGTCAGCTCTGTGGTTTTTAAATTGCTTGACAGATCCACAGGAAGCTCCAGACCCTTTTAGGGGCTCTCGGAGGCCCAAGCTATTCTCATAATAACACAAAGACCTTATTTGTCTTTTTTATTCTGTTGATGTGTACCCTGACAGGGCAGACAATGGTGGGTAAGATCATTGGCCCCTTATCACAAATCCAGACAGTAGCACCAAATTGTGCTACTATAGACGCTGCATGCTTGGAGTTTAAGGAAAAAAAAAAAATCCATTCTTACGTAAGAATGTACTTGATGAAGGGGCGCCTGGGTGGCTCAGTCATTAAGCGTCTGCCTTCAGCTCAGGTCATGATCCCAAGGTTCTGGGATTGAACCCTGAATCCGGCTCCCTGTTCAGTGGGAAGCCTGCTTCTCCCTCTCCCACTCCCCCTGCTTGTATTTCCTCTCTCAATGTCTCTGTTTCTCTGTCAAATAAATAAATAAAATCTTTAAAAAAAAAAAGTCCTTGATGAAGCAATAAAAACTACTTACTAGTTAAGCCCCAGCAGTTGAGTATATCTCTTTTTCATGTATGCTTATCTGCTCTGTAGTCACATGATGAAATTGGCAGTAGGCACAAAGCGATTCTACTGCACACCAGAGAACAATGTCTCAAGTACTTGTATGATTGTTGGACTGGCAAGCTGTACTAGCCAGTTTGTTTTGTTTTTAATAAAACATCATGTTTAGTAGAAACATTTATTGAAAAACTATGGTTATTCAGACTTAGGGTTTCAATAGGCATTTTTTCCAAATGAGCAATGAGGCCGGCATTACAAGGAAAACAACTGATGGTATTCATTACTAATGCTCAAATCCAGGGTTTCCAGCAGAAATTAGAATTTTGGAAAACTTTTAACTGCCACTGTGAGCTTGACAAAGTTTTTATACCAAAAGACTTTTGATGAGATTGGTAGTGATGTTAGCAAAAAGAATTTTCAAAATATTATATAATGAAATTTGTAAACATTTTGAAAATTTGTATAGTTCAGAGGCCTAATGTTTCTAAATGACTAATGCATGATGTTACAAAGTCACGCATGGATGTAATAGGGTCCAGAGACCTGAACAAATAGGAATTATATATGATATATATATGTATATATAATATATATGTGTGTGTGTATATATGTAAAGAGAGAGATTAATTTTAAGGAAGTGGCTCATGCAGTTGAGGGCTGATGAGTCTGAAACATGTACAGTTGGATGAGCTGGAAATTCAGGCAAGGTTGATGTTTTAGTCCCTAGTACAAAGACTGGAAACTCAGGAAGAATTTCCATGTTGCCGTCCTGAAGCAGAATTCCCTTTTTGTCTGGAGACTTCAGTCTTTTTCTCTTAAGACCGCCATATTGTGGAGGATAATCTTTTCTCAATGTCTGCTGATTTAAATGTTAATTATACCTGCAGATACCTTCACAGCCACATAGACTGATGTTTGACCAAATAAACTAGACATCTTAGCCTAGCCGCATTGATACATAAAATTAACTGTCACAATGGGTAAAAGATTTATTCAACGTTCAAGGTAGGTCACTGGGTTTCATGTTACAAGTAAGCTTTAAGAAACTACCACTTGTTGAGTGATGTAGTGTCAAAGAAGGATATCCATAATTACCTTAAAAATCTTTTAAAACACTCCCCCTTTTCCCAACTGCATCTCAAGGACAGATTTCTTCCCATACTTCTACCCAAACAGCATACAACAATGGATGAATGTGGAAGGAAATGCAACTTTTTTTTTTTTAAGATTTTATTTATTTGACAGAGAATGCAAGCAGGGGGAGCAGCAGAGGGAGAGGGAGAAGCAGGCTCCCCTCTGAGCAGGGAGCCCCACTCAGGACTCCATCCCAGGACCCTGGGATCCTGACCTGAGCCGAAGGTAGACACTTAACTGCCTGAGCCACCCAGGTGCCCCGAAATACAGAAATTTCGTTTCTGTTCTCTTTTACTGAGTCAATTTGCAAAATTCTTTTTTTATTTTATTTTTTTAAATTTTATCTTTTTTAAAAAAAATTAACATATAGTGTACTATTAGCCCCAGGGGTACAGGTCTGTGAGTTGCCAGGTTTACACCTCACAGCACTCACCATAGTGCAAAATTATTTTTCTACTCTTTTCACTTTTTTGTTTTTGAAAATGTAGATTTCTAAAGATAATATATGTTAATAGGAAATGGGCTTATTGTTATTTCCAGTGAATTAAAAATTATTATTTTTCTTTCCTTTTAGATCTAACACACACAAAATGCTTTGTTTTGTTTAGTAATTTATTTTTTTAAGATTTTATTTATTTATTTGACACACAGAGAGAACACAAGCAGAGGGAGCAGCAAGTAGAGGGAGAGGGAAAAGCTGGTTGCCTGTAGAGCAGGGAGCCGGATGCAGGACTAGATCCCAAGACCCTCGAATCAGGACCTGAGCTCAAGGCAGCTGCTTAACCGACTGAGCCACCCAGGCGTCCCATATTTAGTAATTTTTTTAATGAAAGGAGTCTTTAGACAAGAAAATTGAGAGTTGTTACTTTAATAAAAAAAGAGGTGATCGCTTGGGAAAATAATAATTCTTACTAAGGCAGCATATGTTGGGAATTAAACAACTTCTTCAGGCGTTAACCTGAGCACCTGAATGTGGTAATGAGGTTCTTCACATGAAAGTCGCTTCCATGACCTTCAGTGGGTGCTGGCGGTGGTTCCATCTGATGTCTGAAATGAACAAGCTGGTTAATTAGGGGTTCTCTTCCAGGTGGGGTTTGTTTTTGGGGCAGTCAACGACCTGTTGGAGAGGAGTGACCTCCCACGGAAAGCCTTCCAGACACACGCCGGCTGAAATAGGGCTGTTGTCTAAGGAGCACCTGTACCACGGCCTGCAGCTCTAGAAAGTCCTGCCTCTGGGTCCCCAGTCCGTCCTTCTCACTTCATTATGGCAGTGTTAGGAATACCATGCCACGTGCAGTTTACAGCTTCAGTTCAACCAGGGACACTCGTGTCCTAGTTCAGTGTCCTCCACTTTTTTTTTTTTTTAAGATTTTTTTTTATTTATTTGACAGAGATCACAAGTAGGCAGAGAGGCAGGCAGAGGGAGAGGAGGAAGCAGGCTCCCTGCTGAGCAGAGAGCCTGATGCGGGGCTCAATCCCAGGACTCTGGGATCATGACCTGAGCCTAAGGCAGAGGCTTAACCCACTGAGCCACCCAGGTGCCCCTGTCCTCCACTTTTGACAGTAGAACACAGCAGGCTGATGTAGACAGCAGCAGTATGTTAAGGCTGAATGCACGTGCTTTCCTCGTAGAAATCCGTTTCACGTTCATCATTCTTTATATTCTTCCCTTCCACATCATCATAGAAAATGAGTCCCTGTGTCAATGCTTTCCCTTCTTACCATGAAAAATATTTGACTTTTATACTTCCTTCTCTAAAAATAATCTTCTAAGGTTTCCAGCGGGTGTTGCCAAGGACGTCCGAGGTCCGGATGTGGGGCGCACGTGGGGCACCCGCAGCAGGTCCTTTCTCGAGTGTCCCTGGAATAAGAGTGTGGCTCCAGCCCAGGGAGAGCAGCCCTTAGGCTAATCGGCACGCTGCGGGGAGGGGAGCCGCTGGGCGACGCACAAGGACGCCGCTGTGTCTGAGCAGGCCTCAGGGTGCTTCGCAGACCCCGGCCAGGTGGCGCCGGCTGCCTCTGGAGTAGCTCGGACTGCAAGCCAGGGAGCAGCGTGCAGCTGCCTGATGAAAGAGCATTGTTCGGACGACACAGAAATCGCCTCCAAGCGCTGTGTGTGTGAGAAGAGCTCAGGGAGGCCCATCCCAGGAGCCAGCGTGAGGGTGGGCAGCGGGGTGGCCGCCCACACCCCCCTGCTCGTCGCTTCTGGGGGTGGGGTTGCGTCACGACGCTACATGTGTTTCCGGTGTCTGACGTCGGGACTGGGCACGTGGATGTCGTCCGCTCTTCTCTTGATGGCCGGCATTTCCGGGGACTTTACCCGTATGCTGGAGCCGGTCTCTCGGCCCCATTTTCTTCCCTGTCAGGCCGTGGAGCCCTGGAGGCGGCCGCGCTAGAGACCCCCGGGTTCTTCGGTGTGCTCGCTCTCCGCTGTCATCCCACCGCGGCAGCAGGCCCGGGAAGCCTCGCGCCGCGCAGTTTGTGGTGCAGAAGACTTCAGGTACCGCAGGCGTTTTAAGACCTGTCAACACAACGGCGCTGTAAACATTGTGAACACGTTTTGGAAGGCAGAGGTGTATCTGGAGAAGTGTTGTCCCGTTGTGATTGGCTCCGTTGCTGTCTGGCGCTTAATTTCTGCAAAGGACAGAAAGGCAGAGAAAGGTTAGCAAGGCTCAGGAAGTGTGGAGATGTTGTTTTAGAAGTTCTTTTCCAGTTTTTTCTCTCTTTCTTTTGAAAATCTGTGGCAGGTTTCAGTCCCAGTTTTTCATTTGAATGTATTCGTATTTTTAAAAAGTGCAACATGGAAATGTATCGTTCCTTTTTTATCTGTGTCTAATGGGGAAGTATTTTCTCCTTCTTTTGTTTCCTTTTGACTCTCTTGCCTATTTTCTTTCATAAGATGCCAGGCACTGCACTGATGCTCTTTAAAGGGATTCTAGATTGAAGTTTGGACATGTATGTGTTTCTAACACAGAAAATATATCGTCTTTAGAATGTATTGCAAACCCAAGTTTTGACAAGTTCCTACCACATGGGTATCCTGGAGCTCCGTTTGGAAATGTGCAGTATACTCTCTGTCTTAAGTGGGTATTAATGAGTAAAATACAAGGGATTCCTTATCTTGGGGTCCATGGGCTATAGAGACCCCCATTGCAACTGTATGTAATCTTGGTTTGTTTTCACATTTTCAGAGGGGTTCTGTCATTAAGAACCACCTTTGGTGGCATGAGTGATCTCTGAAGTGGCTTCCAACCACTGTTGGAACCAGTTCCAACCACTGTTTGTTCCCGTGATTTTCAGTATCTTAAATATAACTGGGTTTTCTCTGTGCCTTTCATATGCATTTATTTAGTAAACAAAGTGCATTAAGTTTTTGGTAGCTTTCTCACTTTAATTTTTCATTTTTTAGCTATATGCATTCACTCATTTATTTATTTATTTTTAAAAAAGATTTTATTTATTTAACAGACAGAAATCACAAGTAGGCAGAGAGGCAGGTAGAGAGAGAGGAGGAAGCAGGCTTCCTGCTGAGCAGAGAGTCCGACTTGGGGCTCGATCCCAGGACCCCAGTACCATGACCTGAGCCGAAGGCAGAGGCTTTAACCTACTGAGCCACCCAGGCGCCCCTACTCACTCATTTATTTTTTAAGTCCTTAATGTGTAGACACTGTGTTAGGTCATGTCACATCATTACAGTCATTGTGGAGTCCTGTGCCTTTCCATTTTAACCACGATCACATTTTATGATTGTGTACTTGTGTGATGTCTCTTTCAGGAGACTGAAAGCTGCAGGAGCCCAGAGTCTGGGTGTTTTCCTCTCTCGTGGATCCCACAGTGCTGGGCACACTGCCTGGCAGATAAAAGGATCTGAGACAATATTTGCTGAATTAAGATATTTTTATGTCTCCTCAGAGTGCCCAGTATCTTAACAGGAGTTAATTTCCTATCTGTTGTGAATACTAATGTCCAGGAAGTTGAGTGCTTGACTTGGTTTTGTGTGCCGTGGAGAGAGAAACAAAAAATGCCATGTGATACCCAGTCTCAGAGCATGTACATAATGCAGTAGAGGAGGAGAGACAACCCTATCTGAAACCTTTGTTTCTTTTTTTTTTTTTTTAGATTTTATTTATTCGGGGGAGAGAGAGCACAAGCAGGGGGAGCAGTAGAGGCAAAAGGACAAGCTGGCTCCCTGCTGAACAGGGAGCCTGATGCTGTGCTTCATCCTGGGACCCTGGGATCATGACCTGAGCCAAAGGCAGACGTTTAACTGACTGAGCCACCCAGGCTCCCCTGAAACCTCTGTTTCTAAGTGCTGTGGGAGGTTAATAGAGGAAGGGAGTGAGAGCCGACCAGGAAGGTTTGTCAGTGGGAATGAGACTAGGGGAAGATCTGGGGAATGGGGGAATTGCAGAGAGAGCACTTCAAGTCCCGCTGAAGAACAGGATTGTCAAGAAAGGTGGGGACAGCTACATAGTGTAGAGGCCAGCCCAAGGGTCACATTAGAGTCTGCAGAGTTTCCTAGTTGGAGAGCTCTCTTCCATCACCTCCCTTAAAATCAGGGCTTGAATGAAGAAGTACTAGTGGCTCCTGACAATGTGTGTTAGGGAAAGGGTATTCAAAAAGGAGAAAGGGAAATGCTGGGAGTAATTTGAGTGCTTAGCCCTCTGAACCCTGGCCTTATATAGTACAGGATGCCTGGAGGCTGGAGAGCAGAGGAGTGTGAGATGCTACACACACACACACACACACACACACACACACACACACGGCAAGGAGGCTGGAGAGCAGAGGAGTGTGAGATGTTGCACATACACACACACACACCAGGCAAGATTCTGAAAGAAACTGTACACAGTAGCTAAGCAAGCCCTTTTCTTAAAGGAAATGCATAATATATGCCAGCTAAGCTACACTCATGCTTCAGGGAGGTTTTGAGATCCAAAATGGTAGAAGGGGTCCAAGGAGGGGGCATTACCAGCCTTCCACATGGGTTTGGGTGGGCTGCACCTGAGGAGGATCCTGAAGCATGGTTCCAAAACCAAGACCATCTCTAACATATTCCCAAGCCATATCCAGAAAACAAAGAACGATGATTCTGTGGAGAGTTAACATTCTGCATAGTTATTGTTGGTTACTGGGTCTGTGTTCCCATAGGATCCAAAGCCTCCAGGCCAAACCACTTCTCTTCTTTACTGCTGCGTTTTCCTGCTGTCACTCTAATTCCCCTGTTTCACATACAAAGTAATATATTTTTTCACTGGCTGTGTTTAATCCTCTCCACGGTTCTCTTTTTTGCCAGCTGATTTTTGGGACACAAACATACACTCATGAGTCATCATTAACAAAATGGTGTTATAGAAAGAGAAATCTCAGCACAAAAAGTAAAGTTTACCAGAAATACCTACGGAATGTCCTTGACCGAATTCATAGCAAACTCCAGGGAACGGATTCTAGCCATACAGTATGAGATGAATTATTTTTATGGCTGTCTGTTCCCAGTGGTTTAAGATTCTTGGAGCAAATGTTCCAGGTAAAAGCATCTGCTCCCAACTCTATTAAAAGTACTTCTAGAATCACGTCTTCACATCCCACATTTCAATGAGGAAGCCAGAATGTAGCTAGAAGTAATTACTTCAGACTACATCTTGTGCTCATGGTGCTACCTCATTAGCACTGTGGCTCATTCACAAGCCAAGATCTACTTCTCATTACTTCAGAGCAGAGATCAAATAACTGTGCAGTGGTTGGGCATGGTTCTGAAATGCAATTCCTTTATGTTTCAGCATATAGGAAATAGAAGTATTACTTTTGCTCTTGTCTCTGCCTTTAATATTTCTGGCTGTTCAAGTTCTTGCTATTGGGGAAATGCATGCCTTTCTCCCCTTCTAAACTTTTCTCTTTCTGCGGGGCCCAGGTCAGAGTTTACCCTTCCCAGGAAGCTGTCCCTCTGTTGCCCACTGCATCCTTCCACCATGCCAGTGGTGGTGGTGTTTGGCCACCTCTCCTGACAGTGTTTGTTATGATAAAATTCTGTTCTTCCCTTTGAGCTAACATCTCTAGTAGATTGATTTTTATTTCTGGGAAATAGAGAACTGAAGGAAATACATCTGTGGCCCTAGTAGATAGAATCAGTGATGAGCTAAGAAATGAATTATAATAAGAATTAACAGTTTTCCTTTATATAGCTTTTTATAGCTTCTGTGGTGCATCCTTTTTTGGGGGGGGGGAGGTCCAGAGCAGACATTTATTGGGAATGAGAAAGCTTCAATAAGCTAAGACATAGAACATGTGATTCTCTGGGATCAATCTGTATACACATCCTGACATTTGTCTAGAACAGATTGGACCTAGCAACCAGTGACCAGAAGAGGAATCTTTTGAGCTTGACCAGTGGATCGACTGTAGACTCTGAGGATTTGAGGAGACCTTGGTGGTAATAGAGTTTGACCTCTCTTCTCCCGCAGCGCCCTCTCCAGTTCAGTGCTCCCATCTGTGTTTGGCCTCTATTCCAAACTCTCTGTGCTCATTACTTCCTGAGGCTGCCCATTCCTCTGGAGTGAGACTTGTCTGACCCTTCTTCCACTGGTATCCTGCAGATACTTGCAGGCTCCATTTTCATCTCCTAAATAATTTCTTGCCCGGTATAAACACCTTTCCATTCTTTAGCTTCTTTTCGTATGCCATAGTTTATTTCTTGTTATTGTGGTTGCTCTTTCTCAGATATGCCATAATTAATTAACATGTCTAAGAAAGTGGGATGTCCAGAATTGTGTTCTACTCCAAGAGAAGAACTTGCACTTTGGTTTCTTATGGACTAGAGTTTTGTTCATGCGGTGGTAGGGGAGGAAAAATAATTTTTCCTCTACCCTTTGAGCTCTTGGCCGAGACCCCTATGATAAAAGCTGGATAAACAAGAGAAAAACATACAGAAGTTTATTAACATGTATACCTCAGGTATTTTGGGGAATATCTAGGAAAATATGAATAACTCTAAACTTTGAAAGTTTAGGTGAAAGAGTGTAGAAATGTATTGTAATATTTGTTAGATTTCTAATTCAAAGATGGAGAAATCAGGGGTTTTGAGTTCTAGTCACATCCAGAAGTGAGGTTTAAAAAGCTGATGGCCATCTCCATTTATTCTCATTTTGAAAACATTTGTCCCTCTCTGCTTCCTTGTGAAAGCAGTAGAACTTCATACTTACAGAAACTGCAGTGACTCAGATCTAGAGAAGTGTGACTGGTCACATCCTTTCCCCGAACAAATTAGTACATATACAAAAGATTGAGATGATAGTGCCTATGATACTGAAGGCTATGGCAAAATGTCAAGATAAAGAGGAAAATTTGTTTTTATATTGCTTTGTAGTTAATTAAAATACATTATTCTCATCCAAGATATATTCAAGTATACCTCCTCTGGAAAAAACACCATTGGAAAGTTAGAGACCATAGAAAATATCTGTTTTTAATCAAAAGAAAATTTATGAAAAAATCTAAAAGCATGGGAGGGAATATACAGCTGGCTCATGTTTTAGTGAATTATATTTATTTTGGTCATGGAAAAGGTTGCTTCCTATTTTCCCATTAGTCTGTAGTCAACCCCATCCACAAAATCTATTCCTAGAATTTAAGTTGAAGGCATAAGTTAAAAAAAAATTAACTATCTTTCAGTCAAAGAGTAAATCAGTAAAAGTCACAAAACTGCTTTATTTTAATATGAATATTGTCAAGCGCTTTAAAATACTTTAAAATTAATGTTTAGATTATATAGGGTAGTGAGTTTAGTGGTGGCTCCCCAAAAGATATGTCCTTGTTCCAATCCCTGGAACCTGTGAATGTGACTTTGTTCGGAAAAAGGGTCCTTGCAGGTGTAATGCAATTAAGGATCTTGAGATGAAAGTATCCTGAATTACCTATGTGGACCCCAAACCAAATGATGAGTACCTAAAAGACAGAGAAAGAAAGGTGATGTGACATTGGAGTAGGAGAACTTAGAGTGATATGGTCACAAGCCAAGGAAAGGAATGCTGACAGCCCAAAGAAGTTGGAAGAGACAAGAAAAGATTCACCCCAAGAGTCTCCAGGAGGAATGTAGCCCTGCCAACACCTTAATTTTAGTCTTGTGGCCTCTAGAAATGTGATTTCTGTGGTATTGAGCCAGCAACTTTGTGGTAATTTGTTATAGCAGCCACAGGACACTAATACATGTAGGGTTCAACCAATTCATTGAGCAGCATATTATATGTTAGTTGTGCTGCAAGTCATTGAGGAAATCGTTTCTGTCTATAAGAGCCTTACACAAGTGTAGTGAGTCAGATATGGGTGGACCTTTACAGTGCTGTATGAAAAGATTTATTACAAAGTTATATAGACATATATGAATAAGGGGAACATGGAAAGAATACCAGTGTTTTTCTGAAAAATGCCAAAGTTAGGTCAGCTGCAGGCAATGCTTGGCTTGTAAATGAAAGCATTTTTAAAAAATAAGCTATTTTTAATACTTCTATTAACAATATTAAAAGGATATAATCAATAACCTAAAAGCTTGAATGTGATGAATTTTTAAGCTAGAGTATACTTCATGAAGGGAATGTTTAGGTCTGTTCTTTAAATACTAAGAGAAACAAAGTATAAGATCCAACCTGCTATGAATCTTCCTGGGCTTTTTAACACCTCTGTCAACTAAGCTGTCAGATTTTCTTTCATGAAAATATATCTCTAATTTTACAATGGAATCCACTGAACAGATACTTGTCATTCTGATATTTATCACTACCATAAAAAATGACAGAGTATTTTAAAGCTTTATGGAGGCATAATTTACATGCTGTAAAATTTGGTTATTTTAAGTGTACAACATAATGCTTTTTAATAAATTTAACGTGTTGTGCAAACATTACTACAATCCAGTTTTAGAACATTTCCACCACCCCAAAGACCCCTTGTGATTATTTGCAATCAATTCTTATGCCTAGTCACAATTTCAGACAACTCCTCTCTTTTCTGTCTCCATCATCTAGCTGTTTCTACACATTTCATGTAACTCTGATAATTAAATATTCTTTTGTATCATATTTCTATAACTTAGCAGAATGTTTTTGAGGTTTATCCATGTTATAACATATATCATTATTTCACTTGTGTTCTTGCCAAATAGTATTTATAAATGTTTTCATTTTGTTTATAAATGTTTTGTTGATCCATTCACCAATCACTGGACATTTGGATGCTTTTATTCAGGGCCATTATGAATAATCCTGCTATATACATTTGCCTACAAATATTTGTGTGGACATATGTTTTTAGTTTTTGGAAGAGTGGCTAAATACCTAAGAGGGAAATTGCTCGGTTATATAGAAAGCTTCATGTTGTCATTTTTAAAACACTTTTCCAAACTGACTGCGCCAGTACTCATTTCCCACCAGTAAAGTGTGAAGTTTCCAGTTATTCTATATCTTCTATTGTGTATCTTTTTGATGATAGCCTTCCTGGTGAATGCAAACTGGTATCTCATTTTGACTAATGACTAGTGGTGTTGACTGTGGCCTTTGAAACCATTTAGGTGGACTTTGGCTTTTCAGTCCTGTCTTTGGTCTTCCAAGACTCATGTATTTTTCTTTCTTTCTTTCTTTTTTTTTTCTTTAATCAAGAAGCACATAGAACACACAATAGGAAGAGCAAAAGGTTATAAGGAGAGCTGAGTACAAAAATGAAATAAAGAAGATGGTGAGGGAAAGTTATGAGAATAAAGTAGATGCATGATTATGGGAAAGAGAGGAGAAGGAAAAGCTTATTAAAAAAAATTTCATTGCTGGGAAAGTCAAATCATATCATAATGATATCAGTGAAGACAAAAAAAGACATGAGTACATTAAGAACATTGGTAACAATTTGAACATTTTCTGTCCAGAGTAATGGCAATGTATACTGAGGTCATTAATTTAGGTCAGAATGTGCTCATGAACTGAAAGTACTTTTGAGTTATTATCCATTACACTTGTCTAGTCTCTGCAGAAAGAGCACATTTTCATCTACTCATAGCTTCTTTCTTTGATTTATTATGTTCTTCTGTTAGGGCTTTTTCCTTTAGTGATCAGCTACCTTCTGGACACAGCATCAGGCACTCTGTGGTCACTAGTGTCCATCTGAGCTTCGTAGTGTTAACTTTGGATGATTCCAAATTTCATGTCCTTTCTTCCTATTTACATACTTTTGTATGTGCAGCACACACTCTTTTGTTCTTTCTCTGCCTCTGCCTTCTTCATCACAGACCTAAGTAGATCATTTTGAGAGAGTTGGTTTTTTAATTTTGGGGTTCATGAGTTGTTAATATATAACTTTAACACATAATCATAGTATGTCATGAAGCATTCTGAGACATTTCCACTGTGAATGCTAGTACCTGAACCATTGAGAATTACTTGTCTCCTCAGTTTTGACTTCAGGTGATGGTCAGTTGAACAATCGTGGTGGTAAAGAATCCAAAACAGTTTTTTAAAAACATATTTTATTGTTTTATTTTTTAATTAATCTCTATACCCAGTGTGGGGCTTGAACTCACAACTCCAAGATCAAGAGCCTCATGCTCTGAGGCTAGCACTGAGCCAGCTAGGCTCCCCCACAACAGTTTTTATATTATACCAGTTATTTTAATCCTGGTCTCCAGGGTTAGCATAAAGATCTTTCCAAATGTAGTAAAATAAAATGTATATTCAAATTTGAAAGACTTTTTAAAAAAAACCTCAAATAGGAAAACGCACATACTTTTTAGAGTTTAATTCCGTTTATCACCAAATTCACATATGAGCTGTGAAGATCAAGTACTATGACCAGAGTTTTAATAAATAGATCAGAGCTTACGTATTAAAATGAGCGTTATATACTTTGAAATGAATGATCTCTAGCTATAAACTTCTTCCATCCATTTTACAATTCCTCAGTCTTATTTTGGGATTTCCATCAGTGCCAGTTTATGAACCAAATTAAAAAAAAAAACTGATCTCATTACTTTATTGTCACACTTCATATATAAGATGCAAAAGCAATATGCTTTAGTAATTGAGATTTAAATAAATTGAGTTTCCTATCTCATATATTGCCTGGTGCTGGGCTTAGCCTGTTTTGAGATGAGAACACATTTCCTTCATCTTGTCTCATCAGAAAGCAGTATGTTTAAAACAAAGGATGTGCTGATTGCGGCACTCGTTTCCTCTGAACCCATTACTCTTATCCCTGGAATTTAGTACCAAGCCCTTTTACCACCTATTACTTTAAAAAAAAAAAAAATTCTCTAAGAGGCTGTGAGATGAATCGCATTTGCATTGTGATAATAGTCACTCAGGCACATTGTCTTATGGGAGGGATTTATTTCCAGAGATATCCATTAGGCTAGGAGACAGTGACGACAAAATAGGAAAAGTAGGACAAGTGAGAGGGCAGCTGTCTGCAGCCAAGAAGAGGGGTCTCACTGGGCATTAACCCTGCCAGACCCCCATCGAGGACTTTTTGCCTCTGGTACTGTAAGCAAATCACTCTGTGTTGTTTAAACCACCCGGTCTGTGTGTACTATTTGTCATGGCAACTCTAGCTAAGATACAAGGGCGTTCTTTTCCATAACTATAGTGTAGTGATCAAAATCAGCAAATTAATATTGAAACAATACTATCTTTTTTTTTTATATTTTATTTATTTGACAGAGAGAGATCACAAGTGGAGAGAGAGAGAGAGAGAGGAAGAAGCAGGCTCCCTGCCCAGCAGAGAGCCTGATGCGGGACTCGATCCCAGAACCCTGAGATCATGACCCGAGCTGAAGGCAGAGGCTTAACCCACTGAGCCACCCAGGCAGCCCAATACTATCTTTTGACCTACGAACCTAATCCGATTTGTATCATTTGTCCTAATTATATGTTTTACGTTAAAAGAAATGTCCGATCATGTGTTGCTTTAGTGAGTGTCTTTCTTGAATGCCATGCATGTCTCCTCTCCTCTCATCTGGCACAGGTGATCAGTCTTTCCTTCTCTTGGTGATGTTGAGAATTTTTATAAGTATAGAACTGCTTACTCTGTAAAGTGTTCCTCAATTTGGGGCTGCTATTTTCTCATAATTAGATTCAGATTATGTATTTTTGTTAGGAATACAACAGAAAGGATGTTGTATTCTCAAAGAGACATATGGTGTCAGTTTGTTCCATGACCCATTATGTAAACATTGAACATTTAATTAAGATGGTACCTGTCAGGGTTCTCTACTGTGAAGCCACTCTTCCCCCCATTTTGTAATTAATAGATTGTGGGGATATACTCTGAGACTGCAAATCTACTTCCACCCATTGGTTTTAGAATTGACTAATGTTTTCTTGCTTGATTCACTTACTACTGTTATGGTTGCTAAATGGTGATTTCCTTATTCTATCATTGCTCGTGTATGTATTTTGGTTTTCTGTTGTTGGGAAGAGCTTTCTTTTCTCCCTTGTTTGTGTATTTATATATTAACAAAATAGACTCATATATTAAAATATGCTGTGACTCATTTTAATTCTGGTCATACCACATAAATACTCCAAATTTGATGAAAATATATTCATTTATTTCATGTGTAAGACATAAAAAAGAAAACGTCAGTAAGTTTATATGGAGATAAGATAGTCATAGCTGGTTTGGATTTTGTGGATGATGAAAGAGAGGAATTGAAGACAATTGTCTGACCTCTCTCTAGGTTGGGTATAAGAGAGAATGAGAAAAGGAGATTTGGAGAAGAAAGGGAAAGGTTAAATTGCAAAAATTCAGGGGGAGGTGTTTCCATGTGGGAAACTGATGCTTGGGATGGTGTCTGGTGGAGATGTGCATTGGAGCACCTGTGCCAGAGCGGGCTCCTCGTGGTTCAGAGAGTCCATTTTGGGTATCTTTCCCCCCCTTCATCTTCAGGGCCATCACACGGGTAGCTTGAAATCAGCCATGGAGGGAGTATTTCTACCACAGAAATCAGCAAATGATAACGAATCAATCTTTCCCTCCATTTTGCTTTGTCTCCCTACAGACCCAGTTTACCAGCATTCCACTATTTGGGTGGCATTGGCAGGTGTGTGCCAGTTAAAATCCTGAAAGTGAATGAGATCATTAAGTGATTAGTGTTTAATATGAGAATAAAATACGATAATTAAAAATGGCATATTTGGGATGGTTAGAAGAAGAAAAGCCACAGAAGAGCTCCAGAAAGGATGTAGAAATGTTTATTTAAGAGGAACTAGAGGTGAAGGTTTTTCCAAGACTCCCAGATAGCAGAGATTTCCAAGACAGGTTTAATGAGCAATGCCATGTGTGGCCAAGATGTCCAGTAAAATAAAGACTAAATGTGGTTTACAGTATCAGATTGTTTGATAACCTTAGTAGAAGTTCTAATTTAGTGACTTGAGCAGATGCCGGATTGAATTTAGTTAAAATTCAACAGCTGTTGAATGTTGAATGGGTAGGAATGGATCTTTCAGAGCAGAGAAAAGTGAACATCTCAGGCTCACCTTATTTTAATAATCTTATTGTATAACATAGGCTACTATCTTAGATCATGAAGAACATGAGGTACAAGAGTGGTTTGTGTACCTTACGTGGGTATCCTAGCCTACTTGGCTTATAAAGGAGGGAACCCATTTCGAAAGTTTGAGTTTGTTTGATTTTAATTTTGGTATTGTGATTCCCATTAATTTTGTCAGAGAATATAGCATAATACTTAAAAAGAATTTTCAGTAAAAAATTGTATTCGTTTGGGGCGCCTGGGTGGCTCAGTGGGTTAAGCCTCTGCCTTCAGCTCAGGTCATGATCCCAGGGTCCTGGGATCGAGCCCCACATCGGGCCCTCTGCTCAGCAGGGAGCCTGCTTACCCCCCCCCCCCCCCCCCCCCCGCATCTCTCTCTGCCTGCATCTCTGCCTACTTGTGATCTGTCAAATAAATAAATAAAATATTTTTTAAAAAATTGTATTCGTTTACTTAGCTTCTCAGTAAAATTTCTGGCTAGAGTGCATACTAGACCTTTTTATCTTTTCTAGTTGACAGGTTTTCAATAGACAATAATGTTTCTTAACTAATTTGTTCTTTTAAAATCAGTGGTCAGTTTTGTGATTTTTTTCTTTAGAACCATAGGTAGTACACAATGGGATTTTGTTCCTTTGATTTCTTTTTAAAAAGCTGATGTTTAATTTAGGCAGCAAAGCAAAAATGAATCTTTAAGCACAGAAATTCTCATGTATTGCATTTACTGTTTATTGGATGTTATATACTTCATATAGTTTTCTCTCTTTGTAGTAAATTTGGAAACAAGGGATACTATACCCTTGCATATGAACAAAGAATTGTGAAAAATTTTGTAACAGTAAAGAGAGCAATTTTAAATTCTGGGAGGTAGATTGTTTATACTATGCCTGGGAATTTGTTTTCCACACCTTTGTGCCAACAATAGGTTGCTAGTTCATTTATTTTGCTGCTGAATGATGTATTTGATACCTAGTTAGGAAAACCTTTTCTTAGAGGTGAACTGCATTTCATTTACAATGTCCATGAATGCAATTTAGGTATAGAAGTAAAAATGTGCTTTGAAAAGATAGAATCTTATCATCCTATGCCCAATTACTGTTTTTAGAAAAAGTAGTTCCTTAGGCAATAGAACCTCTTTGTAACAGAGGTTTCTGTTTGTAACAGAAAGGAAAAAAAATTCTTAGAGTTTTATTTAAATATAACATGGCATATCTGAACAACAAGGGACATGTTAGCATGTTTTCTTTGTAACTATTAAGTTGGAAAAATTCTTTGTGTTCACTAGAACCAGTCATTTGTAATAACAGTGTTAGGAAATAATGACCATACCCCACTGTGTGTGTGTGTGTGTGTGTGTGTGTGTGTGTGTGTGTGTGTTCCATTCCTCGTGCTAAGTGTTCTCATTGTATTTTCTCACTTAATCCTCACTACAACCGATAGCTCATAGGGTGGAACTAGCAGAGTCAATATTCAAACCTAGGTCTACCTGACTCTTGAACCAGAGATACTATACCAAGGTGTGATTGGCGTAGCTTCAAAAGGGTGAGAAATGAGGTTTAAAAAAAAAAAATTAAACATTTCCCGGTGACCTTACTTGGTATTTCTTAACATTGGGTAATGAATCAGATGTGACTTAGTGCAAAGCAGTTTAATACTGATTTAGGATTGAAAAGAAAGAGAAGGCAATCTTTTTGTTGTTATAATTATCATCTTTGGATGTAATGTGTTTAGTTAAAGAGATAAACTATGTATATTTCCTCTGCTATGAGAGTATCTGTCTGCAATTATTTACTCTTCGTTTTACTCAGGCTGTTAGGAGTTCACAAACATTTGAGGTTCAAGTTTTCTTTTTAGCCTCCTTTTTCTCTAACTGGTCATTAAGAGCTGCTCTGGAAATCCCATGTTTTACCCAGGGAAAGAGTAAAAATGGAAAATTGACTGGGTGTTTATTTTTTGACCTCTCTTTTCCACCAACACTGTTTTTGTTTTCCCATTCAAAGTGATAAGAATGAAATTTTTTTCAGTTTATCTATAGACTGCCCTGTTCGTAAAAACATCTCAACTGTTTAATAATTAGGAGAGGCTGCTTCCAAGCTTAGCTTCTTTCAGGTATGTTCTTATTTCCCTTCTTGTACGGGACTTGCTGCTTTCTTTGAACTTTTGAATTGTCTAAAAGAGAAAATTATACAGTTATATTTAGCAGTATTTTCAGAAACTCTCTGGCAAGAGAGACTGTGATTTAGTGTTTATTTACGTTACACACAACTGACTTTGTCTATATATATATATATATATATATATATATATATATATAAATTTTTAGCCATTGAGGTCGAATGGAGGGTTTGGGTGAGTATGATTTAGGGTCACATGTTTGAGGGTTTTCTTTTAAATTACTTCTCTCTGGTTTAGAAGGACAGTGTTTATCCCCATTTTACACATCTTCTCTCTTCTAGTTTCTGGGGTCTTATATTAAGTTTCTGGCTGCTTTTTGGGAAGAGTGATGTAAATAAGTTTGACTTAGCTTCTTAATGGTCAAAGTTTCCGTTGATTTCAGTTGTAAAACCTCTGAACTTTGAAGCCCTTTAGGCAATTGAATCCCAAACCTGGTATATTAAAGGAAGGAAACCAAAAGTTTTGGTAATTCAGATGCTGACATGACAACAGTAACCAAATCCAGCCAATGTGGTGTATAGTCCTTTTCAAAATAAGGTAACCGCAAATGCTGAATCTATGAGTTGTTGGAGATGTGTGTGTGTGTGTGTATGTGTGTGTGTGTATTCAGTCATCTTTTATTGGGTGTTAATTCTCAGGATTCAAAAGGATTCTGGGGTTCCAGGTAAAGGTCATGGTCAGGAATGTGGGCCACCTTCACTGATACTTGTGTAGCCACTCAATTGAGTTCCTTGCGAGAACAGCAGTAGTTCAAAAGCATGTGTGCTGCTAGTGCTGTAGAAATCCCAGGAATGCTCCCTTTTCTCACATTGACATTCTTGTTTTAACAGTGGCAGTGACCTCAGGAATGTTCAAGCAATGCCTTTATTGGGGGTATATCCGCTATTAGTATCCAACTTGGCAGCTCTCCTATTTTGACTCTATGAGCAACTTCTCTTTCATGGGGTATAACCAACACCACCGTGGAATCCTGGGTGTCCGCTGGGCCAGCTACATGAACATCTATGAGTTTTTAATACCTGTTCATGCTTTGAGCTTAATGTTTTTAAGTGATAAGGCAGCATTCCACAGGCAGCAAGACATGGGTTTTTGGATTAGATTAGCTTGACTTTTAAAAACCTTTCAAATATATTTTAAATACTTTGCAATTCACGGGAAGATGCAACTATAGCACAGAGAGGTCCCCTTCTCCCTCCACTAACTTCTCTGGAAAGATTACTTTGTGTGTAACTCAGCTACAGCATCACACCCAGGAAACTGATATTGGTAGGATGTGGTATATAGTTCTAAGTAGTCTTCATCATACCTGTAGATTCATACAAGTACCATCACAATCAAGATGCCAAATTATTTAGTCACGAAAGATGTCTCTCGGGGCGCCTGGGTGGCTCAGTGGGTTAAGCCGCTGCCTTTGGCTCAGGTCATGATCTCAGAGTCCTGGGATCGAGCCCCGCATCAGGCTCTCTGCTGTCTAGGGGAGCCTGCTTCCTCCTCTCTCTCTGCCTGCCTCTCTGCCTGCTTGTGATCTCTCTGTCGAATAAATAAATAAAATCTTTAAAAAAAAAAAAAAAAAGAAAAAAGAAAGATGTCTCTTATGCTGCCTCTTTGTAGTTAATACCTGCTCTTTACTCTGCCACCAGCCCTAAATGCTGGCAATCACTAATCTGTTTTCCATCTCTAATTTTTTTATTTCAGGAATGTTGTATTAATGAAATCATGCAGTATGTAGCCTTTTTGAGATTGACTTTTTTTTTTCTTGAGCATAATGTCTTTGAAACCCTCATTAAGTTGTATATATCAGTAGTTTTTTTTTTTTTAAGATTTTATTTACTTATTTGACAGAGATCACAAGTAGGCAGAGAGGCAGGCAGAGAGAGAGGAGGGGAAGCAGGCTCCCCGCTGAGCAGAGAGCCCGATGCGGGGCTCGATCCCAGGACCCTGGGATCATGACCTGATCTGAAGGCAGAGGCTTTAACCCACTGAGCCATCCAGGTGCCCCAGTTTATTCTTTTTTATTGCTGTGTAGTATTATACCCTATGGACTTACCATATGGCTGTACCATAGTTTTTAAACTTCACCTATTGAGGGATATTTGGAGTTTTTTTGTCTCTTTGTTTTCAGTTTGAGGCTGTATCTGTAATAAAATTTAATAATTTTAAAATGTATTATAATAAAGCTACTATGAACAATCATGTATAGGCTTTATGTGGACATAAATTTTTATATCTTTGGTATAAATGCCCGTGAGTATAGTTGCTGGATCATTTGGTAAGTGTATATTTCAATTTTAAAGAAACTGCCAAACTATTTTCTAGACTGGCATATCACATTATATGCCCTCCAGCAACATAGGACAGATCCAGTTTCTCTGGATTCTTCTTATCCTTTGGTGTGGTTACTGTTTTTAATTTTAGCTCTTCTTATAGATACATAGTATTATCTCATTGTGATCTTATTTTCTTTTTCCTAATGTTTAGTGACATTGAACATCTTTCCATAAGTTTATTGGCCATATAGATAGATAGATAGATATACACACATTCTATAATGTAGTGTCATTTCATTTTCTATGTTCATTTTTCTAATTGCTTTGTTTTGTTTTAACTGTTAAGTTTTGAGAGTTCTTAATATATTATAGGTACTAGTCCTTTTTCATATGACTATCCCAATTTAAAAAAAAAAACTATTATGGAAAATTCCAAACGTACAAAGTTAGGTAAAACAGTATAATGAAACCTCACATAATTTCAACAATTATTAGTCCCTTCTCTACACTCAAGTTGTTGTGAAGTGAATTTCCAGATATCATATCATTTCATGTATACATATTTCAGTAAGACTCTAAAATATAAGGATTCTTTGGGGGCACCTGGGTGACTCTATTGATTGAGCATCTGCCTTTGGCTCAGGTCATGGTCTCTGGGTCCTGGGATTGAGCCCTCTGTCTTTTCGGGCTCCCTGCTCAGGAGGGAGTCAGCTTCTTCCTCTCCCTCTGCCCCTACCCGCTGCCCCCTACCCCACCATCCTGGCTTCACTTGTGCACTCTCTCTCTCCCCCCTTTATTTATTTATTTATAAATAATATATATTATTTATTTATTATTTTTAAATTTATTTATAAATAAATAAAATCTTTTAAAAATTACAAAATATAAAGACTCTTCTCTTAAACACAACCATAATAGCACTGTCACATCTAAAAGAACACTAATTCTGGGGCACCTGGGTGGCTCAGTGGGTTAAAGCCTCTGCTTTCGGCTCAGGTCATGATCCCGGGGTCCTGGGTTCAAGCCCCGCATCGGGCTCTCTGCTCCGCAGGGAGCCTGCTTCCCCTCCTCTCTCTCTGCCTGCCTCTCTGCCTACTTGTGATCTCTGTCAAATAAATAAATGAAATCTTAAAAAAAAAAGAACACTAATTCTTAATATCATCAAACTGCTAATTAGTCATTACATTACATACAAGTAATGCCTGCCTATACATTGCAATGGTTCATGTGCCTCAAAAGTCCCTGTTAATCTATAGATTCTCCCTTCCAGTGCTGCTCCTTTTGTTTTTGTTATTTTGTATTTGTCTGAGATAAAAACAGCCAGACAATAAAGCTATGGAAGCAGATTTCATTTAGTAACTACTAATGGAAGGGAAACAGCTGAACTCCATTCCAGTTTGTACCTAGGTGACTGGGTGTTTTAAAGGAACAGTGGATGGTAGGAAGGGAGAGTGGAGATGCAAATGAAACATTACAAAGGGGTCAGTGTAAACGGGATCAGGCTAGGCTGTCTGCTAGCTGGCAGTTACTGAAGTGAGGATTTTCACCCCCTACAGAGAGTGGGGAGACAGAAGCCCCATCTTCCTGATGGTAATATATCAAGAAATGGTTTTCAGATCCTTGAGAAAGACACTCCTGGGTTGTAGGAGATATATACACATCTCCAAAGGACTGAGGAAAGATTCACAGTTACAAGCCCTTTTTATTAGATGTTCTAAGAAAGGGAGATCAGGAACTTATCTTAAGATGGTGGCTAGAACAAATACTCAGTCCTTTGAGAACTCTGAACTTCTAGATGGGGAAGCTCAAAAGGGGGTTGGGTCATTCCAGGAACTAGGCGGTAGGCTGCTAGAAGCTGACTTAGTTGGGTCAGGTATCAATGCAGGGTTGGAATTCAGTGTGGTGCTGAGAATTTTTTGCAGTTCTTACTTTTGGCTTTTTTGTTTGTTTTTATTTTTTTTTCATCCTGCCTTTTGCTGATTGCATCTCCATTATGTCAAGTGATGCATTCTTCTAGCCACTGTATTTACTGTAACTTGATAGTTGTATTTAAAAGTTTGATCACAATTATGTTTTTATTTTGGGTAAGAATACTTCATAGATGGTAGAAAGTAAAGAATTCTGGATGTTTTTCTTTTCGTGATGTGAGTTGCTGTAAGTCTTGACCCATTATTTTGGTAGGGATTGAGAATTTGTGCTACTCTATCAGTCTCTCTTCATTTATTTGCTAGAGTATCAAGAGAAGCATTTCTCCAAGAAATATTCGGTTGCCCTGAGGATATAGTTTATATAGGCAATGCAGGGCAAACACTTGATTCTTTCACTATTTGCCAGTTTTATTGTTGTTGATGTTCAAATGTCCATTTTGGCCAGTAGAAGCTTTCTTCAAGTTGGCCCTAAGGCCTTTTGATGTAACTTCATTTGTCTTCTTTATTATTCTGGATTTTCCATGTTCATCTTATTCATTTTCTGTACCAGACCTGGAAACAGCCATTTCACCAAGAGCTTTTGGTTCCTTTTATTGGGGAATGATTTTCAGGACCAAAATTAGGGCATTTGTGGTGCTCACTACTACTGGAAAACTCACTGTGTCACCAGGCCTTTTCAGTGGTGAGTCCTAGGAAAATCAGTTATCTTTAAAATATGAAAATAGGTAATGAATTCATTCTGATACTTTGAACTGGACTCAAATGGTTTGCCATTTGGGGTGCATCAAATTAAACACAACTCAAGGAAATGTTAAAAGCAAAGAACTTTTTATTATTGTTACAAGTAAGGAGACAGGGAAATATCTCAAAGTAATGCAAGCTGGCTGGGTCCAGAGAGAAGATGATCCTTGGCTCTGGGCAGAAGAGAAATCAAACATGAACCAAGAAGTGGGGGCACAGTTTTTTGAAGACATAGAGAGCAGATAGAGAAAGAACATCTGGGAAAGGAAAGGAGAGAAGAGTTAGTCTCAACTTTGCTTGGGGTCTGGAGTTTTACTGAGGATTGTGGTCCAGTGCACATATCTTCTCAGGCATCCAAGAAAAAAGACAAGTTCAAGTGACCTCTATAAGTCACTTATGCCCTGGAGCCTGAGGCTTTGGTGAGTCAGTGGTCTTGGAAAACATTCATGATGATCCTGGCTGGTCACTCCTTGGGTGTTAAATATTGTGCTGGAAGACTCCAAAGAAATCATTAATTCCTTGACCTTTCCAAGGAAGACCTACATTATTTGGTACTATAGAATGTGTGTGAGGCAGGGGTGTAGGTCCTAGCAAGAAAAGGAGCAAAAAAACAAAACAAAACAAAAAACCAAAACCAAAACAAACAAACAAACAAAAAAAAAACCCCAGTTTTTGTAGGTGCCTTTTAGTTTCCCTGCCTTAAAAACACTGTCTCCCTACGGGGTTAATACAGGAAACTTTTATTCAGTGTATTAGGGATGAGAGCGGGGAGCTTGCATAAACACTTTCATTCAATGTCAGCATGCTAGTGCATACATCTGTGTTCAGAAAAAATGGCAGACGACTCCACCCATAGGAAGAGGATCTTCCTTCGTGCTTAGGTGAAAACTCTGCCAGGGGCTCTCAGGTGAAACACCTAGCTGGGCAACTCTGGCTGGAACTGTTGGTTTTGCAAAACAACATTCTTCCCCTGCTTTTTTCTTTTCCCCTCCTCCTCTCTGCGGAGAGCTTCCAGCCCTCTTATTTGAGGAACTTCGAATTGCATCCTAGCTAACAATTCTAGTTAAAATTTGGAACTACAAGTGTTTTTACCTAATCTCCTTCAGGGTAAGCCTCTCTCTTTCTGCCTATTGAAAATTCTGGTTCCTAACAACACCAGTATAATTATGTATTTGTTTTATCCTGCATTACTCGTGCAATAGTCTCAAAATAACAATACCAACATTACCAGAAACAATATGATTGTTAAAAGTATTTTGTGAATTTTTTATAATTCTTTTTGCTTTTAAAATGTGTAGTACTAGGTTATATACAGTAAAATTACTGTGTTTTAAACTTACTTGATATAGTTCCTTTCTGTGTAGTTTTGACTTGTTTCATGTTGTGTTTTATTTTTAAGGATTGGTTTTTTCCTTTGGATTTAATTTGTTTTATAAGTGTATAAACACCGCTTCTAAATCTGCACCATAAGGTCCACCCAGACAGGGCTGTCCCTGTCCTCCCTCTCCTGTTGCCTCCCTCCACCTATAGGTAATCCTTTCTTCTTTTCTCTTCTTCCTCCTTTTCCTTCTCATCTTCAGTATGCACGCGTGCGTGCGTGCACACACACACACACACACACACACATATTTTAGAAAGAGGGAGTGCGTGGTGTGGGGGATGAAGGGGGAGAGGCAGAGGGAGAGGGAGAAGCAGACTCCCTTTTGAGCAGGGACTCCTGACCTGGGGCTCAATCCCAGGTCCCCAGAATCATGACCTGAGCCGAAGGCAGATGTTTAAAAGGACTGAGCCACCCAGGAACTACTATAAATGTTCTTTTAAACATAATCTAAAATGATTAAATGAGTTATTCCACTGTATGGTGATACTAAAATTTGTTTAACTATTCCCCTAATTTAGATAGTTAGGTTGTTTTCAGTTTTTCACTAATGTGAACATAATTCTTCCTGTGGCATTTCTGATTTGAGTGTGATTACCGAAGGTTGGTGAAGTGTTTTAGGTTTTGTTGTGTGATGCCAAGTTGATATTTAGAAAAAAAATAACATGACATTTCACAAATTTTCACTCCCATGAGAAGTCCATAATTTTGTCTGTCTTGTGGAGCCCATGCCAACATTGTATCCTCTTATAGTTTCAAAACTTTACCATTTGTAAATAATGAGACACTAATGTTCCTTACATAAATTCTTCAGAGTATCTCAGACTTTTTTTCAAAGGTGAATTTGTAGACCCCTCCTTGCTTTTAGATGCCATTTCTTGCTACTCTTGGCATCTGTCTTAGGTAATATGACACCAGCTATGAGCATGGCTTACATTTGATAGAAGTTTCTTACATTAAATCTGAACTAGGTGTTCTTGACAGACAGGCAGCTCATCTTCACAGTGTGATCCAGGGACCTGGGCTCTGTCCATCTTGTGGCTCTGTATCTTCCAGCTTTGCTTGCCTTCATCAAGCAGGAAGAGGAAGATGTTTCTGTGCTCAAAGGCAGGAAAATTATATGGGCCAGACTTGAAATTGGTACCCGTTACTTCTGTTTACCTTCCTCTGGCTAGAACTCAGTCATGAGGTCGTTTTTAACCACAAATGAAGCAGAGAGGTTGTATGCTCAGGAAAAAGAAGAAACAGGATCTAGGAAAAGCAAGCCAGGCACTGTTACAGTGCATACGTTTGTGGCAGCACGTCTGCCTGCTTTGATTTTGCTTTAGGGAGGAAAACTGGACAGTTGTGAGTTGGAAGCATTAGTTTTGGTTGCTTAGAAGCAATTCTTATTCATCCCTGACTTTTGTATGTATAACAGTGTTATACGTACAAAGGAAGAGGAGGTTGTTTAGTAGATGAGGTTCTGATTATTGCAGGAATATTGGTTTATTTAATTTGTAGAATAGTATAGTGATAGAAGTAGTTGTCTTTGGCAAATGAAGAAATTAAATCATGTGGTTGTGTAGAAATGTCTCATCCAAATGGATTAATTCACATACCTTATTTGGATTGCTTATGGTCCTGCATATTTTATGGCACATTTTATGTATAGAAATAACTGCAGGATAAGAGTCTGTCAGTGAACAGGCTCTTTGGTGCTGTGCGGATATGCTAAATACAAAGAAACTAAAACAGCATCATAATATGCAAAACAGCCTTGTGGGAAAAGGGTTATTCATGCTGCAGATTTGATTTTACTTTTATTTGCGATAACCTTAATCCTGAAATCCATTAGATTGAACTAGCTAAGAAAGAAGAACATAGCAAAATTAGATGCCAGTTAACATATTTATGCTGTTTTCTTGAAGGTAGACCCGAAAAATCCCAAGGGTTTGGAATGTAAATGATTTTGGGTAGATGAGTATGTACCTGTATTTCCACAGAAGGACCAGAAGGGCCTCATGTCTTATTTTGGTCCTTAACCAAATCATATCAGGAGTACAAGATGTTTTTCTTTTTTGCACACTGTAGCGTACCTGACAGCTCTGTCAGGAGTTAAGGATTCCCTAGATGTCCACAGTGGTGAGGCCTCACTTTAAGGCATCCATCCAGCATGAATGGAACCTTTTAGTTGGCCACCTGGGGGACCCACCTCCTATTGGTTTCTCATAAAGTGCTTTGTTAGAGAAATTGCGATCAAGCATGATTCTTGATCACCTGCCTAGTAGAACTCCACTGGTTGCCATGTCCTCACATCTTGAAGAGAAGCCGTGCCTCATCTGTTATTCCTGGAGTTGGCCTGTCTTTGATTTCAAGGTACAATGCAAATGGGACCCATAGAAACTGCTCACTGACTGACCATGGCAGGGATCAGTTTTCCTATTTGGGCAAGGGATGTGTCAAAACAGATTCTTCTGGAGTTTTTTTCCCTCTTGATGAACATCTGTTGTTTTTGTCAGTCTAAAATAGTCAATTAATATTCATAATATGGCTCTTTTACTTAAGTAGGAGACCACCAAACAGTGGAAGAATCTACTCTTAGTGTTTACTATGCTGTTTTTAGTAATAGGGCCCAGGAAATTGGAACTTAATGTTTAAAGAGAGTGGAAATTATTTTAAATAATCCTGTAGCTGGTAAACCTTGTGTACCAGAAAGAAACAATTAAAAAAAAAAAGAGTAGCATAGAAGATAGAAAAACTTTCATAAACTTTTCAGTTAAGTATTGCTGGCATATAAAAGGAAAAATGAATATGTGTTATTTCCATATGGCAGAGCATAAACAGACAAATGTATTGAAATTACAGGTCTTGAGATTTTTGACCTTTAGTTTTCTTCGAATGTTTGGTTCTGTTTGTTTATAGCTAATATTTATCATTTTAGGTACCATTCTGTCTATGATCACTGTATTTTATAATCAAGACAGATTCCTTTTAATTACTGATTATTTTATGATCAAGACAGTCGAATTCCTTTGAATTTAGCATTTAAAATATTAACCTCTACTTTAATCAACCAGGCAACTTTATAATGTAGTAAATAGTCATTACAGTTCTATTGATTGCATATATATAGGGAACTCTGTACAGTCTTAGTAGTTATTAAACCCTTGTTTCTCCTTGCACTCCTTTCCTTTTGTTACTTGAATATAAATGCCACTTATATTGGCTTATCCAAGTAGAGAAGAATTGTCTGATGGTTCGAAAGTGGGGTGAGAAAATTCTAGTTCTCAGGTTTTCAGAATTAACAAGCTCAACCAATCAGTAAATATCTTCCACCAGAGAAATACTTGTTTTTGGTTAAACTCTTTTTCATAAAGAATAGCAAATGATGGATAGGAGGATATATGTGGCGGTGGGGTGTGTGTGTGTGTGTGTGTGTGTGTGTGTGTGTGTGTGTGTATGTCTGTGTCTGTGTCTGTCTGCATACACGTGTGTTTGTCCAGAGCAAGAAAAAGATACCACTTATTTTGTTTGGATTTTTGCAAAACATATGGTTTGGTTGATAGCAATTAAGTCTGTATTCTGCCAACCTGCTAGATAGAGGATGACCAGCTCATTCTGGTTTTCCCAGGACTTTTAGCACTGAAAATCCCATGTCCCAGCAAGCTTCTTAGGGGTAGGCATGCTGGTCTGGTTGGTCACCCTTGCTGACAATCCAGTCTTGTATATAAAACCTCTAGGATATGGAAACTTTAGCCTGGAAGATTTCAGATTGGGTCCTGATATTGGTGGGGTTTGTAAAGGTAGCGTTAAGACTTGTAGGATTAAGAATTTTTAAAATTTGGTATAATGAATTAAATTCCCACTGTACCAGACATGATGGTGAGTTGGCAAGGGAAACTCAGCTGAGTTAATACAGAAACAAATATTGTTCGTTGACATGCAGTTACTTTACACTTGGTTTGGTGACTGGAAATACTGTGGTAGTGTGTCAGTGAGAAAATAAAATTAGCTGCAAAGAAAATGGAAACACTGTATTTAGTAAGTTGCTGTGAAAGTCATTAGGACAATGAAGCTGTTTAATGGGTATTGGATCATAATGTGCAGGCTGCTGCTGGCCAGTAGGGATATTTATTTGAAGTAGAAAAAAACTGGGAGTGTGTGAAGTATCAAGTGCATGACATTTGAGTCAAGGGCGCTTTTTGCTCTTTTGGGAGAATTCAGAAAAGGCTGCCCTTCCTCAAGGTGGATGGAGCGGGCGCCAGGGCTCATGGGTTGTTGAAGGGACCGTGGGCTGGATTTCAGCCTTTCCAGGGCACCTCCTGTCTGCCTCCTCAGCCAGCCACTGTGGGCAAGCGCGACTTGCCTGACACATTGGAGTAGCTGGCTTCAGTATCCAAGTCGAATGAAAGGAAACCAGGGAATGAGAAGAATGTTGAAAGCTAAATTCTAGCTTCACCTTCAAGGAAAATATTTAGTTCTCTTCCGTTCTCTTTTCAGGAAGAAGGGAGCCGATGGAACTTGAGGGAGAAGAGTCTTCTTTCTATATTTAATCCTAGCTGAATTCACTGTTTGTTTTTTGTTTTGTTTTGTTTTGTTTTTGTTTTTGCATATGACCATGCAAGACAGGCCATAGGGTTTTAGAATTTTCATTTAAGTTGTGGTCGCTATTCCAATAATGGTTACTTTGGGTGCCTTTATGTTCTGGGCATTGCGTTGAGCCACTTACATAATTTGTCTCATTGAAATCCTTTCAGTGAGTGAGTGAGGTAGAAATTAGGATGACTGCTTTGTGGCTGAGGCACCTGAGACCCCAAGGCGGTTATGAGGGTTGGCTAGACTCTCAGTGGGTCATTGAATGAGCTGAGATTCTTTGTGGTTTCTGTGGTTGCTTTACCACACCTGGGCTGCCCCTATGTCACAGACACCATCTTTTGAGAGTTTAGTATGAGAGACCTTCAGAGGTCCCTCTGACAACCCACTTAACAAACTGATGTTTTAACATTATTTTCTGAATGGTTCCTTTGAAAAATATAAATAAATATAATTAGATATGAGTATATGTGAAAAAATAGGACTGGGGCTGGAATTTCTAGTTCCTTTGGCAACTTCCCTACTTTAATTTTTTACGTTATGTTTTAAAATGAGAGTCTGGTCTAGAAGTAAATTAGGAGACAGTTTTAAAAATGGTATAACCAAAAGAAGCCTGCATTTGAAAAAAAATAGAGACTTAATTATGTATTCTAACTTCCGCAGAACTAGTAGACATTTTACATAAACATTAAAAACCATGACAATTATCTGAATAATGATTGTTTCTATTGCTAAGAGCCACTGTGGTTCTTATTTCTACTCTGAAATCATAATTATGGCTTTCTCCTTAGGAGCTTTCAACATGTGTGAATACTGGAATTTAAAAATAAAACCAAATTGCCTAGAGTTGAACCTTGAAAAGTTCACCTTAAAAAAATATATATATATAGCGTATTTGTCCTGAGTGTAAAAAAGAGTTCCAAGTGAAATAAAATTTGAATCCCCCTAAAATTAGATTTTTGTAGGAAACGTGAACTTTAAAGGCGTTTGCCAGGATTGTGCTGGAAGGACCAGTCCCTCCTTTCCAGCCCTTGCAGCTCTGATGGTCAGCCATCTGACCTTCATTAGAAACGGGGTTAGGGGTTGGGGCCAGAGACATTGGGCTATTCTCTGGATGAGTTCATCTGGACCAAGGAAAGGTTTCTCTTCTCCCGCATCGGCATAACTCACCTCCCTGTGAGTGGTGCTGTGTTTTCTTAAGCCACCTATCTTGGCCACAGCGTGGCCTTGGCTGCAGGGAAGTGATCTATTTCAGGAGGAGCAGTGGTCTCCAGGAAGCCCAGGCAGCCAAATGTCCTCCTTGGCCTCTGCGTGAACTCTGTGTGCGAACCCGTGTGTATTGCAGAGCTTCTGGGCTTACTGTCCCTTCTTACAAGTTGCTTCCGGCCTCCGCATGAGGGGCCTCTATGGAAAGCTGGACTGGAGAAAGTGGCTTAAGCGAGGCTTCCTCCCTTGTGTGTCTCTAATGTAAGCTGTTTGCAGCTGTAGCACATCTCCTAAGTTTCTCACCCTGTGATGAGCATGAAAGTGGGATAGAGCCCCAGCTGGACTAGCCTGGCCTGCATTTTGCGTGGATGCCACGAGTGGAGGAGAGACCAAAGAAGGTGTAGAGCTGCAGCACACGATGCCCCCCCTCCAATGGCATGGGGGCCCAGTCTCTGTCCTGGGTGCTGGCTGTAAGGTTTGAAACACCTAGGGAGTAAGTCAGAGATGGGACCCTGGAGAGATACAGTCCTGCTCCAGGTCCCCCAAAGAACCCTAGTGACAGGGATGATACCAGGTGAGGCCTGGGGAAGGCTGAGAGGAGAGGGAGCTGGCTGCCTGGGTGAGACCCCTTGCCTGTGTGTGGCTGAGCAAAAGGAAGACAGAAACAATATCCATTATATTTAGGAATATTCTCCTGCTGTTCAGGCTGACATGGTTTCAGAGTTCCAGTTTCACACTTCCTTATTCAGATTTCACACTCTTGACTCCGCCATGCTGAGGAGGGGCTACCGGCACTGTGTTTGCCAGGAGCCCTCACCGTCCTGGGCAGCCACGCTCCCTCCAGTCCCTCCGCTGCCACCTGGGCACCTCTCCCCCAGCCCCTCTTGCCCCTCTCCTCCATTTTCTCTGAACCCCCACCCCCCACCCCCTCGGCGGGCCCAGGTCAGGTCTCCCGTGTTTCCCGTAGCTTCTTCTTTTCCAGCTCATGCTGACTTCTACCTTCCCTGAAGTCTTTTCGTCCTTCCTCCTGTGCACAGCTCCTTGGGGCAGTGCAGCAAGCACAGAAGGGCCGTGTGGGGCGGCTCTGGGAAGCAGGCTCCAGCACCCGAACACATAGGCACAGTTCCCAGCTCTGTTCACTACCTGCTTCGTGGTCCCAGGCAAGTTCAAGTCACTCCATTAGGCTTCTAGTCTTCTGTTTCCCCTTCTATAAAATGAAGATAGAAATAATACCTGCTTCATACTTCTGTTGTTGGTGTGTGTGTTTAAAGAGCTGATATATGTGCTTAGGAGAGGTTCTGGCCCGTGGCAAACACTCAGTAAATGTTAGCTGTTATTTAAGTGTTAAATGTATGCTTTTATTTCTTTCATATATTGTTTATAGGACCTAACTCCGTGCCCAGTATTTTGTCAATTGAATATTGCTGTTGGAACAGCTTGTGATATTTCATAGCAATGAAGTTGGAGCAGCCTTTCTGTTAATTTCCTTAATTGATCAGGTATATATGGTATCCTGAATCATCATCCTTTTATTTATTTTTAATTTTTTTATAGTTTGATTTTTAAAATATAAATTCAATTAATTAACATATAATATTGTTAGTTTTAGAGGTAGAATTCAGTGATTTCATCAGTTGTGTATAACACCCAGTGCTCATTACATCATGTGCCCTTCTTCTTCTTCTTTTTTTTTTTTTTTTTTTTTACAGATTTTATTTATTTATTTGAGACATAGAGAGAGCATGAGCAATGGGGAGAGGGAGAAGCAGGCTCCCTGCTCAGCAGGGAGCCCAACTTGGGGCTCAATCCCAGGACCCTGGGATCATGACCTGAGCCCAAGGCAGACACTAACCACTGAACCACCCAGGTGTCACACATCACATGTCTTTCTTAATGCCCATCACCCAGTTACCCTATCACTCCATCCCCCTCCCCTCCAGTCACCCTCTGTTTCTTGTGGTTAAGATTCTTTATGGTTTATCACCCTCTCTGATTTCATCTTGTTTTATTTTTTCCTCACTTCCCCTATGATCCTCTGTTTTGTTTCTTAAATTCCACATATCAGTGAGGTCATATGATAATTGTATTTCTCTGATGGACTTATTTTGCTTAGTATAATTTCTCTAGTTTTATCCATGTCATTGCAAATGGCAGGATTTCATTTTTAATGGCTGAGTAGTATTCCATTTTGTGTGTGTGTGTGTGTGTGTGTGTGTGTATCTCATATCTTCTTTATCCGTTTATCTGTTGATGGACATCTGGGCTCTTTCCATAGTTTGGGTATTGTGGACAAACATTGGGGTGCATGTGCCCCTTCTTTTCACTACATCTGTATCTTTGGGATAAATACTTAGTAGTGCAATTGCTGGGTGGTAGGGTGGCTCTATTTTCAACTTTTTGAGGAACCTCCATACTATTTTCCAGAGTGCCCGTACCAGCTTGCATTCCCACCAACAGTGTAGGAGGGTTTCCTTTTCTCGGCATCCTCGCCAACATCTGTCATTTCCTGACTTGTTAATTTTAGTCATTCCTTGACTGGTGTGAGGTGGTATCTCATTATGGTTTTGATTTATATTTCCCTGATGCTGAGTGATGTTGAGCATTTTTTTTCATGGAATCATCATTCTTTTAAATACATGTTAATGCCATGTTTGTACTTGAGGGTAGTGTTTGAAATTCAGGCAAAGGGTAAGTTGAAGACAGATTTAGTTGGCAGTGTCAGAGAAACAGAAGAGCATTGGTGATTAAAGGTACAAGCTAGATTGACCTTCTGACTCCTGTTGGTCCTCGGTGCAAGTTTCTTGACTTAATATTTTGGTTTCCCCATTTGTAAAATGAAGATTTTATTAGTGCACATACTGTAGGAAGATGCTAAGTACTTATACATAGGAACTGCCTGGGGCACTGTAGGCATTTACTCCATGTCAGCTGTTATTTTACTGTTGTCATTGTTAACAGAACATGTGTTTCCCCAGTTTACCTGGACAGTTTCAATACCAAATACTCCCTTTCACTAGCTGAATTATATTTGGATTTATCAGTCTGTATATTCCAATAAGAGGTTCAGAAAATATGATTATGGTATCATTGGCTGTTTTTAATCTTCTGAGTGCAAAGTTTATTTGGGTACTCACGCAGATGTGTCCTGCAAGTAGTAGTGATTTCATTTGCATGGGTTCTTAAGAGTCTGTGGTGTGCAAGAAGTTTGGACTGATAGAAGTAAGAGGAAACCTGCAGCGAATGTGTTTGACAGTGTGGATGGAGAGGAGATCATGTGATGCAGCTAAAAGGCATGGAATCAGCCATAAAATGTCTGAATTCTGGTTCAGGAGGTCTAGGTCTAGGTCAATAATGTGGGGATGGTGCTTTCTCTTCTGCCAAGGGCATATGGATCTTTCAAGGATTAAATATTAGACTGGACTGAAAAGCCCTTTGACATAGAAAAGGCCACACAAGTGCATAATATGTATATTCTTTTTTTTTTTTTTTTAAAGATTTTATTTATTTATTTGAGAGAGAGACAGTGAGAAAGAGCATGAGCGAGAAGGTCAGAGGGAGAAGCAGACTCCCCATGGAGCTGGGAGCCCGATGCGGAACTCGATCCCAGGACTCCGGGATCATGACCTGAGCCAAAGGCAGTCGTCCAACCAACTCAGCCACCCAGGCGTCCCCATAATATGTATATTCTTATAATGGGTTTCTAATTTGGCAATTTAATATTCTGGTTAGTAGAAAGTTTTGAATGACATCAAATTAATGACCTATTCACACAAAATTGAAATGCATTAAGAAAAGACTTAATACTAAATAAGATTGGTAAATAAATGTAACAACACATGCCTTTCTCACTTTTCCCTGCCATCAGGTCTCTTTACCTATTTGGGCTAGAACCTCTTCTATTTCTGAATCTGACATCTCAGAAACTTCCAGAATCACTGCTGCCTACCATTTCCCCATTGGGACTGCTGGGCCCTTTGCTCTGTTATAGACCTCACACTAGTCACATTAGCAACATCACAGAGGGCCACTTTGTGCTGGAAATCGCATTGGGTCCTCACTGCCTGAAGCTCTTCACCAACTATTAATTGCTGTCCAAATAAAGTCCAAACTCCACACACAGTGGGATAGGAGGGTCACTGAGACCCCTGCCTGCCTCTCAAGCCTCCCTGTCACCACTCTGCCAGTATTAGATCCTGCAGCTAGAATGAACTTTTATGTTCTTCACGTTGCTTGCCCTATCTCAATCCTAGGCCTCTGAATATGTGTCTTATTCCTTCTCCCCTCACCTAATTCACTTCTCTTCCTCAGGTGTCAGCTTCATTGTCACTCTCAGGACATGCTTATCTGTCTCACTCTGTGTTCCTGCTTTCCACTTTTTTCTGTGGGGCTGGCCAGCTGATGGGGATGGGTTCACAGTACAGTGACACCCTCTCAGCCATGCACACACACTCTCCTTTTGGCCATCTGTTCTCACTTAGGACTTCTGAATCAGCCCACAGTACATGGAACTTGCATTTCAACCTTCAGCAACCACTACACACCTTAACCTTTAAAAGGATACGTCATAAAAGACCCTTTCAAGAATCGTGCACCGCCTCAGTTCATTCATTTGTAGGAAAAACCTATACTAAGGGTTTTATTGAAGACCCATGCAAATGGAGGAAGTTACTGAAGATGAACTTTATCATTTAATTAGTAGAAATCCCTGTGTTTCTACACATGCAGAAATGCATACAAAAATAATCTATGTTGAAAGTGTGCTAAATAAACCAGCTCTGGTTTATTTGTATGCTACATAGAGTAGTGAATGTTTTGGATTTGGATTCGTATCTCACCTGTGCCACTTGCCAGCTGCAAGATCCTGAGTAAATTCTTCCTTTAGCCTCATTCACAAGATGGGGACAAGCATGGCTCACAATATGGAATTGAATGACATAAAAAAAGTAAAGTGCAGGGGCGCCTGGGTGGCTCAGTGGGCTAAAGCCTCTGCCTTCGGCTCAGGTCATGATCTCAGGGTCCTGTGTGCCTGCCTCTCTGCCTACTTGTGATCTCTGTCTGTCAAATAAATAAATAATCATTAAAAAAAAAAAAAAAAAAGTAAAGTGCATAGCACAGAGAATGATGCCCATAGAGTACATTAAGTACCCCCTATTATGAATGAATTGAAACTTTTCTGGGATTGTTAATGACAGAAAAGGATATCACTAGAATTGGATTTTTGCTGTTACATGTAGGAGGAATTGGGGTCTCTGACTAAATTCATTTAGGAATATAAATTAGGCCGCAGACTTAATGAATAATAAAGCCTGAACTCATTGACCTTTGATATCAAAGGACCCTGATCTACAAATTGGTTAACACTTCTGGACTTTCATTTTTTTTTTCCTCACCTGTAAAACTGCCTGAGCTATTCTGACCTCTTCCAGTTCTAACTTTGATTTACAAAATGGTTAGAGAACTGAAATTATATTTCTCTTTGCCTTCTTTGTCTTTATTTCCACATATTTCTTTGTAAATAACATACTGAGCTAAGTTTGAAATTTCTGAAAGAAAAATTTACCATAGCCACAGAATGGGGTATTGAAGGTGATTTGGGGTTTTTGAATAGATAAAAGTGAGAAATGCATTATTGTCTTAGAATTGGCTCCTTTGCTTCAGACTCTGCATTTGAATATCAAAGGAGACATCAAAGGTTGTCTCACTCCTCTTCATAATGCCTTTGGTTATTAAGATTTAGATGAGGCACTTCATGAGTTCAAGGAGAAAGTGCATTAAAGAAGAACCCAAAGACACTTACATTTCTTTTTGTTGTTTTTGTTAAGCTTATAATCTTTTCTAATGTGAGCTGTGTCTTTGTTACTTTGGTCAACTGGGTGGGGGGGGAAGCACAAAAAACCTACCTTTTTTCTTGTGTTCCAAAGAGAAGCAGATTCCTAAATTCCTATCCTAAAAAGCTCTGAATTTAATCTTTTAAAAAAATTTTGGTCATGGTATATGACTCTTTATTAATCTCCGTTATTACTTTGAAAGAACAGGAGAAATTAAATTAGTATGACTGGTGTTCTAGAAGGAATTTTGTATATAGCTAAAAGAAGAGGTAAATTTTTCCTTCTACCCTTTTAGCTTCTTTGGCTAGTCTAATAAATAAATTGACATAGGATAGATTAACAGGAGGAAAACAAATTTAATTTCATACATACAGGAGTCCCATAAAAATATGAGACCCAAAGGCAAGTCAGACTGATGAAGTTCTAGAATAAAAGTTAGGTTCGGTGGGGTGAGGTCCGGAGCTGATTCTTGAGACATCTTTGGTGCAAAATGGTGGTTTATTAAAGCACGGGGACAGAACCCGTGGGCAGAAAGAGCTGCTATCTGGGGGTTGTGAGGGGTGGCAGGTTATGTATGATGGGGTTGGGGGCGGTCAGGAAAAGGGAGGTTTCAATAAAACTTTCATAAACTAAAGAGGACTTACAAGAAACCAGATACCAGAGGCCTTGCCATTTTCAAGGTTTTTTTCCTCTAGCAAGGTATTAACATTAAGATAGTTGGGAGATTCCTAAAGAATGTCACACATGTCCCACCCAGGAGTCGGGGTGGGGGAAGATTGCAGGGTGTAAGCTTTTGCTTTGTCCTCAGCCAGCCTTTTGTTCCTCATCAAGACTTCTGTGCCTTCCTGAGCTAAGGGCTTCCAAACAGGGGAGCGTAATTCTCAGGACAGTAGGAAGAGCAGATGTTTGGTAATTACAGATTTGCTCTGTCCTACAGATTAAGTCAGTCATTCAGGTAAAAGTCAACCTCTGGTACAGCTTCCTCTCTGAGGCAGGCCCCCTCTCTAAATTCTTTTAGGTAGTGAAGGGAGAGATCAAAATTTTTCTTGACTCTACTGTGTCTTGTGCCTTCAGCTTAAAATAATCCACATGCCAAAGTGGTAGATTTTATGGTCATATATTCTGTGCCCCTTCAAGCTTTTTATAATTTATTGGTATAATGTTAAAGAGTAACAACTCTTTTTATCTGAGATATGTGCCACAGGAGCTGGTGTTAAGGCAAAAATTAACAGGTGTTTATAGATCCTGAGAAGGGCTGGAAGGTAATAATATAACATCTTCATTTAAACCAGCAGGATTTAAGGTTAAGATAGTATCATCTTGTAGTTTCCCCTCTTCCAACTTGCTGTCTACCTCCCAAACCCAGCATTCTTCTTTCGTACCCTGGTCTAGCACTGGAGAATAAGGAACACACAGAAAAAAAAAGGGGCGGGGTGTTGAGTGGAGGCAGAAAAATATTTTTAAAACTCTGTTTGGGTCTATAAGGATTTATTGATATATATCAGTTATCCATTGACATAATAATTCTGTGTCGACAAAGCCAGTGGCTTAAAATAATGAGCATTTACTTAACACTCAGGATTTTGGTGGGCAATTCATTGTGGCTGGTTGTCCTCATCTCAGCCGGGACCTTATGTGGGATTTCATGACTGAGAAGCCATGGAGGTGAACTTGAGGGAGGAAGTCACGATTAGCTCTGAATATTTGAACACAATCAACTGAGAAGGTGAACATTAATAGAAGATTTGGTGTTAGAAAAAGTAGTATTGGGTGTGAGGGAGCACAGGTTAGGGAATCTACTCTGGATAATCTTGATCTGTTGTTTGCCTAAAATCAGAAATTGTTAAAAGTGCAGAGTTCGATAATGCAACACCCCAAACTAATGTTAAAATATTATTTTCCTGTGCAACTGCAAATTATGAAGGGTCTACTCAAGTTGGGGGTGGGGATTGATCAACTAACATTTGCTTCCTCTTAATCCCTAGCATTTCTTTTTAAAATTTTCAGGTTTCTCTGTTTTTCTTCATTTTTCATTTGTGATACCATCTGTTGGTGAGAACATCCAAGGATCACAGTATTTTAGACCTGAAACCACTGAATTTAATTCTTATCGATAAAATAAGAAAACAAAGCTCCTTATAGACTGGTTACAAGCCATAAAACCAATGACTTGGAAGCCTGGGAATTGAACCCTTGGTTCCTATTCTAGTGCGTTCCTCAGTGCTTTGGTTTGGTTGTTGAAATGTTCTCTGGCTTCACAAGGAAAACAGTGGAGACTTTGCCTGAAATTGAAAATTATCAGTGATGGCATTTACATAGTGCCTTCTTAAAAGGCACTTACAGATTCTTTAGCTTGTGATTGAAATGAATAGCTGAGAGAATCTGATAGAATAGCTGAATATTCTAGTTTTTTGGTCTCTTCCTCCATAAAAAAGGGAATTCTATTTTTCCTCATAGAATTGTTAAAATTGGTAAATAACTACAATTTGATGACTTAAATTTATATCTGGCACATATCAATTTTTTGGTATTTTTATTCTGTTAATGTTTTTGTTGTTCAGTTACAGACCATGCATATATCATGGACTAAAGGGGAAAATTCCACTGTCTTAATTTTATTGTGAGTTGGGGAGGAGGAAGGAATACAGAGAATTCAGCTCTTGGAGTTCTTCCTGTATGAGCTTAAGACTCAGCCTCTGACCTAGTGTTTACCAAGAAAGGAGCTGTATCCTTTTGGCTTATTTTCTCTTTTAATATTGGTCAGCAACTAGAAGTAGAAATTTTGAAAGAGGTCATTTTTCAACCACTCCTCTCTGTATCATCTTGGACTTTCATGGCTTTGGGATGATACCTTTTAAGAGCAAATTATTTGGTGTTTGAAGGAGCTTAACTTCTTGAGGAAATGGAATTTGTTGTGGGGGAAGAATTTCTAAGCAAAGGGACACTTTATAAATATCACTCCCTGAAATAAACATCATTGTAAGCTTTCAGTGAAACAAAATGTGGACTTTCGGAATTTATCGAAGTTTAACATTGAACAAAATCCTAAACCCTGTGGTTTGTTGTTCTATAGAGAGGAGACCATTTCTAATATTTTCCACGTTAAAATAAACCAGCAACGAGGGAACCTGAGAAATGGAGCTTCCAAAAGCAGACTAACCCAAGAAGCGCTTTTTCATTCCGAGTATTACAATTTCAGGCCTCTCCAACACTTTCTCGTTCCCACACTGCTGTTCCCTTCCTGCTGCCACTCACTTACCTTGCATCCTGGAAAGGAATAGCAGAAATATCCAGGGTTGATCTTTGTTGAGTCATCCTGAAAATGATAGAAATAGTGGAGGCAGAGCAGAGAGAAGCCACTTGGCAGGGCTGTAACCTTTTGGGAATCATATAGATCTAGTTCACATTGAAGATCAGAGCCAAGGATTTCGCTTCAGAGATATACACCACCACAAACATACACAAAATCTTGTGTATTGATTCAGGAAGTGGTGGACTCCCGGAAGCCTCTTTTGGTACTTAGTCATGTATCTGTGTTGTGAGAGCTGACAGCATCTCTGGCCTTCCTCCTTGACAAGCTTGAGAGCTAAGGAAAGGTTTAAGTGCAGTGCTTGGGGTTGGATCCAGTCCAGATTTTGCTAAAAGCGGACTTGTGGTTTTTTGAGCTCACCTCATTTTCTCCACTCATTAAGAACTCTGAAAGGTCTGATCCACAGCTTCCTCTTTATGAACCAGGAAGAGGAAACGGGAAGCAAGAAGAGAGACCTGCTTCTGAGTGACATTGTTGCCTCCTTACAGTACCATCTGGACACATTTAACTGTTGCAAAGTGGAGCAACCATATATATTTTATAAGCAGTCATGAAGATGGACACTTCTTTGTGATTTGAACCCACTGAAGCCTTACAAAGGGATATCTTGCCAGTAAAATATTCCCATTGTGTAAAGAGACCTCATTCAAGTGCAGCTTTTAAGAGATTTGAGAAGACATTCTTCCAGGAGAAATTAAATAGAGTAAAAGAAAAAAAATGGAAAAGAGTAGGAAAAAATAAGGATGAGGTGGGAAATGCCTGCTGGGTTACATGATTTGATTTGTTCCTTCACTTTGTAGTTTAAAATATAGAAGTTTGCATGTAGGTGAAATGACGCTTTAGGTTTTTGCTTGGGAGTTGTTAATAGCTTTCTCTTGCTTTTCTTTCATTGTCTTTGTTTTTCTATTTAAGATTATTTGTTTGAGAGTCAGAGAGAGTGAGAGAGAGAGCATGAGTGGGGTGAAGGGCAGTGGAAGAAGCAGACTTCCTGCTGAGCCGGTAGCCAGAGGATCCTGGACTCCAGGATCGTGACCTGAGCCAAAAGGAGACACTTAACCAACTAAGCCACCCAGGCACCCCTATTGTCTTTATCAAAGCCATGTGCCTCTTATGCAGAAATACGCGGTTCCCATTTTATACAAATCAGTGAGTTATGGCAGATACAGCATCCACATAAGTTCCTGCCCCTCTAGAAGTTGACATTCTTGTAACCTAGTTTGGTTCCAGAGGCCATAGGCTGATGAGACAATTGCCCATTACATATTGGTGAGCTCTGATCGCACCAGTGAGGTTTACTAACTTTGTTAGCTTGGGTAAGTTTCTTAACCTTGGGTGACTTGGATACTTTATTTTTTCAGGGCTAAGATACTTGCGAGATAGGGCACCTGGGTGGCCTGACTCTTGATTTCAGCTCAGGTCATGATCTCAGGGTCATGGGATCAAGCCCCATTTTGAGCTCTGTGCTCAACAGGGAGTCTGTTTGGGATTTTCTTCCTCTGCCCCCATCCTCTCTAAAATAAATCTTTTTTAAAAAGGTATTTGTGTATTTTGTAGATTGAAGACATAGTATCTCAAATTAAATGCAGTAGGTAAACTCTTGTTTCTGATGATCCCTTGGACCACCAGTGTAACCACACAGTTACCAGAATTGCTGGGTTATTTGGCATAGATGGGGTAGTAATATTCACAGCTAACAGTGCTAGATCCTACTCCAAATATTATTTCATTTTACCCCACAATGTTTCTGTGGAGTAGGTACTACTATTATCCCCCCCCCCCAACACCTTTTTTTTTGTAAGTGAGAAACATAGACGGGCAAAGAAGTTAAGAAACTTACCCCAGGTCTTTCAGACAGTAAGCCGCTGGGAGACTGAAACCCAAGTGGTCTGGATCCAGGAGCCATGCTCTTAGCTCTGATCCTTTTTGACCTTTTTTTGAGCTACAGCTTATTCACAGTGAATGGAGAACATTATGTGTAGTGGACTCTAACACTTATTTAAGATTTTTTTTTCTCTCCTGTTCCAGGTATCTGACAGCAAGGAGCAATAGGCATTTCCTGCTTACCATGAGGCCATTCTTAAAAAGGGCCACTTTGGTCATAAGTTACGTAAGTATATGTATGCTTCTGAAATATCTGATAAGGAATATTTTACTTTCACTTGGCTCAGAGACATGATCCAGATTATTTCATAGAATCAGCAATAGATGCTAACAGCACGATCTTAGGATCAAAGAGTTTACATGCTGTGAATGTTACAAAGCTTTGGAAGGTATGCATTAAAACCTTCTCAGAGTACGTGAACTCAGTGACACGGACAGTGTCAACTGTACTATTTTATGAGTCCCTTTCAAGATGCTGATTCTGAGTTGTCTCAGTGGCACAAACCGAGCTGTATCAGTTACGTATTGCTGCACAACAAATCACCCCCAAATGTAGTGGCTTAAAACAACCACCACATGTATTTGCCCTGAATGCGTTAGTTGGGCAGCATCAAGCTAGGTGGTTCTAATGCTCCTTGTGATTTTTGACTGGGATTACACAAGCAGCTTCCTGTAGCTGTCCTCTGGGCTCGACTGTCTGTGTGTGCTTTCTCATTCCCTAGGGTCTCTCCCTGTGGCCTCACTCTAGCAGGGTAGCCAGGACTTCCTTACAACATGGCAGCTGGTTCTAAAAGCATGAACCCAAAGTTGCAGGACCTCTCAGGGTAGGCCCAGAACTGACCACATTCTGTTGGTCAGTGCAAGTCACAAGACTAGCTCAGACTCAAGAGGAGGGGCAGTTGGCTTCCTTCTTGATGTGAAGAGCAGAAAGCACATGCAAAGGGGGGCAGGAATTCTTGGTTGCCATCTTTGGTGACTGTCACATTAATCACTTTCTTACAGTGCTGGATTCAGGAGACCATTCTCTTATGCTGTTGCCGTTCCCCATAAACTTGAATGGGGAACTTATGAAAAGTCTTTGAATTGTAATGTTACCAATTAACATGATTTTTTTTTTCTTGACACTAAAACATGTTTATGGAAGAAGAGTATGCAGATCCGAATGACAGCAGAGAGTCTTGACTGGACAGTCTCAACACAAGGGACAAAATATTTCTCTAAAGTATTCCCCATTATCTTTGCATGGAATTAGGATGATTCATCACTGATTTCAGAAGTGACTTATTTTCTTAGAGCTGTATGGGAATGCAAGTAATTTGACATCATTGCTATGGGGAAAGTTGTCAGTTAATAATCATTTTGTTTTTCTAAAAATTTATTCTTAAAACCCTATCTTCTATTTATCTTCCTATTCCTTTTGTTTAATTATCACAGTTTTTTCCCTCTATACAAATACATGGTATTTTAGGGAACTTATGTGCTTTAGGGATACTTTTCCTATTACTTTCATCATTGATATTTTCCATTATAATGTCTTTAAGAATTTAATTCAGTTTGAGCAGGACATTGTGTGAACATTAAGATGATTTTCAGTTGCTGCCTAGGCATTGTTTACTATTGATATGCTTTTGGCTGACACCATACATTTATTTTAGGTTTTTGGATTTGAGGTTATTTATATTAAGGTATTTATAAAGGAAGTCAGTGATATTCATGGAAAAGACAATCCAGCTTTAACTGCCTCCAAAATTAATCCTTTGGCTTTTTATTCAAGCAAATGTTTCCCTCTAACTTTAATAAAAACAATGTAATTTTGTCCTATTGAAGTAAGAATCATCTGGAAGGCCTATGTGGGTAAACACCCTTATAAGCAAAACTCATCCCCAAGGAAATGTCTCTGCTTTTGGTTTTCTTATTCACCTTAGCAACAGGATAGCACCATTTAGTCATAGAATTCTAGTGGGTGACACAAAAGATGTTCCTGGGATTTGTTGAAATAACCCTTCATGAATGTTCTGCTTCAGGGCATTCAAGGGTTGGAACACTTCAAATGTGTTTATTCAGAACACGGCAGTATTATTTATTATACTCTAAATTAACTTTCACAGGGCTGTGTAAATGGAATGGTTAAGAACATGGTTGGATAGTGACATGGATTCACCTTCTGGATCTTGCAGTTTATTAGCTATGGGATTCTGGATAAATTACTTCTAAACCTCAGCTTTCTCATCTACCTCTGGGGTTGCTGTGAGGCCGCAGGTGAGATGGAAAGTCTTTAGCACAGTGGATAACAGCTGGTAAATGCTTGCTACTGACAGCTGTAATTAAGAATTTGCTTGCCTCTCCCTCAACACCTTCATTGTTTATACTCCTCTCCCTTCCCAGCTGTTTCCATCTTGCCTCCTCATCTTGAATCTTAGGACTTTATAGAAATGTTCATAGTGAAACAAAATAAAACATTTATAAAGCATCACAAGTGTCCTCCAGAAAGGTGGGGCTTGACACCCAATAAGCAATGATTTTCTTACCAAATCTTCTTTTCTTTGAAGGTGATTGTCATTTTGTACTTCCGTCTGTGGATTATGGGAGGATCTATGCCCCTCTTTTCAGAGCAGGATAATCCAGCTTCATTTTCGCCTTACATACTTACGAGGTCAGTAAACATAATTTTTCCTTTTTTTAGCTTAACATGGTGTTTATTAAATCGTTTTAAATGATCTTAAATGACAGTTTGCCTTCACATTTTAAGGAAAGAAGGGTTGTATTCTGTCTAGGGCATGGGGAGAAAAGAAACTGCTATTCATACATTTGGAATTCTTTTCAACTGGTGGTGCTGTTTTGCCAGGGTTATTGCTGTTGTTCTCCTATTGGTATTATTAGCTTATCCAACAAGTACTTTATTGAGCACTTATTATCAATAATAAGTATCTCCTGAATGACAAGTGTTACAGAATGATGCACAGAGAAGCATTTAGAGGTTGATTGAGCATTAAAACTATTTGTAAAATAAGAGTAAATGAAACAAGATGGGATTGGGAGGGAGACAAACCATAAGTGACTCTTAATCTCACAAAACAAACTGAGGGTTGATGGGGGGAGGGGGGTTGGGAGAAAGGGGGTGGGGTTATGGACATTGTGGAGGGTATGTGCTATGGTGAGTGTTGTGAAGTGTGTAAACCTGGAGATTCACAGACCTGTACCCCTGGGGATAAAAATATATGTTTATAAAAAATTAAAAAAAAACTATTTGTAAAATATGTGGAGAGATTCAAAGTGGAAAACAGAAATGAATAGTAGTTTTTGCTAAGGTATAGCTATTACTATTAGAGATACATACTGTTTGTCCTTAGGAGATTTAGAGATACTGGGTCTGGTTCATTGAGAGATTTTTAATTCCTTATCTGTTCAGTCTGCTGTGGGGTCCTGCTAAGGCTTTTAGATATAATTATATTTTATAATTTTTATAACTTTTCTTCAGGATATATTGTTGTGGGCCATCTGGGTGGCTCAGTCAGTTGAGTGTCTGCCTTCGGCTGTGGTCGTGATCCCGGGGTCCCAGGATCAAGCCCCGCATTGGGTGTCCTGCTCAGTGGGCTATCTGCTTCTCCATCTCCCTCTGTCCCTTTCCCCCTGCTCATGCTCTGTCTCTGTCTCTCTCTCTCTCAAATAAATAAAATCTTTTTTTTTAAAAAAGGATATATGTTGCTATTATGTTTACATATTAAGATGCACTGTATTAAGTTTTTATATTTTTATATATACTTTTTCACACTTAAGATCATTTTTATAATAGTAACCTTCACTTTTTTGATTTTGCAAAGATACAGTAAATCTTAAACCTTGACCTACTGCCCATTTTTATTTGGGCTTACTTATATCTCTTAGGGACAACACATTGTTGGATTTTGTTTCTATGCCAGGCAGTGATCTTTGCTTTATTTGACTCATGTATTTTATATGTTTTAACTGCTACATTTCTGTTTTCTTTGCCCTGTATGTTTTTCTTTATTGTTCCTAGTCTTTTCTCCCTTTTTTTTTTTTAAAGGCAATTTCCCTTTCAAAAAAGATAACTTCTAATTTGGTTAACCCATTTTTACAGAAATATCATGGCACAATTGTTTCCATTACTGCTGATGTATATTTCTGTTAATGAATCTTGGGGAACCTGGGTGGCTCAGTGTGTTAAGCCTCTGTCTTTGGCCCATGTCATGATCTCAGGGTCCTGGGATCGAGCCCCGAATTGGGCTCTCTGCTCGGCAGGGAGCCTGCTTCCCCCCCTCTCTCTGCTTGCCTCTCTGCTTACTTGTGATCTCTCTCTCAAAAAAAAAAAAAAAAAAAAAAAAATCTTAGCTATGCCTTCAGAAATCATATGATATCCAGCCTTTTCAAGGTAGTCTAGACACTTATAAATTGTTTATACCTTATATTTTTCAAAATGTTGTTGTTTGATTAATCTTGACATCTCTAACCCAGCTTTTTGTTGATGATGCAATCTACTTGTCCTTTTTGGGTAACTCTCACTAGATCCTTGTCTGGATATTTTTAGCTCATTGATAAATTGTTTCAGGTTCTGTAGCTCCTTAAATAGCTACATTCACCTCCAGAACAGACTGTTCTGAACTCACCAACCAGTGATTTAATTAGTGTCTTTGTCATCAGTAAACAAGTGCCTTCCTGGTGGTGGTCCTTAGCATCTGGACAAGGTGCCTTTGGTCTCTAACTCACTGCCCTCTTATCTGCTAGGGGTTTCAGTTGCATTTTTATCTCTGCTGGTGGCAGAAAAAATTCTTTCGTGAAACCTCTGGCAAAATTAGTACCTTAGACCAGTCATTTGCCAGGTTCTGCCTTTTACTTCCAAGGAGAGGGGTCTGAAACACATTTCATGTAGGACTTTCTGTCTGTGAATCCACCTATGTAACTATTCTCAGGTAATTTAATTAGTATAAAGTGATAGAATACAATATCCTAGCATGTTTATATTCCCCACCCTACCCCACCCCCTTTTTTTAAAGCATAGCTTTCTGGGGCATCTGGGTAGCTCAGTTGGTTAGGTGTCTGCCTTTGGCTCAGGTCATCATCCCAGAGTCCTGGGATCAAGCCCTGCATCTGTCTCCTTGCTCAGCAAGGAGCCTTCTTCTCCCTCTCCCTCTGCCTGCTGCTCCCCCTGCTTGTGTTCTCTCCCTCTTTCTCTGTCAAATAAATAAATTATTTTATTTTATTTTATTTTTAAGATTTTATTTATTCATGGGGTGGTAGGGGAAGAGAGAAAGAGCAGGAGGAGGAGCAGAGGGAGAGAGACAAGCAGACTCCAGGCTGAGCGCCGAGCGCAATGTGGGGCTTGATCTCAGGACCCCGAGATCATGACCTGAGTGGAAAGCAAGAGTGAACGCTTAATGACTGAGCCACTCAGGGGCCCCAATTAATTAATTTTAAAAAACATAGCTTTTTTCCTGGGGTGCCTGGGTGATGCAGTCCGTTAACTGTCCGGCTCTTGTTTCTGGCCCAGGTCATGATCTCATGGTCATGAGATCAAGGCCCACATTGGGCTTCTACTCATCCCCACATCCCCCAAAACCCATATCTTTCTGTTTCTGTGTTTCATGCTTAAAATACGAGGATACCCAGGGACATTTCAATGACAGTTGCTATAAATGGCTTTTCATATACCTCTAAGATAGCTGCATTATAATTGACTCTATTGAGCATCCAGAAACTTGTCTTTAATTTCTTTCTGAAGTCAGATTTCTACTCTGCTTGCATAATTATTTGACCTCCAGTAGGCTGATGATTCTTAAATTGGATTACTTTGGTCTGTTTCCTAGTTTTATTGGTTTTTCTTTCCTTCTCATCAGCAATGCAATTTAGCTATGATTTGGCTGCCTCCATGAGCCTGTCATTACTAGTCACAGGTTTGTCTTTCAGCTTATGTCAGTCTGCCTCATTGATGCTCCACCTCTTTTATTGGGTTTATAAATTCCCATCTTTGCTTCTGTCTTGCAAGTATTTAAAGTTGATGTAATAACTTCCTCTGTTATCAGGTGAGAATTTTCAAACTAGCTCTCTCTTTCTTTAATAATTGCTATAGTTATTACTATATTGTAATAGTTATTATAGTTGTTAATATAAAATATTGCTATAGTTAGTACAGTTATTAATATGTAGTTTAAAAAAAACCTGGGGTGCCTGAGTGGCTCAGTGGGTTAAAGACTCTGCCTTTGGCTCAGGTCATGGTCCCAGGGTCCTGGGATCGAGCCCCTCATCGGGCTCCCTGCTCAGCAGGGAGCCTGCTTCCCCCTCTCTCTCTGCCTGCCTCTCTGCCTGCTTATGATCTCTGTCTGTCAAATAAATAAATAAAATCTTTAAAAAATAAAAAATAAAAAAATCCCAACAGTTTTAAGAGTTACCTGGGCATGTTTTCCTTTGTTTCATTCAGGGGATTTCTTGGGGCTTTAGTTCTGAGATTTCTTCACTTTTAGATTGTTTCCATGTGGTTATCTAGGAAGAAATACCCTGTCATTTTCTATTTACCAACACTGGGCTGCAAAATCACTGTGGTTTGTTCATGAGAATCCTTTGTTAAGAAAAATTATCAAAGACATGGGAATAAGACAACAAATGACTGTGTGACATTTACTCTAATGTAACAAACCTAGAAGAATACAACTTTGACTTATTTGTATCTATACTATTATATTTTACAACTCTGTCACCTTAGAACTTAACATACAGAATAGGATAGGTGTGATTATTTCTTATTCTCTATAGTAGGAAATAAAACTTCAAATGTTACAGTTTTATTGCCTTGTAGGCAATAAATTGAACAAATTTGTGTCTAATTTACCAGTCTCATTCCTTTTTATTTTTTCATGAACTATGTAACCCCAGTTTTTCAAATTTAATTTGAGTATATTGACATATGTATACATTTGTATATATATTTATTCTATTTATATATATCTATATAATAGTTTTTATAGACATGTAATTTTCTTATTGTACAATTTACCTGCTTAAAAGTATACAATCCAATGGTTTTCTCTATACTTACAGAATTGTGCAACCATCATCACAATCAATTTTAGAACATTTTTATCTCCCCAAAAAGAGATCTTATATCTGTTAGCAGTTAATCCCATTTTACCTCAGTCCTCCACTCCTAGATAACCATTGATCTACTTTTTGTCCCTGTTGAGTTACCGATTCTGGACATGTCAGATCAGTGGACTCAAATACTGTATGGTCTTTTATGACAGGCCTCTTTCACTCAGCATAATGAGCAGCATAAACTGGTCATCCCAGTTGCAGCCTGTATTCATACTCCATTCTTTTCTCATTCCCCAGTAATATGCCAAAAGTGGCTGTACCACTTTCTACTTTTCCTTTCCTCTGTTGATGTCTGCTCCAGGTAATGCTGCTATCAACATTCATAGTTTTTGTGTGACTGTAGGTTTTCATTTCTCTCGCTCATGTACCTAGGGGTGGGATGGCCAGTCTCAGATGTTGACTGTGTTTCACTTTGTGAGGAACTGCCTGACTACTTCCTGGGGCAGCTGCGCCATTTCACACGGCCAGCAGCAGTATTTGAGGGCCCAGTTTCTCCACATCCTCACCAACACTTGTCTTTTTGGACAATCTTTCTGGTATTTGAATTACAGCCATACGAGTGGCTATGAAATGGTATTTCACTGGTTTTGATTTGCATTTCTCTAAATGCTAATGATGTTGAACATCTTTTCATCTGCATATTGACCACTTCTTTACCTTCTTCAGAAAAAATGTCTATTCAGATTCTTTGACCAATTTTTAATTATTTTTATTATCGAGGGGTTTTATTGTTTTATTATTGAGTCTTTTTATTATTGAGTTGTAATAGTTCTCTATATATTCTAGATACAAGTTGTTTATCAGAGAACATGATTTAAGGGCACTTGGGTGGTTTAATCATTAAATGTCTGCCTTCGGCTCAGGTCATGATCCCAGGGTCCTAAGATCAAGTCTCACATCTGGCTCCCTGCTGGGTGGGAAGCCTGCTTCTCCCTCCCCGCCCCCGCTTGTGTTTCCTCTCTCTCTGTGTCTCTCTCTGTCAAATAAATAAATAAAATCTTTAAAATAAAAAAAAAAGATAACACGATTTATAAACATTTCCTACATTTCTGTGGGTTGTTGTTTCCCTTTCTTAATGGTGTCCTTTTGAGCACAAGTGTTTTTAAATTTGATGAAATTCAACTTATTTTATGGTTGTTGCTTGAGCTTATATCTAAGAAGGCTTTGCCTAACTCAGATTTTCTTTTAAACTGGCTTTGTCAAGTGTCTGGTTGCCTTATTAAACAGTTATAAAACCTTTATTTTCACTGTGTATTTATGTAAGGATTAAATTTTTAATATTTTTAAAATTGTACTTTGGTACAGTTTATGTTAACTGTAATTTAGAAGCCACTTAGAATTTGATTTCTTATACTTGATCATTGAGCACGTCAGATCACAAGGCAAACCAGTAAAGTATGAGAGAATCATCATTATCAGAAAACACTGGTAATAAAGGCTCTTAATTTTTCACCTTTACATTTTAACCTAAACATTCAGATTGTAATAGCAGCCAGGAATTTGATGTGACTGATCAATAAATTTTTCAATCCATAATTAACTGAGATTCTGTGAATCAGTTGAATGGCATAACATTGAATTATAAACTTTTCTGTTTAAGACCCGAGAAGAATAGCATAAGTAGACTTTAAAGAATGGAGGAGATACTGTAGTTTGCACAGCTTTCTCTTGACAAGCAAGTTCCCACGGACCCAGTAGTCCCAGCCAGGTAACCTAGTAATCATGACTGGCTACTTCCTTCCTTTCATCCCTCACCTTTAAGCAGTCACGTTCTATACCTTTGATCTCAATGTCGCTAGAATTTTGTCACAATATCCATCCCTGCTACTACCATTTTCATTAAGGTCCTCACGGTCGCTCATGTGCATTACTGAAATCCTCCTAACTGGTCTCTCTCCCCACATTTTGCTCTCCTCAGATCCATCTTCCACACTATTTCCAGATGATATTCCTCACTGGCTTAATATTTAAAAGGTCAGTGGTTTCTTGTACCCTTTAGGATAAGGACTAAGGAATTCGGCCAGGGTGGTTCTCTTTAGGCTCATCTCTTGATACCCCTCTGCCCTTCCTCCCTAAGCTTAGACATTAACTGTCCTAACCTGCTTTAGTTCCTTAAATGCACCACTGTCGTTTACCTCCGAGTTTTTCTTACATGTTGCTTTCCAGTCCTATAATGCCCTTCCTTTCATTCTTTATCCATTGTTGGTTCTGGAAGATCTTGTCGGAACCTTCTCAAGCATGTTTCCTGAACCACCACCACATACCACCTCAGAATCCTGGGACCCTCACAAACCCCATGCATTCTATTTACCTATGCTATCTCTTTGTCAGTCTCAGCACAGCCCATTCATGAAGACTCAGGTAAGTGCTAGCTCTTACAGAAAGGTTTCCCTGGTATACAACTTGTAGTGACTGCTCCCCACTCACAGGCTGTATACTTAGTTATTTCCACCATGAACTGTTACAATAAGATTGCTTTTTTCTTGACATGCAGGGTCTGGTGTTTTGTCCTGGGAGGGAGAGGGAGCCTAAGCCTGGTGGCTTTGCAGTGAGTGTTCATCAGAGGAGCAGGTAGGGGGTTGGAGTGACATCAGGACAAAAGAGGGGACTACTTCACAGAAGTAGGTCTCAGAGAGTTGGCCAGAAGTGTGTTCTAAAAGCAGACTTAGGCTACTGCATAGTTTTGCTCATAGCTCTGTGAGCGGCAGCTGCCCTGGTGGCTCCTGACATTATTTCATTCTCTTACTAGGCTTCAGCTCAGAGCCTGGCGCAAAATAGATCTCGAGAAAATTGTTGAATGGGTGAATGGTTGTCCTGGTTATTTCCCCCACCCCTGGAGGAAAGGAGTGAGCCTTATTGAGGTGCCCTTCTGAGGGGGTTGTCCACATCTGATATTCCCCTCTAGGAATACCAGAAATGTGGTGGTCATTGTCACTTGCAGCTTCCTCCCAATCCAGTGCCTTGTTTACTTTCCTGTCTTCAAAATATCTGTAAGGCTTTGCTTACTTGTAACTTCCTAAAGGCAACAAAATGTTTCCTTGAGAATGATGGGATTTATGCTATGGGGTATCTGTTTAACTTGCATGCTTAAATATACAAGAAAACACAAATAGAGCGGTTCTGGCATTGATTTTCAGGTCCCTCTCTAGTGAGGTGGTGAAGCACTTAGCCAGGAGCACCAAAGGGAACTCTGTTTGTGGGGCTGTCTGTCTGCCTCCTGTTTTTTTGTCAGCTTGGTTCTCCTGCTTCCCTCTTGGGTCTTTTACAATTCTTGCAGTTTTGAATGCCCACACAGCTGTGGCTGTAGTGTTGTTTATGTAACTCACAAGAGGGTCTCTATTTTCTTCTTTGTAATTGTTCTAAATTTAGATTTTATTAAATTACTTTTTAAAAAATATTTTACAGTTTAAGAAAATTTTGTTCTCTTTATGTCCAAATCCCTTCAATCCCTCTCATCCCATGTGGAATTTCTGTAGGAACAAGGGCCAGGATAGAAGTTTTTTTTTACCAGAATTGAAAGAGAGACATGTACTGAAACAGGGACAAAAAATAAAAGTAAATGTAAAAAGATACCAGGGAAGTGATTTCTGCAACTTGGGGATTGAAAATTTTGCATGTGGGAAATTTAGGGATTGGATTTGAGAGTGGAAAGGGGAAAGCTAGAGCTTTTTACTCCAGCTGGGTTGCCAGACCTGCTTGTGTCTCTAAAGCACTTGGGAATCACCCTGAGTATCAGTTCTAGGGTCCAGTGCACAGAGATTCTGCTCTCGCAGTTTTGGTGCACTGCCCTTGAGAAGTGATGGGAGAGGTTTCTGTGTGCCTTGTTCTGTCTCAGAATCGTCCTTTATAGCCCAGGAGTTACTCAGCTGTTTATCTAAGTCTCTTTATTTATTTATTTATTTATTTATTTTAAAAAAGATTTTATTTATTTGACAGAGAAAGAGATCACAAGTAGGCAGAGCGGCAGCAGGCGGCATGGTGGGGAGGGGAGCAGGCTCCCTGCTGAGCAGAGAGCCCAATGTGGGGCTTAATCCCAGGACCCTGAGATCATGACCTGAGCGGAAGGCAGAGGCTTAACCCACTGAGCCACCCAGGCGCCCCTATCTAAGTCTCTTTAGAAATGTGATCCTTTGACATTCAGTCTGGCAAATCTTGGATTCAACATAAGAACAAAAGCCCAAGTTAACTATGGCTTCTGCATAGGGCAGGAGCCTGCAGAAGAGAAAACACAATGATCCACTATTAAGGCCCCTCTCCGTGGCTGCTCCCGAGTAATTGGGTTTCCATCTGACAGATTGGAAGGGGACAGATGTAAAGCTGTGTATACTTGATGGAAGAAGTATTGCCTTTATAATATTGTAAATGGTTGTCTTTCAAATCCAGGAAATAAATAGAATGGGATTTTCAGTGAACAAATATAAAGGCCCCCTACCAGCATCATGTATTTTCATGAGATGTGGTCCTGGATAAGCAAGTGGAATATATCTGCTTAAGTGGGTAGATGTGTTTCTGCTGTTTGGAAATCTAGGCTAAGGCTTGTATTATTTTGTAGGAAAATATCAAGATAAGAAATACTAAAGTGAATGTAGAACTCAGCATCTTCCTTCTAAGGAAGCTTTTGTCCTCTTCCCATTTTCAGTTGGTAGTTTCAAACAGGCAAAAACAGAACCACCTTAGATTTTGATTGTGACAGCCTCAGGGCAGTATGTCATGCTTTAGCAACCAACAGGACCTTGTGTTAGGAGGTCCTAACACTAAGGAGGTCCTTAGCGAGGTGACACTTGCTACCTCTGGCCCTGGGCTCAGTTGTTGGAAATTGCCAGTCTGGGTCACTTATCGATACTTTACTTCTTCTTTTTTTACTTACTTCTTTTTTTTTTTTAATTTAAAATATTTTATTTACTTATTTAACAGAGAGATCACAAGTAGGCAGAGAGGCAGGCAGAGAGAGGGGGAAGCAGGCTCCCCCCCAAGCAGAGAGCCTGACGCGGGGCTCGATCCCAGGACCCTGAGATCATGATCTGAGCCGAAGGCAGAGACCCAACCCACTGAGCCACCCAGGTGCCCCTCGATACTTTACTTCTTGAAGAAAACTATATAAACCTTTAAGCCTACATTTGTGTTTCTGTTATAATCTTAAATCCCTGAGAACATGGTAAAAAATTAAAGAAACGATTTTCTTCTTTTTGTCTAACACTGGAACATCAAGACAGAGTTCACTTTTCATAACGAATACAATGCCAAGCCCAAGGTTTTTATTTAAGGATTCTATTTCCTGCTGTGCAGTGCTCTAACCAGCATGTGTATCAGTGTAAGTCATCTGTTGAGTATTCTGTAGAGGGGATCACACACTGGCTTTAAGTTTTTGTCAGCCCTGCTTTGACTGAAAGCTAGCGTTTTGTTTGTTTCAGTTTAATAGAAAAGCTGAAATTCATCTGGGCTTTCCTGTTCAAGAAATAAGTCAGGGTCTCAGACAGGGGCTTTTCCATGAAGAACCAATATTCAATCCATTGTCTTTCCTCTCTACATCAATAAAGATATGAGAATGGGAGACTGCACGATTGGGTGGCGGATTCCATGCGGAGCCCGCAAACAGTGTCTTGTTTGCTGTGGGACACTGAGCGAGTCACAGCCTCCATAAGGCTGTTCCCCAACTGCAACAATGAAGCTGATACCCACTTCGTAGAGATTGTGTGAGGATCAGCTAATCCTTCTGTGCTGATACTTGATGTACTAGAAAATGCTGTACATGTTTAAGGGATTTTTAATGGTATTGGATGTGGTTCATTAGTATACCAATAGGATTCTTCTGTGGAAATCTGGAATCTTTGATGATGCATAGTAAGGAGTTAGTACTTGTTCGCTCAGTGGAAGCCAAACGTATGCTCCATGAGAGAAATAAAGACGTTGTTAAATGCTTTACGGAAAGAAACAGACCTTAGATAAGAAATGAACCAAGCATTTCCTTTGCAGAACATGTTATTTACTTCTTTTTTTTAAAGAGATTATATGGGTGAGAAGCTGTTGCTGACAGTCTTGCATGTTGAAATTCTTTTTTTCTACTCTAGTGAGGCTGTCTCTGCTAATAGAATAACTGTATTAATGGCACATTAAAAAGGTCAGAGAGACCTAATGATGTTTCAGATTCACTTTTTTATTTATCCATGCTAACAAGAGTTCTCATTTACACTGTATTTATTGTAGTTTAATATAAAATAAGAAAATGTAAGGCTGGCATAGCTTTTTAATGATGCTTCTTTGACATTGAGGGGAGGCATCTTTCCTCAGACACTCCTCACTCTTTGATGGTGTGCATGAGCTAGCCCATGCTAAGTGCTGAGGGGGCCACCCAAAAGCAGAATCTTCAGTCTGCACCCTTCAGCTACCTGGCTGGACAGCTGGAAAGTCAGCAGGTATCTCTTGTAGGCCCATATAAAGCTATGTGTTTGCCTCAGGCCAAAAATTAAAGTATAAAATGGAAATATTTTTCAGATTTTTAGGTATTGTTTTAATACCAGGTTAATTTCTTTTCTTTTCTTTTTTTTTTTTTAAAGATTTTATTTACTTATTTGACAGAGAGAGAGAGATCACAAGCAGGCAGACAGGCAAGCAGAGAGAGAGGAGGAAGCAGGCTCCCCACTGAGCAGAGAGCCCGATGCGGGGCTTGATCCCAGGACCCTGAGATCATGACCTGAGCCAAAGGCAGAGGCTTAACCCACTGAGCCACCCAGGTGCCCTGATACCAGGTTAATTTCTTAAAACCCACCAAATCCATCCATTTAAAGAACGAGGTCCTGGGGAAATAACTATCCACAAGATACAGCCCTGCCCCTAGGAGCTTCCGCTTTCAGGGGGCAGCAGACACACGAACACCCAGGGACAGGGCAGTGTGTATGCCTGGGTGAGTCTGTAGGAGCACAGAGGGGGACCCAGCCTGGCCTAGCAGCAGGCTGTGACAGGCAGGGTTTGTCAAAGGATGGGACTGGAAGGGTCGACCGGTGCTGGAGTTCAGCAGCCTGTGAGAGTTGGTTCCAGAAGGTGAGGCGAGCTGGTAGGTGCTGCTCTCAGGGACTGGATACGTGAGAGAGAGCCGGGAAGACTGTAGTGATAAGTGTGTATGGACAAGAGAAAAGGAGAGGTGGGGGCCATGCTCCAGTCTCAATCTCAAACAGATGCCCAAGAAGCCCATGAAATGGAGGGAATACAGGAAGGAACAGGGCAGCGACGACGTGGATGGAACTGGAGGGTATCATGCTTAGTGAAATAAGTCAGTTGGAGAAAGACAACTATCATATGATCTCACTGATATGAGGAAGTGGAGATGCAACATGGCGTGGTTAAGCGGGTAGGAGAAGAGTAAATGAAACAAGATGGGTTTGGGAGGTAGATAGACAAACCATAAGTGACTCTTTTTTTTTTTTTTTATAAACATATAATATATTTTTATCCCCAGGAGTACAGGTCTGTGAATCGCCAGGTTTACACACTTCACCGCACTCACCATAGCACATACCCTCCCCAATGTCCATAACCCCACCCCCCCAACCCTCCTCTTCCCATCAACCCTCAGTTTGTTTTGTGAGATTAAGAGTCACTTATGGTTTGTCTCCCTCCCAATCCCATCTTGTTTCATTTACTCTTCTCCTACCCCCTTAACCCCCCATGTTGCATCTCCTCTCCCTCATATCAGGGAGATCATATGATAGTTGTCTTTCTCTGATTGACTTATTTCGCTAAGCATGATACCCTCTAGTTCCACCCACGTCGTCGCAAATGGCAAGATTTCATTTCTTTTGATGGCTGCATAGTATTCCATTATGTATATATACCACATCTTCTTTAGCCAGTCATCTGTTGATGGACATCTAGGTTCTTTCCATAGTTTGGCTATTGTAGACGTTGCTGCTATAAACATTCGGGTGCCCGTGCCCCTTTGGATCACTACGTTTGTATCTTTAGGGTAAATACCCAGTAGTGTAGGGGCGCCTGGGTGGCTCAGTTGGTTGGGCAACTGCCTTCAGCTCAGGTCATGATTCTGGAGTCCCGGGATCGAGTCCCACATCGGGCTCCCTGCTCAGCAGGGAGTCTGCTTCTCCCACTGACCTCTCTCCTCTCATGCTCTCTCTCATGCTCTCTCTCTCTCAAATAATTAAATAAAATCTTAGAAAAAAAAAATACCCAGTAGTGCAATTGCTGGGTCATAGGGTAGTTCTATTTTCAACATTTTGAGGAACCTCCATGCTGTTTTCCAGAGTGGTTGCACCAGCTTGCATTCCCACCAACAGTGTAGGAGGGTTCCCCTTTCTTTGAATCCTCGCCAGCATCTGTCATTTCCTGACTTGTTAATTTTAGCCATTTACTGGTGTGAGGTGATATCTCATTGTGGTTTTGATTTGTATTTCCCTGATGCCGAGTGATATGGAGCACTTTTTCATGTGTCTGTTGGCCATCTGGATGACTTCTTTGCAGAAATGTCTGTTCATGTCTTCTGCCCATTTCTTGATTGGATTATTTGTTCTTTGGGCGTTGAGTTTGCTAAGTTCTTTATAGATTTTGGACACTAGCCCTTTATCTGATATGTCGTTTGCAAATATCTTCTCCCATTCTGTCAGTTGTCTTTTGGTTTTGTTAACTGTTTCCTTTGCTGTGCAAAAGCTTTTGATCTTAATAAAATCCCAATAGTTCATTTTTGCCCTTGCTTCCCTTGCCTTTGGCGATGTATATATACATATTTTAAAGACTTTATTTACTTATTGGACAGACAGAGATCACAAGTAGGCAGAGAGGCAGGCATAGAGAGAGGAGGAAACAGGCTCCCTGCTGAGCAGAGAGCCCGATGTGGGGCTCGATCCCAGTACCCTGGGATCATGACCTGAGCCAAAGGCAGAGGCTTTAACCCACTGAGCCACCCACGTGCCCCGAGAATATAAGAATTCTTAATAAGAATTTAGATTCTTATGGGAATTTTTTAAATAGCCCTACCTTTTTTTTCC